>NC_079311.1:59225554-59536804 GCF_023638135.1 Falco biarmicus
TGATATTATGTTGGTGTCTTTCTGCTGTTTGGTGCTTGGCTTGAAATGAGCATACTCACCGAAGTTCCTACTAAAGCTACTTCTGTTTCTAAGCATGTAGGTCTAGGTATTCAATGACTCATAGATTCAATTCTATGACTTGGTGTTGTTAGTATTTTAGCATTCAGCACTTTGTGAATGCTGGCTCTCTTTGTGGTATTTCAGTACACTAATATTTATATTCAATACATTGTGATTCTTTTTTGAATACTGTTATGGTTAAGATGTTTTATGACTGGATAGAGAGTCTGTGGTTATATACAGTCATGTAAACATAAGCAAAATACATTTAATAAGGACTGAGGAAACACATACCTGTTATATGTGTGCTTAGTGCTTCCATAGGCTAAGGAGTACTATATTGATGACTTGTGAAAGCTGAGACAGAAATGCCAGTTTGCTGCTAAGCCAGTTTGAAAATATACTCTGTACTTTTAATTTTTATAGCACTATTATTAGCCAGATAGTCTGCAAATTATCTACTGACATTTAAAATATATGACATTATTTTAAATGGTATTATGCTGTTTATAAATATACGCTATGCAAAACTTTTTAGAAGAAGTTTAAGTTGAGCAACGTTAGTTAAGTAATTTCTGATTTTCAAGAGTATAAATTCTCACTGCTTACTCTACAGACATCCTCTGGATGGTGTCTTGCAACAGTACTACACACATCTACATCTTAGTCCACAATTTTTTTTTCCAAGAGTGTGGATGTTTCTAACATTTTGGAACCTGAGTTCTTCATCTCAACATGGCACATTAGATAAGTTTCTATAGGACATGAAGTTTAAAAGTTAATAAAGTATGAAAGTGCTTTGGTATGAAAAATGCTATGCAAAAGATAGGTACGGGTCATGGAAGGAATGCCATTATGTTAAAGAGGGACACATTATTGTATATCAATCTATTCTTAGTGTCATGTCAGATATCTATCAGTTTTTGGACTGACCTGCCTAATAAGTTGTCCATGTCTTCAGTGAAAAAAACACCTTTAGGATGAGCTTAATGAATTATGAACAGCCATTACACTTTTATGTATGTATTTATTAGAGTCATGTTACCCAAGACCTGACTGGTCCCTAATGAACACATCTGTTTTGACCTAATTAGCTGGTGACACGTTTGAACTACAGCTAGACAAAATGGAGACTCTATACACCTTGAATATCCAGTGATGCTTAATGAGGGTGTGTGGGTAATCTCGCAACAGATATTTCAATATAGCATGTGGCTGGTCATAGATAATCTTGCTGGTTTATGGTAGAATTAAATTTACTTACTCTCCTGGTTTTTTAATAGAATCACAAATACTCTGTTATCCAGACTCAAATATATTTGACTTGCAGTATTTTCCATTTGTGTAGGTATTTGTCTGCCCATTCTTCCTTAGACCACTTATTCCATACCCACAAACTGCAGCTTTGCTTTAAGGATTTTACTAAACTACTTTTATTCCAATGTATTTTTTTCTACAACTGTGTAATCTTTGAAATCTCATTAAGCAATTAACCCTGTACTGTGACATTAATGTTCATTTTAAGAGTACCTGTGGACAATATGCTATAAATACTAAAACTGAGTATAATTAGGAAAAAATCTGTTCATTATGCCATCAAAAGTATAAATTGAGAGCTTGGTTACTGGGTTCATTACTCTGCTGTGGAGTGTACAAGATCTTAAAAAAAGATGAGAAGTAAGAATGATCTATGATCTACATTTAGCTTTAATTTTTTCCCAAATTCTTTGTGATATTTTTTATTGATAAATGCAAGACATATGACATATCCAAATTATGTAAGAACAAATACTAAAGCTGCCAATACTATAAAGAGTAAGACTGCATTTTCACTGGGTATGTGTATAGTATGATATCTCTAAATATTCTGAAGTGAGAACACTGGCCTTTCATAGTCCATCAGATGTCACAGTGCTGTATCATTAGTAATCTGTGACAAAGGAAACGTAATAGCTATGTCTAAGGCTAGTAGTTATTAAGGCTGTGCAAAACAATCAGAATTTGGCCTAAAATCGTCTCTTTTATGCAGCCCATTTTTTATGGTGTTTGGACGTCCCGGTCATTATCTACATTCCTTAACCTGCTCAAGTAGGGAAGTGCTATAGTCTACATTTTGGAGATACAAAGGAGGTGATGAAGCAGATGAAGACTTTCTTGTAAGGTGTCACAGAGAAATTTGTGGGCAAGGTAATTTGTAATGTGCTTCTGTAACTCGATGACAGACTTCAGTTCTGTAATCAAGTCTCTTGCAGCCTACCCTGCCCAGGTAATACCAGTTCCTCCTTTTCCCTGTGCAGAAATACTGCTCAAAGAGATGTTACACCACTCTTGGTGTTTAGGATTCTCAGGGGCTTGAGTGTATCCTTTCCAGTAACCTGCAGTGGTCAGTTTAAGGGCTGCTAATATTAAAATCTGAGTTAGTGGAAGCAAGTCTCCCTTGGCTGCATAACTGTTGCCCATTTGACAAGCAATAAGTAGCAGAGAGACAGCTGCCACCAAGGTTGAGGAAACACAATATAAAAAGGCATCTAGAAACATCAGAGATTAATACAGTTTATACACATGAGACCTCAGTGGCAGCTATCTATGAAACTGGATGTGTTAGAAATCAGTGTTCTGAGCAGAAGTCCAGCTGGCTGTGATTTCTTTAAAATTCTTCAAGATATACTAAAAAAAATTATTTTAGAAAACATCTGATGCTTTTTATTATGAAAAAGATATTTCATGGCTGTTTCAAAGTCTTCCCCTTTAGCTCCTTTTCTTTGACTTCAATTATTACACCAAAAAGTGCAGAAAAAATGCAACAAAAATTAGATTTTTCATAGGAGAGTTTCTTGTAAATATGCTTATTCATTTTAATTACACGTATTTCTGTCTGTTAAGCTTTTGAACTCTATAGTATAGTATTTTGAAAGCCATTAGTGATCCTTTTTTCTGTTTTTGCTTCTCCTCTCCAATTTCTAAATAGGGTGTGTTTAGAAAAAAAAGATCATTTTCACAAAACAAACAGTTGGGTTATTTTCGTCATTATTGAGCTAATGTTGCACTTACAATTTTATCATTCCCACTACTTTACAATGCCTTACTAATTACACTTTTCCCTTTTGTGTTGGTTTATTGATTGTTTCTTCCCAACTCTGTAGTTTTCTGCCAGTACTGCCATCTGCCTTTTTAAACTTTTACTATGCAAAGAATTCACATTTTCTGTGAAATGTCAAGAAATGCAATTAACCTTGCTTTGACCTTTTCTCTGCCTTAAGTATACTGCTTTGGATTCTGTGCATAATAGGGGGCTGTCTTTCATGTTGTACAAACAAACTGAAATAATGAGAATAAGCCTCAACACGAACAGAATATACATCAGGTTATGCACTGACCTGTGTCTGTGTGTATGTACATATCTGTATGTGTAATATATAAACATATATGTATATATGTATTTGTATGCATGTGTACATAATATAATGAACATAAAGATGATGTGCATCACACAGAAAAGCTGTGAGTATATTAATAGTATCTGTTATTAGAGGGAAGCATGCTTTGGAAATTTCTCCCCAATTGCTCCGTGACTGTTACAGTGCAAATCTCTTTTCACCTAAACATGTACCTTAAATCAACAAAGTAGATCAGAAGTAGGCATTAGATTACAAAAGTTGAGGGTATGCATGGTGCGTAGCAGGTCAGCAGAAACCTGACTTTCCTGGCAGGGATGGGAATTAGGTGCCAGGGACCTTAATGCACCCTCCCTTCTGGGGGAGTTTTGGGCTCAGGACCAGCCTTGGGAAACCACTGTGTGATGAAAAGCTGTGAGAAGTGAGAGCCTGCCCCCCTTTGCTTGAGAGCTGCTTCTCAGCCCAGGCCCTTGACCTTGGTCTCCACTGTAGCTACCATGCCCATGCCTGGCCATGCGCCTCCCTGACTCTACACATGACCTGTTAACCTGCCATCACCCCAGCCTGCCTTATCACTGTGGACTTGTCTGGCTGTCACTGGACTGCAGCTGGTCTTGTTTATTGTCTCCAGATCTGATCCTGTCACTGACTTGCTGGCTCAGCTTCCTGGCTTGACCTTGGACCTCCCCCCGTGACTATGCACTTGTCTGAGGATCAGGATTCTTAGCTGGACCTTTGTATTGTCACTGGACCTCTCCTGCTCACCTTGTTAGGTTGCTGTGAGCCTGTGCTCCTTGTCACTGTCCCTGCCTGCCTTACTGTCATATTTAGCTCCCTGTTTCCCCTGCTGAGTAGCCTGCTTCTGCTACTCCTTGAATTTATACATACTTTTTTTTTTTTTTTTTAATCCAGACAATCACAGGCATAATTCACCTTCATTTGCACTTGCAGGTGCTCAACATGATCAGATTCCTAGAAGCATTTCAAGTCGAGCATCCAAACATGGCAAATCACATTTAGACCAAGTTCTAGCCCTTGCCATATCTGATGCTCCTTATGTACCTAAACTTTTCTAATAAATTTATGGCAGGGAATAAATCAGGTAGCTAGAAGCAGAAATTATCAGATTGACACCCATTTTGCAAGTACTAAAGATGCAGATGAACATTATTTTACCTACCGGTGACTTCATCCCCAGAAGGTTCAGTGATCTCCATTTTCTTACAGTGGTTGCCTCTATATACTCAGGCAACAAGCTCTTGAATGTGCAGTCGTTCACCATGTCTGCCAACATACTCAATGCTGGTCAAAAGCTCCTCCATCTCAGAGTCGGAGAATTTCAACATAGAAGTGCTATTTTTAGCGTCCTGAGAAACAACACTTGACATTAGCTAAACTCTGGTGTTTTCTACCTCTCCTTTCTCTGACATGACCCCATTTCCAGGTATGTTACTGGAACAAAACAACTATTTGGATGATTGTTTCTGTGGGCTTTCTGGAAGAAATTGTTGACTTGGAAGTTACAAGAATGAAATTAAGTAGTGAGGACATTACATGAAGAGAGTACCTGTGATGATAAGTAGATGGAACTGTAATAACTGAGGCAGCTGGAAGAATACGTTGTATGGTGTTGCTCCTAGCAACAAAATTCTCAGTTTGGACATTGTGGTCATTATGTGTATTCAGAAAAATATAATTGGATGAAGAAAAATGAATTCTCTATTCCTGTCATCTCCTTCCTCGTGTACTACTATATTTTATGTACGTGGTTGAAAGCAAAAATGAAATTAGCTCAATAATTTTTAAGTGGATAAGTAGGAGATAAGATCAACTGCAGCTGCATATCTGCAAAAACAGTGATTAATTTAAATCAAATCCTTGACTTGTTTACGAAACAGTAGATGTCAGAAATCTTTCAGGAGAATGTTTCCTATATGGTGCTTTCTGTCGAGATTTTTTTATATTCTTTTGTCCTAAGGCTCCATTACAACTTCATCTGTTTTTAGTTATATATTTGAGTTCAGGTGGGCTTTTTATACAGGTTTTCCCATTGTGGGAACTAAGCATTCTTAATACTAAAAAGAATATCAGAGAAAGAAAACTAATTGAAGTGCTACAAAGGACAATTGGAAAATTATTCAAGGCAAATGTTAAATAAATTATATTGCCCATAAATAGAATAATCTTAATACATTTATTGTGAACATTATGATAAAGTTAATTATCTGACATTGGAAAAGGCTTACTGAGAATTTTTTGATTTGTTTTGCAAATTATTTGACTGGGCATAGTTTTATAATTTAGATTTGACAGAACACCATTAGGGAAGAAAGAGTGAAAACCAAACAGCCTTCAGAAACCCCAGTGTGAAGTATCTAGCCATGTTGGTGAATTGTTAGTCACATAAATATTTACTTAGATCCCCCTGTTAAGAACAACCGATCACTGGGAGAAACAGTGTGTTTCAGGTCTTGCTTTCAAAGATTACATGATAATTATGGGCTTGTGAATATTTATGAATCACCAAAATGGTATCTCTTTGTGTGTAGGTGTTTGATGTAGCTGATCCAGATAATTCTAGGATTGGGGAGCCAGAAAGTCAGAGTTCAGACTTACCCCTTCTCCAGCTGTGGCAACATTTGCTTCATACCAGAAGACATTTGAATGTTTTGGATTTATGATAGTTTCTCAGCTAGAATTTTAGATAAATCATTAGAAGCCTACTTATTCTTTGAATCAGAAGTGGCTTAATGGAAGGTCTCTACAGGCACTCCTAATTTCACTCTATTTTTGAAATGTTTAATAAGATTATATTTGAAATGAGACAGTCTCTTGGAACATGTTATTTGTACAGAGCCATGAGTACTCTTTAGCAGATTTGTAGCTCAGCTCTTCTCCTGCCAAAATACAAAATCTCTGCTAGTTTAAGTGACATCAAGATTTGGCTGCCAACCTGTAAGTATAAAGCAGCTCAAGGGTTGCTCTCCATTACACCACTCACAGCCTGCTCATAAATCACTGCATACTGAGGTGCCCTTCTGGCGTGTTGTAAAGTAGCTGGAGCTACTGCTCCAGCTCATGACTGCACTTAGGATGTTTGCAAACTGGATATAACTAATAAAGCAAGGACAATAGCATGAAATGTCCTACTAGGAAGGGTGAAGACAGGATGTGATGACTCTTACAGTTTCACTGGAATTTCAGCTTTTGCTCATATGCATTCTATACTAATTTGACCACCAAAGCTGATGTAGAAATTGCACTACCACGTACAGTGTTTACCATATTTTCCAGCAGCATGTACAGGAAACCAGTCACCTCAGAGTATTATTGTCTGGGTGTTGCACAAGAACATAAAACCCCAGCAACACTACAGAGGGATTTTGTAACTTGCTGCAGAATTTAGTACTAATTTTCACCCATTTGCTCCAAGTCTGTGTTTTTACTTCCTGTGGTACTGAGCAAAGAAGAATGATTCAGTTCTACAAATACTGTTAGTTGCAACAGAGGGTTAAAGGCCTGTTTCAAGGATTCACTTTACTCTTAGGGATGGAAATCCTAAACTAAACCTTATGTTCTTTTTGTTTCTTTTGACTACTACAGTTTGTTGGAATATGTCCCTTCAATTTGGAGAGCCGTAAGGTCTTTGCCTTTATGCTGGAGAAATTGCCTCCAATTCCATGTGACAAGTAGTCTAAAGAGAGCAAGATTTGGCCCATACGTTTTATTCCTTTGAACTTAATTGCTTTTTATAAAAAAAGCATTCAACGAATTTATATACTTCAGCAGATAGACTGATCCTAGCTGTCCTTTTGAGTACCAGTGTGAGTCAGCTATTCCATTGGTGTCAATGGAAATATTCTACATAAAAGCAGTAAGTAGTAAGTGTGTATTTGTAGTAAGTAAGTAAGTAGTAAGAGTGAATTTGGCCTTTGCTTTTAGGAGCAAATTAAGTTATGTGGTCCATGAGGTAGGCAGATAGCCCAATTGCAACACACCTGTGGTACTCACTAACTTCATGAACTCTTTTGCTTCTCTATTTCTTAGAGCATTTTATATTTTAAGTGGTAAAGTTTTTTAGTTTATGAACAAATAGAATGTTTTCTTTTTCTAAATACAGTTTCTGACATTTAAAATAACTGCAATCCATTATATTATTTCTTTGTGATTTAGCACCGTTAGTGTTTGGTAAAAGCAAGGGGAGGGGAGGGGATCTGATGAGTTCTTGAAGCAACAAATAATCATCAAATAATTTGCCTTCTGATATAAATTATGCTGCCCAAATGAAAATGCTTCCAGAAATCCAATCCCCAAAGAACCTTCTAGATATAGATTTATTAAAGGTTCAAAATCAGTCAAGATGGCTCAGAAGATATAGCAGAAAATAAATTTGTCCAGGGTTTTTAAGTCCTTTACACTCAGAGTGTTATAAAAATCAAAGACTCCTAGAGCAGCTCAGCTGATTAGAACAATTCCAGGAAAATCAGATTCTTTCCATTAACTTAATCCAGAATGAGCAATGCCTGTGCATAGCACACTTAACGTGTTTAATGATGTCTGTTGGTTTTCTTCCACTTAAAAAATACTTTATTGTAGTCCACAGTGAATCACCCATTTGCACTGCTGTGTATTTTGTATAGACCTACTTAGGTTGTGTTACTGTTTTATCTTCAGAATATGAGTTTCTTACGGCTTGATTCTGGTCTCTGATTGGATTATAGATGCCTTTAAAGAATGGAGCAATATATGTAATGAGAAGAACCCTGAAGTCTTCCATGGAATTTCTATTTGTCTCAGGCTTAATTTGTTTTCTCTTAGAAATACACTTGTTTCCCTAGTTTATTTGAAAAACAATCAGAAAGGAAATAACGAATAAATAACACTGTCCAAATGTAGCCCATTAAACTTGTTGTTTTCCCACATTCTTTGTGAAACTAGCACATCACCTCACATTTCAGCTGTGTGATAAGTTCCAGATTCATTCTAAAAACAATGCTTGCAAAGCTCGTTACAGGCCATAGGGAAACTTCAGTAAAGTTGTGATTTACGTAACTTTTCATTATTCCTTAAATATATGTGCAAGATTCAACACTCTGGGGTATCACATACATGATTGAGTTACCTGCAGGAAGACTGTGGATTTATGATTGAATGATCAGCTTATTTACATGATTTTTTTACACATATTAAATTATAAAATATACTCTTGAGGATATTCTTCAGTTAAGAGGTAATCCTGGCATAATTTCATTGTGTCTTCATGCCATTTATCTAGTTCCAAAGAATATACCTCAGAGAATGCAGGTGCAAATACGTAGCTATGAAAACACGGGTTTGTTGCACAGCCTCTAGATACCTCAACACTGACTGTCAGGAATATGGAAAGCCACGTTACAATTTTTATTTAGATGGAAACATGGCATAATCTATATTCATCAACTTTAAAATTCATCTGCCATTTCATCAATCAATGTGAAAATCATGAGATATTTTGTTTGTTGCAGCCCTCTCGCTTTTATGACTTTGAATAACTCTTCTCCGGATTAAGTTCCTGTCTAAGTTCATTGGTCTGCAACTTTTCTTCCTAGCATCTGCACGCAGTCACCAGTACTGGGGATACTACATACCAGTGTAGACTGTGATCTAGTATGATATATGCTGTAGCACTCTGTAAACCTTTAAGAATAAGCCTCTCAAACAATACATGTCAGTATCAGAAATCAGTTTAACAAGCATGATCAAACACAGCAGCAGTACGTTGTTTGAAAGAGAAGCAAATTTCAAATTACATAGCTAACATGATCCAGAACTCAAGTTCAATGTACTAGTATATGTACATTAACATATACATTAAAAATTCTAAACAGTTAGTAAAAAAAATGTTTCACTTAAGCTTTCATTGCCATGGAAAAAAACGAGGTTTATCTTGCAAATTTAGGCCTTGATGCAGCAAAGATTTACAGCACTGAGTAGGACTGTTTTATACAAGGAGTATTCCCCAGGAGTTCAACGGAGCTCCTGAAACCACTCATTCCTGCCAGTCATATTTTGAAATTTAGACAGTTGTGAGACAAAAGAAAAAAGTGCTACATCAAGAAAGAGGGAGATCTGGGGTTTTGTATCTGTATCATGACCAAAAGGATTCAGGTATTAGTAGTCCTCCTGTTGGTAGAGTACTTAGCTGATAATATTGCTCCTGCTTACATTATGTGAAGATTTATTTAGTGATTCTTCACCCTTAATTTTAGCAGAGGTAGAGGATCTTTTGATCAGTGGCAGCCTTTACCTGTCATGTTGGTTTGTTTATTTTATGAGGTCACAGGAAAACACTGTCTATGAATCAATACTATAAAGGCTGATTTTAAAAGTGATTTTGACAGTAAAGAAGTATGAGAGTTTTCCCTTTCACTGTGGTACTCTTTATATTTGTCTAATATTTCCAATTAGATTGGCTAGACATTATGATGCACAATCTTTAGGGTCAAATTCAGACATGTATCTCATGTATAACTAAAGAAAACTTAATTCTTCTTTTTCCTTTAGACATACTGTAGAAGTTTGTGTTTGTTTTCTTTTTCTATGTAGCCTGAAACCATAATGAATTCCTCCTCTACATTTAAGTGGGCTTTTCCTGTTGTTATTTATTTGAAATAAAGAGGTGTGCAAATGTCTTATTCAGGACTGGGTGCTGTTCTGTTAGGTCACTGGTCATGCATGTAGTCTGAAACGTTTATAGTCTGCATGCAATAAAATACCGAAGTGCTTTAGTGTCTGAGATAAGCTGTTCACCACAACAGCTCAGAGGATCCCTGTGGGTCCCTGACCCCTTGCTGAGGATTAACCCTAAATGTTTCTGTGCGCTTTACATATACTCTATTCATCTCCCATTGCCCCATTTAAGTCAAGGGAAGTACTTGCAGGATTCAATCAGTGATAAAGGTGGAACTTGTACAAAAGAAGCATGTTGTGCAGTGTAAGACCCTGGTTCTCTGAAGCATTTATCTTTGGCTTCAAGGGAAATGCTGTAAATCTTTGCTGGTTGCTCTTTTCAGTCATGGTTCTATAGACAGATATTAGATGTTTTTATATCCTGAAAAGGAAATAGTGGGGAAACAAAGTTAATGTCTCACTGACAAACATCTACGTTGCAAGTTAAAATAAGTAACAATAACAATAACAACCAGACAATCCTACAGTATTTTATCACAAACATTTGTTTGTCATGTACTTTTAAAACCAGTACATAATAAATAATTTGGAAGGATAGCGGAGTCTGTATTTTTCTGTTCCTTTACAAAGTAATGATAATAAGGTTTTGATGGTTTCCATCCGCCTAGAAACAATGACTTTGGTTTTGTCCTGGTGACAAAGGGTTGCAATGTGTATGTGGTCATACTGCAGGATCATTTGCTAGCAAAAAAACTTGTGTTATTTGGTCTGTGGTAGCTGTAAATGAATACGTCCAGACATGTCATGTAGTCTCTACAGAAAACTGACAGAGCAGCAGATGTCATGAGCTTAATTGAATGTGTGTAAAAATTAAATTTTATGTCTGGTACAAAAGAGTACTCCTGAGGTGATCTTTCAGGAAGGTCTAAGCCATCAGATCCAGGGGCAGGGAAAACAGAGGTAGTGTATATAAAATTCTCAAACTTCAGAGGCATTATTTCCATCTGAGTTGCCTGTGTGCAGGCAATCGACCTCAGGTTGTGTTTCCTGGTGTTAGGAATGAGACCTCCTTTCTGCCAACCTGCAGTGGGCACGTTTTGGGGAAAGAAATTTTCTCCTCATGGATGGAAAACAAAGCAAGGAGACAATATGCAGTTTTCCTTAAGTGATGCTTGGCATTCCAACAACAACCTTTCTGAGCTGGTGCAATTGGTCCTATACATGCGCTGCAGCTTCAGGATCAGCTTAACTCAGCCTGAGACAAGTGAATCAGTCGCTGGTCTGACTGAAACCCCATCAGGCTTTGGCATATTTTCCTTTGATTTCTAGGCTTATTCTGCAGTCAGATCTATTTTACCCTGAAACCACACATATAATAAAGCTGATGCTAAGAAGGTGGCAGAGCAGGCAGACAACTGGAAGAACCATTCTTTGCAGTAGAAACAGTGTTACTTCAGCTTAACCTGACCATGAAACTGCACACTTTTTACCTCTTGGTTTTATCCTTTAGTCTATCTGCCTGTTTTCTGTGACATGACTAGAAACCTACCCAGTGAACCTCCCTCTCTCTAATGCGGTAGGTGAAGGAGGAAGGTGGCTGCTGTCATGGCCCTTCCCCTGTGGAATATGACAGTAAGGTTAAAAAAAGTCTTGAGTCTGTCTGTTGTGTTTTTCTCACACTGATTTATTTTACTTAGCATTTTAATCCTGTATATTCAAAACCTAAGTGTAGTGGTGTGTTTTATTTCAGAGTTAGTTGCTATATTTGCTGAAGAACTCGCAAGGAGCATGTCTTCTCTCCTAGTCAATTTATTTCAGTAAAATACAGTGGGGTTAGTTTGAGATGCATTCTATATACAGAAATATTCCTATTAGGTAGTCAACAATAAATGGATGGAAACAACATTTTACCATCATTCTTGTTTATGTAGCACAAATAGTCTTTTCTTTTGTTGCCATAGGAAAATTTTGGAATCTTTGTTTTTCTTGCATATTGTACATGGCAAGTTTAGTTTATTAACAAAGAACTGCTGTTTTCTAACACTGGGTACAATTTTCTAATTCTAGGTTTACTGAAAGGGACATAAAAGTAATAGGTATTTCTTTTCCGTTTCTCTGCTTGTTTCACACTTGACAGCACTCCATGCATAGTTCATTCAGTTTTTCCCCTGGGTAGCCAATCAATAAGCCAGTTTCCTTTGCTGTTTGAGTCTTTTGCTCAACACAGGAAAAAAAAAACAAACACATTTCAGAGTGTCAGAAAACACGCATATAAAGTCACAAATATTGACAGCAAGACTCAAAGGCAGATGAGCTATCAGAAATTATCTCTGTAGAAGTCACATATGAGGCATGTGCAAAGTACAAGGTGGAGCTGGGGGTGGTATCTGCCCATTACCCTACCTTCTTACTGCAGGTCTGATTCACAGTTTAACACATTTTGGAGAGGTAAACCCAGGTCCCATGCTTATTAATAAAACTGGTGGAATATCTGCTGATTTTTAAAAGTAGTTTTAATATGGAGTCCTACCTGCTCTCTTCACATTCTCTCATGTCTTCACTTTGGTGTTACTGTGTTTGTCGCATTGCCCACTTTGCCAGGGCAGTTGCAGATAAATGTACATAAACATAAAGGAGGAGCCACCTTCACGTTCTTTGTAACACCTGGCGTAACAAAGTTAGGATATCGCTTTCAGTGCTTGATGCCACTGCATTAAAAATATTGTTGATAATGGTAATAAACATAATAACCTCCTACTGTTCATAGAACCTAAGTCCAAAAAAAGCCTTCACAAGATCATGTAATTTATCCATTTGTCCCAAGAAAAATCAATCATCTTTAAACATGTTTTTCTGATGTTTTCTTAAAAGACATGGATGACGGGCATTCCGTCGTCACTCAAGCCAATCTGTTCTAATGTTTCTCTCTTCTCCTAGTCGAGACGTTTTCCACTCGGGAGAGTGGATCTCGCTGGCGGGACTTCCTACACCAATCGCACTTCTCACCCCGATCTTCACTTGCAGCCTTTGCGAGTGGAGCACCGGCACTGTTACTGTGGAGCACTTGTGGCCCACGCGCTGGCGAGACGGTAAGGAGGAAGGATGCTGCGATCTTTGGGCGCTCACAGGGTCTGTTGCAACCCGTTCTGAAACAAGCCATTTCACGCAGTCTCCCCTGCACATAAAACACTGCCTTCTGAAATGAACTGCCCGCGTGGGTGTCACTATTTTTATTTTTCCCTTCTACCGGGAAAAAGGGGCTTGTTTCCGCAGAGGCTTCCCAGCTTTGCCCGTGGGGTGGAGGGCGGGAGGCGGTTCTGTGTCTCGTCTGCCCCCCCCCCCCCCCGCCCGGGCGCTGGCTACCGCCTGCGGCGGGGATCACCCTCCCCGCACTCTCATGCCGTCAATTATTGATGGTGGCGGCCGCCGCCCGCCCGTCCGCGCCCCCTCTCCCTTCCCGGCACTGCCGCAGAGGCTTCACCGCAACGCGAAGCCCACACAGCCGCGCCGGTCCGCCCCTCCTCTGGTCTGTCACGCTCGGCGGCTCCCGCGGGAGGCTCCTCGCTCCCTCCCGCAGCCTCACGCCGCGAGCAGGAGGCAGGCGGCCGCGGGGAGCGGAGGGAGCCGGGGACGCCCCGCAGCCCGGCCGCGCCGCGGGTCCCCGCCGCCTGCCCCGCCGGTAAGTGATGCTGCGGGCAGCCGCGGGGCTGCTGCTGCTCCCGGGCAACTTCCCCGCCCTCCCCATATATTTTTTTTTTGGATGGGTTTTTTTTGCATGCTTGCGGCGGCGGCGGACTTCAACTTCTCAGCGGGACTCACGGGGTTCGGTGGCTGGGGAGCGGGGAGGGCTCCCCTCGGGGCACGTCGGGCGTTACAGGGGAGCACGGGGTCCCCGCGCATCGCGGCGGCGGGCGGGAGCAGCCTGCGCTCCGGTGCCGCTCGCCCCGGCTTCATCCAGGGCTTGCTTGCGCCTTTGCGAGGGGGGAGCAGGTTGCACAGATCTGGGCCGGTGTGAACGTCTAATCGGTGCTTTCGAAGCTGACTGGCATTATTAAGGCTGGCAGAACTTTTGCACACTAGGGGAGCAAAAACCACGGGTGTTGAGGTTCTCAGGCTCCAGATGTTTGGAGGAAACAAGCTTGCAGGTGTCCTACCAGTAAGGATAGTGAGGAAAATAAAAGAATCAAGAAGTGTTGGGATTCCAGCTCCTTAGGGAGCTGACGTGTTTATAAGGGAACAGGCAGAATTCCAGACCCTGCAACAGAAAAGGAAAGGGGGGGGGGGGGGGGGGGGGAGGGAGGGAGGGGAGGAGTATAAACTATTTAAGTGGTTTTGAAAAACAAGTTGCTTTTCCCATTGACCATCACGTTCAGGGACTGTAACTCATATTGAGTCCGTTGGGAGGATAGTTTAGTATTCATGACCCACAGGGGGGAGAGGGGACTCCCTTCCTTTACAGCTTCAGGAAAGGACTTTTCCAAATCACAGTAAGTTACTGCTTTCCTAGTGCTTTGGGCATTTAGATCCCAAGATGTCTCCAGCAGTATATGGGGAGGGGAGGGGAGCATGGAGAAGTCACAGTGAGGAATATTATAGTCCAAGTCATGAAGTTTTTGGAGGCGACCACGATCTAATTTAGAGAGGATTGCAGCACAGAAGGCCTGAGGGATGTGGACAGGTAAAAGAGCTGGCCTGGCAGTCCAGAGTGGAGGTAGGACACCCCAGGGACCTGGGGGCTAGGTGACACGGGGGTAATCGAGTGTGGAGGTGACTGGTGAGTCTTGGGAGACTAATCCTGCAAAGCACTGTGGGCGCAGTGTGGACTGGGGGCGATGGTGGGAGCTGAGTCATGCTGAATGGGGTAGCCATGGCACATCTGCACAGAAAGGGGGGCCGAGGAGAGAAGGAAGAGATGAGGCAGGAGCATACAAAGATAGGCAGGGAGGAGGGAGATCGTCTCACTGAAAGATGCTGAGATCATCCAGAGGATCCTCCATGACTGATAGTATCCTGCTCTACTTTCCATAAAGGGGTAGGAGGCTGATGAGTGTATCTCTGATGGAGGGGGGGGCGCATATTGCAGAGGTTAGTACAACACAAGGGAAACCTACTTAGACAAACACAATCAGTGCTGCTGGGGCTGGGGCTGCATTGCACTGCAGTGCAGGGAGCTCACAGCAACTTCTGCCTTATGAGGGAGAGGGAGATGCTGAATTGATCTGTAGAGGTGGTACGAACTATGCCAAATATTACTGCTTTGTGAGGGAACTGCACACAGAATTGGAAGTAGAGCTGTAAGGAGAGTCCTGATGAATTTACAGTTAACCACAAAGGATTTTAGGGAAAAAACCGCAACACCCAAACCAAATAAAGTTGTCTGATTAGAATAATTGTATACTTCTATTGGAAGTTGTTTTCCTCTGAGTTCTCTGTGGGAAAGAGCCCTGTTTTAACTATGCCGTATGTCCTCCTGAATTATTGAAGTTTTACGATGGATCTTCTTTTCATGGATTGAGGGCCCTGTGGGAATGAAAACTAGCATTGCACTGTTTCTTGCAATATTCATAGTTTTCCCTGTAACTAAGCATTTATTCAGCATTTTCATAGAGAACAAAGCACCATGGTAAGCCAGAGACCCCATTCCTTTCCTCTGACCAAGAAATTTTCTGCAATTTTACTGAACGATAGCATGCATTAAACCTTACTGTTTTGGTGCTTCTTTTATTTGGTTGTTGTTGTTTTTTTAATCTGTTTCCATAATGTGAAAGCGGGAAGCATTGCTTTTCTCTATTGCAAAGAAATGCAGAATTCGCTAGAATATGGTCACAGTAAGTTCCAAGTTAACTTTATTTTTATTTGGAGGAAAGCTTTGCATAGGAAAAATATTGACAAAAAGACTGTCAGTTAAAATTACTGACACACATTGAGCCTCCAAACATCTTAAAATTATATGAAAAAGAAGAAACAGTTGTCTAATATCTGTATTTCTGAAGTTCTGTTCCTACTGCTTATTCAATAAAGATGACCCTGAGTATCAGTGGTACAGACTAGACATAGACTTTCTCTGATGGCAATTTGATTTAAAATCGTGTCATTGCACTCTGGAAAAACAAATCTGTATTTGGCCAAATGAGATTAAACCAAGTGTTTTCTGTTATAAATTTTAGAAATACAATTAATTTTGAATAATAGTATAGCAAAGGTGTGAGGTTTTTTCCTCCACTGAGCAACATGCAAGAAAGGTGTTTGCAACAAAGGAAAATCACATGAAGAATTCAGTTATGTTTGCAAAACATGGTGTTACTTCAGGTAACAATGTGAAACCGGTAATTAAGTTTGTGTTCATGAATGTATAAGCTTGTGTAAGTTGCTCACATTAATGGCCGATTTCAAATTAATTTTTTTAATTATGTGTTCCAAAGCACAGAGGACAAACATTTATCCACAGTGGTCCTGATTGTCCCATTAAAATCAGGGTGAATTGTATTGTAGATTTCAGTGGGAACCAGAATGAATCGAGCTATATAATTATCTAGGAGGTTTTGTACGAAAATAGTATTAATGAAGATATTTCACATTCTCAGTCATACGAAAGTTATGTCAGCGTCACAGACAGATCACTTGGACTGTATGTTGCTGTGAATCTTTGCAACCCGTATGCATCACAGGATGCATATCAATGCTTGTTTAAACAAAAGCTCATCAATTAGATGAAATGTGTTTGCAAACCTGTGATAGGGAACCCACAGCTGCTGCTGCCGCCTTTGTATTATGTAGTGCATAACATTTTCCTATTAAAACAGAATGGAGTCCTTTTTAGAACGATTCAGAGGACTGGATTTAGAGCGTGTCTTCTTTTAAGTGTTTGTAAGCAGTAAAATGGAAAAATTAATTGAAAGTATGCTCAAAGTATTGATCCTAAGAAGAAAAAGGTAGTTAAATTTTTCTTTTAAATGAGCAGACTGTTTCAGTTTTAAGATAAATGTGATATATTCTGTAGTAAATATGCTATAAAACATTGTGGGCCTTTTCCTCCGTAGAACGCTGGTTGATAGGCTTAACAGGCTTTTAATTTATCTTTGATTTTAAGCATTGCCATAGTTCTTCTAGAGACATTCTAAACATAACCTATTCTCCTGTAAACATGTATGTTGCCAGTCCATGATATATGTTGGTCCGGTTTGGTTTCAAATTACCATTTTTGTGTCATCAAGAGATAAATATGTGTGCATTAAATATAATCAAATGCAAATTTCTTTAGCGTGATCATTATTGAAGCTGTTGTCTTGTTATTAAAGAAACAAGCAGAGAGGGTAAAGCAACACCAAGCACATCCTTTCCTTCTCTGTGGTTTGAACTTGCAGTCACTTTCCCACCCACAGAGACTAATAAAAGTTTAAACATTGCAGACACAACAATAAAATTTATTAAGTTATAATACAGTATAATACGATTAAGATACCATAACATCCTTTCATTTTTAAGACTGAATTCTTACCTCTGTCTGTCTGCATTTCTGGCAACCAGCTGCTAACAGTAAAGACAGTAAAGCCATGCATCAACAAAATGTCAGAGGCTTTCATTAGGTGGGCATTCCATCGAAATATTTCTAATTCAACTAAATAGCCACAGTATTGAAAATAGGAACAATACCAACCATGTTATGTGGCTGCTTTAGCACTTAATGCATATAGCTTTATATTGATCTGAGACCCATGAAAAATACGATGTTGCTGCAGCTTCATGTTTCCTTGCCAGCAGCAAGATTTTTTTTTAAGATAAAGCAGCATCCCTGTAGCTGGCTCTCTCCTTCCTAGCAGGTTATTTTTGTGGTCATGGCTGCATGGGCCTAGTTACGTGCTTTGTTCTAGGATGGTCGTCTGTGTTTCACGAGCATGTGTAGATTTTTGCCTGAAAATCCAAGTTACAATGAATACAATTAATAGCAGCATAAAAGCAATCTGCAGGACTTTTGTTCCCTTTAATGATCATATGAGTTTCAGTGTAAGATAAAGCTTTGTGAAATACGTCATGGAAACTAATTATTTGGAAATACAGGCAACCGTGAAACTGAGCGGTGACTTTGCTTGTAGCATCGCATAGGACCTCTCGGTCTTTTAAGTGGCGCCATTTTCATGCCATGTAGAGCTGGAGTGTAGGTGTATAAATACATATATATTAAAAAATATTTATATATACCATATAAAACTTCCCGTTCTGTAAGAGTAACAGTGCTAATCCCAAGAAGCTGTTTTTGCAAACTGCATTACACCCTTTCCCCTCCTCCCCTGCCGCAACCATGGAAGGTTTGGCTTTTATCCAGGGATCCCAGCCACTGCTGCAACCTTACAGATGAAGTCGTCCTCTGAACTGCTCCTAAGTATGAGAAATGAGTGGTTCCTTGGAGCAGCACTTCCAGCTGGAAGTCACTGCTCTCTAACACATAGCTTTTTGTTGTTTTTCTTGTATCTGTGTGAATTCTTGAAATCCTGCCTCCTGGACAGCTGATGGTATGTTTCACATGTCTTGTTGTCCATAAAAATGGAACAAAAATCCATATTTATTTTCATTAAAAAGGCATACACTTTAAAATTCCGTCACAAAATATATCCAAGCACCAAAGAATAAAGGTAACACCAACAGTGTATTTTTCCATTTCCTGATCATTTTGAAAGCTCTCCACAGTACAATTGTGATACCTTTCTTGTACAGATACAGAATCACCAGATACTATTTGGCATTTTCATTTTTTAACTCTCAAGCCTACAAAGTAAATTGCTTGGTACAGACTATGGAAATCTATAGTGATGGTTCGTTTGTACTTTTTGAGGGTATTTATGGACCTGTGAGTGATTGGGGTGCTTCTTTCTAAGTCATATGAGGTTGGTCCTGAAAGAAAAGGTAAGACCAAGTATTACCACGGTCTCTTATGAGTCTAGGAAACGCATGTTCTTGATTTTACAATTTTACAAGCAAAGTTCTCCTCACTTTTTACTGAGCTACATTTGAGCTGGTTTTAATCAACAAGTTAAAAGATAATAGATGAAGATACCAAATGTTAACATTTCATGTGTCTTGGCCTCCTACTTTTCATATTGGGATATAGCTGTGCAGTTGACGGTAGCTTTTGCTTTTGGACAGTGTTTTTGGTGAGCAGGACTCACAGACTTTCTTCATGTGTAGCTGGTGCACAGGCTGCCGCTAACACCGGATTTGCTTACCCTTTTAACACTCTTTTTCTCAGCATGTGAGCAGCACCTGATTTTCAAATAATTCAACTGTTATTCCCTCTCAGCTTTGTTAATCAAATTATGTCTGG
The DNA here is from genome assembly GCF_023638135.1 of Falco biarmicus. Taxonomy (NCBI): domain Eukaryota; kingdom Metazoa; phylum Chordata; class Aves; order Falconiformes; family Falconidae; genus Falco; species Falco biarmicus. The sequence continues at coordinate 59,244,998 of NC_079311.1, forward strand.
GTAATAGGGAGAGTATCAGAGAAAAACACACTTAGTGATGCCAGACATATACTAACAAACTCATTACTGTGCCTGGAAATCTTGTAAGAGTCATCTGTTCAGAAAGAAAAAAAAGAAAGAAAAAAAAGAGTATGAAGGCTTGTGGGAGTCTCTGCTATGCAGATGGAGTCTGTCTTTCCCTTGGTATGCCATCTCAACACTGGCTGCAGAATACTGTGCACGTAGTGAAGGTGTTTAAACAGCTAGGTTCTGTTGCACTCTGCTACACCATTATGGTGCTCTGAATTGCCCTCCATTCAAATCTAGATAGTTTAAAACTTGCAGGAAGTTTTTGGCACAACACTGCTGCAGTGCAAAAGAATAATAGAATGATGTACATTTGGAGGGACTCCTGGAAGTTATTTCATCCAATCTCCTTCTAAAAGCAGGGTCAACTTTTATAGTTAGATCAGGTTGCTCAGGGCCTTGCCCAGTCAGAATCTAAGTATCTCTAAGGATGGGGACCCCAAAGCTGCTCTCTGCAACCGTTCCTGTGCCTCACTGGCCTCGTCAAGGAGAATTTCTTCCTTATAACTAGGTGTTGGTAAGGAGGGCAAAATTGGACATACTAATCTAGATGTAGCTTCACAGGCAGAGGGGAGTAATTACTGCAGGTAAAACTTGCAAACGCATCACAGGATGTGGTTGTCCTTCATTACCACAAGGTACACCGTGGTGTAGAGCAGCAGAAGTTAAAATGGTGTCCTTCTGCCTTAACAGCGTTGGTACAGAGGCCCTGATCTTTCTTGTAGAAAACTTTTCCCATTATCTCTTCGAAAGACGTTTCTGTGTGTTATTTTGGAAGCATGGTAATCCATGAAAAATATTTTGAGACATGACTGCCTGTAAACAGCATCAAGGTAAGTGTCCCACTGATCTATCAAGTATTACATGGGCCTCAAGTGCCATTTAACAAACATGTCCTCCACAGGTGGCTTCACCTCAGCCGTGAGAGGAGAGACACCACGGATTATTTCATATATATATATAGACTAGTTTAGGTCCCAGTACATCCCACAGTAATTCAAATGAGGTGAATGGAATTGCATTCAGTGGGAATTTAGCTTAGAATCTGTCAATCTAGATGTTTTATAGGAGAAACAAGTCATTGACCTTTTTTCTCTGATGATTATTCTCTCTGATTTTAAATAGTCTTAACTACATTGATAACTAAATAAGCACTTGACCAGAAAATGTGTATCCTTCTAAGATTCCAGGTATCCCGAGATATCTAAAACGTGTATTTAAATAGAACCTACACGGTTAGCCTTGGCATATATTGCCACGTTAATTAGCATGCAAAAATTCAGATAATGTGTTTTTCAGTACCATGAATAAAAAATCCATGTCTTCTTTGTGGGTGTATACGTACTTTATAAAACCTTGTAAAGGTTAGAAAGCATTGCAGCTTTAAAGTGAAAAAGCTGTATTTTCTGTATGTATCTTTTAATCCTTTTGTAGTTGTTTATTATGCCTAAAAGGACTAAAATTGAAAATGGAAAAAGGAAAAGAGACTTTTCAAGGAATTGAAAAAGCCTTTTCCAATATGCTTGAGGCATTGCACACTATTTCATATATAGCTACTCTCACAGATTTCTTACATGTTATCTTGTAACTTATAAGGGTTGTGCACTCGCATGGATCTGAAGCAAAAGCAGGAGGAGAGCATGAGAAATGAAAGCTACATATATTGTGGTAGTAATGTCACAAAAACTGGTGGGAAAAATCAGTGGTATATCTGCAATTTCAAATACTTTTTAAAACAGAGTAGTGTTCTAGTTGATGGCATCCCTTTAGTTCCATTTATCATCGTGGTCTCATCTAGCTTCATTAGAATTTATGAAGTGTTGCTTCTATCAAATTCAATTTTGTTTAATATTCTAAAACAGTGGAAGTAATTCTGTGATGCCTTTCGTCTTTAGTATTTTAGTACTGTGCATTTTTAATTAGGAAGCTATTTTAATTTGATAAAACTTTCTGAGAAAGTGTATATCATAACTGGAATAGGGTTGATACAAAAAGATCTGTTGCTGTACTTCAGAAAGGCTCTGTAAACATATAGAAGTTTTTAAAAAGATCCAAGTTAAGTCTTAAAAATACAATTAAGAAAACCTGTTACCTGCTGGTTTAGTAGTGCTGTAACAGCATAGAATGCAATGTTTATATACTGTATCTGTGAATTGTACTACTGAAAGCTGTGGATGGGTTAGGAGAGGAAGAGCACATGCAGTGGACAGAAAAGGTATACTGATTCAAATTCCTGTGACATTTTGGATTAAATTAAAAACTGCTTTCCTTGGCAGGAATGCCCCTTGCTCTAGGGGACTGAATATTGCATCAACTATACAGTCTGCAAAACAGTGGAAGCTGATACACATACATTCAAGGAACCAAGCACTTAATGAATGTGATGTACATCCTGAGGTCACTACGATGTGATGCTTTTAAAAAACTGATTATAAGCTATAATCAAGAAGTAATTGGTTGATCAAGCAATAATTTATTGTCTAAAATTGCTTTGCTTATTAAACATTTATGAATCTGATATTTTTCCTTTTTATTTTTATTAGAAAAGGCAAATGACTTTTAGAGCCTGGCTGCTGTGTTTTACTGAGACTTAATTTGCAGGTTTTTTGCCTACTTTGGACCTACACCTCTACCTACATAAGTCAGTTGTTTCTCCTTATTCTCTCTTCAGGCTCTCCCAGCCATAGAGTAGGCAATGGACCTGCTTGGAGTGTAAAACCAATTTACTTCATAAGTCAGCTGGCACTGGCATCATACAGATAATTTTTTGCCCTTGAACCAAAAATATTATCTGATATGAGTAATCCAGGGACCCCCTTGTGGGTGTGTAAGGGGAGTCTTAATGTTTCTTTTGAATAAGCGATAATAATAGGCCAAGTCTGAAGACAAAAAAAAAAAAAAAAAAGGAAATGCTTATAAATGCCCATTAGTAATGTGGAACATTTAAGTAGTTTGATGCTCAAGCATGAGGGTAAATGAGAACTCACTGGAGGAGCCTGCCAAGTGTGAATAGTGGTCCTTCAACATGCTTTGTGAGTGTGTGTAATTGAGGTGCCAATACAGGGATGGTCCACCTCATTGGTGGCATTCAGGGACATTATTGATGATGCATTGCTTCCCTGATTCACTAGTAGTAGGAATATCTTTAGTTACACAAAAAGCACATGTAAACATGGTACCACCATGTAGGCTTATTGTATTTGATTATCTGCTGAAAAGCCAGGATTTATTTTGTTCAAGGGAAAAACCTGTATAGAGCCAGGGTGGAAAATAGGGACAATAATTAGTCAGATTGAAGACAAATTCAAGGGAAATTCCTTCAAAACACGGCCAGGCCAGGATGGTACCTTACTGACCTTTACAGTGCCAGCGAGCTACAAGTCTAGCAAAGATAAAACTAAGTTGGTGAAAAACTTAGTAATTCTTACCTTTTGGAGAATGTATGGTTTTTAGGGATTAAGCCAGTCTGAGGTTAGACTTCAGAATGAATTACCAGAGAGTTTTCATTCGTAGCATGTATTCTAGTGACAACATTGTAGCTTTTTAGCAAGTGTGAGAAAATTTCAGCCCTAAACTAAATAAATCCATGTGGGTGCAGGTGCATGGCTTCAATTAAATCACAAATTTGACATTTTAGCAGCTTATATTTTGCATCCCTACTTGGTTCACTAAACTTTGAGTCCTTATTTTGTAGATATGGTAACATAGGTGAGAAGGGAGCACAGAAAGAGGCTAAAATAATGGACTGATGAACGGTATCTGTACCAAAGATGCAGCAGTCCCTAGCTTTTCAGATTCTGCAGCTTAGGCCTCTGATAAAATGGCCTTTATCCACAACTCAGAGTGCATTATGCAATCTGAGCACTACCTCAGTGTGCCTTTCTTCCCCTGGGTAGAATATGTAGAAGTGGATAGCACAACTGAACAAACACAGTGCTCTGTCATTGAAAGCGCAGACTAGGCAGCAAAATGAAGATGGAAGAGCTGGTGAACGTTTTTTGCAATTTCAGTAAGCTTCCTGCAGCTTATTTTGAAAACACCCTACATGCTCTGTTCCCTGTGTTTGACTCTGCCCAGCAGAGATGTGTTGAGCTGACGGTCTGCCAACAGAAACCATTTCTGTTTTATTTTAAAGCAGAATGACACATGCCCGCCTTTTTTCCTCAGTGTGTGCTTTATGGACATGGACAATTCTACAATCCACTGATATCCTCAGTCTTCACACTTATTCTTAGCCTAATTCTTAGTCTGGTTATTAAAATTCTCAACAATCAACACTGAAGTTGACCATCTTCCTGCAGTTCCCAGCTTTGAAATTGTTTTTCCTTCTTCTCTTGGAGAGTTTTAATTGACTGTCAGGACCTCAGGTGCCTCAACAGGCCTTAATCAACCCTGCTCAGCCTCACCTGGGACACCTCCTGGGAGCTCACATCCTCTGTCAAGGACTCGAGTTCCCTTTAAGCTCAGGCTTAGGCACCCCAGCTGTACCTGAGCTGCATCGTAGGTGCTGTTCCTGCATCTCAGGCTGGATTGCCCTGATTGATCTTGGGCATAATACTGCATCACCTTGGCTGAAGAGCACGAGGCTGTTGATGGAAAGCCATTGTTCTTACCATCTCTGTACAGCCTGCCTGGGGACCATGCTCCATCAGCAAAGGTGTTGCGCTACTTGCACTATGGTTCCCCTCAGTTTCTGCCTTCTCTTTCCTCCTGGAGCAGTCTCATGATTGCTGCTCCCTGGCAGCTCTCACAAAGGCTGAAGCCTGAGCTTAAATAGAGCTCCTGGACAAGCAGGCAGAAGGTGCTTGTGTGAGGGGTCCAGGTGAGGCTTATCAGGGAAAGCAAGGTCTGTTGGGGCACTCAGTGTCCTCCTAGAGGTTCCTGACTTGTAGACTACCCTTAGGACGTGAAAGGTCATTAAAAACAGCGAGTGAGTCTATTGCCAGCAGGCTGAAATTCTGTACATATGGCTCCTTTTCTCCACTGGAGAAGCTGAAGGCATCTCTAAATTTCAAAAGGTTGAAACTGCTTTAGGTGTACAGAATGATATACCCAAAGCTATAAAGACTGTTGTGACCAAAACGACGATCTGGAAGAGCACCAGTAACAGCCCAGGAAAGAGAGATGTCAGAAAATGTAGCAGTATTTTTCATTAGCAATCGCTGATTTTACCTGTTACCAGAATGGCTAGTAGAAAGCTCAGCTTTGGCATATGTAGCAATGCCAGCCTACAAACAAACATTGGCTTAGTTCTTTTTTCTGGCAAGAGGTGGGGAACACACACTGCATTTCAGCTGCAGAACTATGATCTTTAGCATCAAGCCTATGTTATCTGTCTGTGATCTCGTATTTCAGTCTGCCACACCAAGCAGCAGCACACTCTTCAAGTCTGAAGAGGCTGTTTGCAAGGCACATTAAGGATGAGTGTTTGGGACTAGATTAGAATTAATTAAAATGCTCACACTGAAGCCAGTGGGATTTGGAATGAACACATAACCACCTTTGATGTAGTGATTAGCAGCAGCAGTTTACTAGAACCACATGCTAGAAATGCGTAAGAAACAACCCAAAATTCTGTACAACTTTTAACATTGGGATTATGAATTCATCATTTTTTACATCAAGTGAACATGCAAGGAGAAAAATGGCATTGGAAGAAACCCTTGCAAGGAAGGAAGGCTGAATAAACAGGATCTTTGCAACGGTGCACTGGAGGGACATGGGTTTGATTTCCTCTGCTGCCACACAAATAGCATATGAGAAATATCATCAATGCAGGATCTATTCTATCATATATAAAGATAGGAATAGGAGCAATTAGAAGTTTTCTGGAGGGGCTAGTGTCAGAAGTCTTAAGCTGGCTGACTCTTAAGTCTGGAGCAAACTAAGAAAAGCAACTTCACACTTGTTCGCCTTCACAGGGAGGACAACATACTACTGCTGCCAGTTGCTGAAACTAATGTATACATTCCTCTCCTCTCTTAATTCACCTTAAAAGGGTTTTCATGAAAAGGAACTGTAATAAAAACAGGTGGAATAAAGTAAAAATTATTATTAACAGATTAAAAATGAGTAATAATTGCATAATAATAAAAAAGTCCCTCCTTCTAGTTGTATGTCTTCCTACTAAAAGAAGTACTTGTTTATTGTAACAATGTGGACTGTAGCATGTAGGAGCTGCAGCCATATTAATGGTTTTCTTCTAACCCCAAGGTTCCATATAGCTTGATAAATCAAACCATTAAGAGAGTACAGAGCGGCCTTACTCAATTTTTCATGTTACCGCCATGTTTTAAAAGATGGAATATCAGTGATATTTAGGGCACTTAATGTGACAGTCAGGAAAGCAAAAACACATGTACCATGCAACTTGAGGTAATAGTGCAATTCAGGTTAAGAAACTGAAGAGACGTAATTAAATGTGTTGTCAGCAAATGATGCAGTTTCAATATAGCTAAAACCTGAGTTTATCGGAATCTTTAAGAAGTCTTTCTACGCTGAGAAAACTTTAAGAAGTTTTCTAGCATGGAATAAAATTATGTGAACAGTTTGTACAATTATAAGTCAGTGCAGCCTTAAAAAATGCAATTGGATTTTCAGGAGCAACATTTACATTCGTGGAGGTTAAAGCACTCATGATTTCCTTTCTTACTCAGTTAAGGCCTGGAAGACAATGAGCCAGCCTTAGTTGTGAAAAAAGTAATTTCCACCTGAACCTGTTAAATTTCCCCCCAGGGAGAGGTAAGACTTTATGGGTGTGCAGAATCACTTTTTTCAGTGCAACAGAACCAGCACTGTATTTAGATATCACATTCCATATTCTTTCATAGCTGAGGTATGTCTGAAACAGAGGGATATGTTATTGTGATCACAGACTTCCAGTAAAAACACTGTATCTGGCATGGTGCAGAAAACAGTTCTAGCAAAACCCAAAAAAGAACAGGATGAAATAGAAAAGGTTGGTGTACATCATCTGGAATATATACAGTACAGTTTTTTTCAGCCAAATAATTTAGAAAGTACCCTGTTCTTTAAGAATAACAGAGGAAATCTAGGGTGGATGTAAAATAAAATCACTTTGCAAGAAGGAATTTGGCAGTCTTTGTTGTAAAAAAGTGTTTGAGATGAATTCAGGTTGGTAGGCTACTTTTAAAATGCAGTAATCCCTTCAATAGCCTCCTTCCTCCTTTACAAGAGATGCCAAGATATTTGAAGACAGATCATCAACTTTTAATTATTTCAGAATGAAAAATAAAATAAAACTATATAAAGCTTTTAAATTTAAATCCTACTTAATTATGCAGAACAATTTTTTGCTATTTATAAATTATTTTGAAGGCACTGAAAATACATTTTGCCAAGGTACCTGTTATCTGCATATTATCAGACTGGTTTTATTACAGCTGTCTATGAATGTTCCTCCTGCCATACTTGATTATAGCTGAGTTTCCATATTGATGAATTTCCATGTCACAATCTCTGAAAGTCATTGTTACTTCCTATGTGCAAGTACACTCCTTATCAACTCTGTTACTGCCTTATTCTGCATAATGATCTGTAGCTGACATATACAGCTTTTACTTCTGTAGTTAGGCTGCTTAGTATTTTGAATTTGGGTGTTTTTGAGTTGTTTTCTCTCAGAGGTACCAAGTTTATGGAAAAGCATAAGGAAGAAATTATTTACAATTCAAAGACCAATGTATTGAAATCACCAAATATTAAAAGCTATTTTGATACCGGCCCATGTCAAGTTGGGCAAGTGACTTAACTTTTCTGTGCTTCAATTGCCAGTGTTTCAAAGCAGGGAAATTATTAAATACACTACCTGTGTAGTTTATCTAAAAGCAAATTCTTGTTTTAAACAATTGTAGTCTAAAGCATTTATTATTTTCTGTAACATGAAGGCTATATGCCATCTAGTTTTGCTTTTCAAAACAGACCAGAAATAGCAGGCACATTCACCAAAGTGACATTTTTACGTGTTTCAAAATCACTAGAGATCGGACCTTTTGATCTAGAGTAAAATCATAAAAATGTTGGCATTTTTATGGCATGTGACAGGGACATGACAAATACCTGATCCATATTTAATTACTGGTCAGAACTGACATCTTTGCCAAATGCTTCTCCAACATCAAATCTGTATGAAAACTGGAGACTTTTCTTTTTCTCATATGGGCAGTTGTTCTTTAACCATTTTTAGCTAACCATTTAGGCTTTGTGACCTCTGGCTGTGTATGTAACCTGTCCTCCGGAGTCCACTGAGGCATCCCTTAGTCTCTTGTTTTCCAGACTGTATTCTGAACCTTTTCAGTTATTCTGTGAAAGTTACATTTTTATACTGTCTCATTCAGCACTTGACACTTTTAATTTATAAAAGTGACCTCTTAATTTAATATGGAACAATTGTTTATTTTTTTTTAAAGTGTGTGTTAGAATGATAGAATAATGTAGGTGGGGGAGGGGACCTCTGGAGGTCATCCAGTCACAAACCTGGACTTAACATAGCTCAGAGACTTGTCTGGTTGAGTTTTGAATAACTCCAAGCCTGGGGACCCCCAGACTCCTCTGTGCTGCCATTCCAGCCTTTCTGGGAAGAATTTCTCTGTTAAAACTGGCTGGACTTCCTTTACTGCAGCTTGCAGCTGTTTCCTCTTTTCTTTTTGTTCTTTATGTCTGAAAAGAGCTGCACCCCATTGTCTTTATAGTCCTTCATTAGATGATGGGAGGTGGTGAATAGATTCTTCCTTAAGCCTTCTCCTCTGCAGGCTGAGCAAACACAGCTCCCTCTCCTTGCATATCATGCATCTCAGGCACCTAACCAGCCAGGTGATCCTCTTCCTCTCCAGTTTGTCGTTACCTTTTTTAGATTATGGTGGTGGTGAGGGGTGTGAAATAGGACATGGTAGTCTAGGTGTGGCTACACAGGTAGAAGGGAAAAACTCCCTTCAGGCAGTGGGCAACACACCTGCTAATGCAACCCAGGACACCAGCCATCTGTCATGGCAGAAAGGGCGCTCTGCAGGTTCATGTTCAGCCTGTTGTTCACCTAGAACCTCAGGCCCATTTCTGCACTTAATGCAGTGACTTAAATCTAACCTATGTAAATACTGTTTTAATTCAGGGAATACATTACTTAAATTTGCATTTTGGTATAACCAGCTTAGTCAGATACAGCAATAATAAGCCCCTATATTAGAATAGTTATCAGAGAATGCTTTTTTGTTCATTTCCTTCATTGCTTTCTAGCACTAGCAGGATAAAAAACTGCAAACAAACCAGTCCATGCCACTGCGGTGGGTTGACCCTGGCTGGATGCCAGGTGCCCACCAAAGGCACTGTATCACTTCCCTCCTCAGCTAGACAGGGGAGAGAAAATCCACAAAAAGGCTTGTGAGGCAATATAAGGACAGGGAGAGATCACTCACCAGTTACCATCCTGGGGAAAACACACTCAGTTTGTGGACATTAATGTAGTTTATTACTGTTCAAATCAGACTAGGGTAATGAGAAAGAAAAACAGAATCTTAAAACACCTTCTTCTCAGTCCTCCCTTCTTCCTGGGCTCAGCTTCCCTCATGATTTTCTCTACCATCTCTTCCTGAGTGGCACAGGGGGTCAGGGAATGGGACAGGGCATGGGGGCTGTGGTCAGTCCATCACACGCTGTCTCTCCTTCTCCTTCCTCCTCATCCTCTTCGCCTGCTCCAGCTGGGTCCCCCACAGGGTCACAAGTCCTGCCAGGAAACCTGCTCCAGCATGGGCTGCTCTGTCTCCATGGGTCCACAGGTCCAGCCAGGAGCCTTCTCCAGTGTGGGCTCTCCATGGGGTCACAGCCTCCTTTGGACACATACACTTGCTCCAGCATGGGGTCCTCCATGGCCTGCAGGTGGATATCTGCTCCACCATGGACCTCCATGGGCTGCAGGGGCACAGGCTGCCTCACCATGGTCTTCACCACAGGCTGTAGGGGAATCTCTGCTCTGGTGCCTGGAGCACCTCCTGCCCTCCCTTTGCACTGACCTTGGGGCCTGCAGGGTTGTTGCTGTCACAGAGTCTCACTTCTCTCTTCTGGCTGCCATAGCAGGGTTTTTGCCCCTTCTTAAGTACATTATCCAAGAGGTGCTACCGCCTTCGCTGATGGGCTCGGCCTTGACCAGTGGTGGGTCCATCTTGGAGCTGGCTGTCACTGGTTCTGTCAGACACAGGGAAAGCTTCTAGCAGCTTCTCACAGAAGCCACCCCTGTAGCACCCCTGCTATCAAAATCTTGCCATGTAAACCCAACACAACCACCAAGCATAAGTGTATCTTTTTGGATTGAACTTGTGAATTCTCCCTGTCCAAAGTTAGTTGTTACTAATGATTTGATTATAGCAAAGCATTCCGTTATACATATGTATACCTAATATATTAATATATGTTAATTATATGTATGTATTAATAGAGATACCCATATCGATACATATATAAGTAAATTATTATTTTTTTAGCTACACTCACTGATGTGTTTCATGTTTTCCACCCAGGCTCATTTCATTTTACTATACAACCAGAATTATTCCTTTTTTCCCCTCACTATTTAAGTGAAATCGGTGAATGCTCAGTTCTTCTCAGTTGCCCACAGCTGAGCAGTCTTTCACCAGAAAAGTTTAGTATGTCATTCTTTTTTTGAGTATTTATCTCTTTTCAGAAGATACTTCGTCAAGGATGCTGGTTGAATACCAACGAGGAAATGGGCTTTCAGTCACAGAAAACACGATATATACTTTGTCACTTTTTTAGCTTGAGAGAGACAAACGTCTTTCACTGAAGGGGGAATAGGTTAACATGAGTGCTTGTGATTCTCAGAACTAGCATCAGTCTGATGTCAAGCTTGTGAAACAGAGATAAAATTGAAGTAGCAAGTTCCGCTGTTGCCATGCTGAAAATGTAGCAAAATACAGTATTTAGGAAATGAGAACTATGGAATCCTAAAGAAGGATTTTGATGTCTAACTTTTCATATCCTGTTACAAACAATAAAAAGTAACAAGTATTAAAAAAGAAAGCATGCATGCTTCCAGTGAATAGCAAAATGCTGGAAGGCAGCGTGGGTTACAAAACAGAGTGTTAAAGTAACGCTTTGCCAACAAACCACTACTCTCTTAGGAATGTTTATTGGCCGCAAAGGCTGATTCCCCATGAGGAGGTGAATATAAACCAGCAGCAGAGAAGGAGGGAGTTGGCAGACCCTGTTAGCTCAGAACTGAGAAGAGTCCTGGGACTTTATTCTGCAGGCACAGGGATGATGTGCCCCGGCAGAAAGCTGGCAGCACAGAAGGCTAATTCTTTACAGAAAGTTTTTCCCAGTGGGAGCTGAGACTGTGACCCTGTATTTCTTCCTGAAATGTAAAGAAGGCTTGCCTGCTTTATTCCAGGAAGAAAGGAAAGGCACTTAATTCCAGCTTGTAATACATCTTGCCCTACAAGATGCCCTTCAACCTTCCTGTGTTTTCCCTAAGCTCCAGCACTGTTCTGTGGCATCTGTCAGTCTAGTAGTTGTATGGTTGCTGTTTCGTAGTATGTGTGCATCACAGATTTGTGCCGTGTAATTTCAGAAATAGCTGCATGATTGGTTGAGTCTCGTCCTGTTGTATTTGCAGATTTTATTCCCTGGAGACTTTCTACAACACATTATTTCTTTATTTTTCTTCCAGGGTAGGACTCCTTGGCTATTTTCTTAGGGCTTCACTTCAGTCTCAGCACTTTTAAAATACATTTGTCTAGGTATTTTTCCCCAGGTTTTCTATCTGTCTTCTCTGTTATGAGGGGTATTACTTTTCTGTCTTCCTTTGACCTTCAGCCCTTCTTGACAGCTGGTGGGCCTTTACTTTCAGAGGAGACTCTTGTCTGATTTCGGTGCAGCAGAAAACATGACCATGGTAGATAGCAGAAACAGAGCGATAGCTGGTGTGATTTTGGTGGGGTTTTTTTGATCGGCAGTGTTGGGCAATGAAAACGTGCCTGTTCACCTGCTCTGTGCTATTCCTTCACTGTTAAAATGCAGGATGATTGTTTTTACTGTGATTCTGACCATTGAAAAGTACCATACATATTGGATGCGCATACCCTGATGTAGAAAGTGAATTTTCAAGAGAAGTAGGTATGAGAAGGGGGAATGGCTCTTGGCTCCAGTGGGAAATGCAATTTTCTTTCACTATGACAGTCTGAAAAGTGCAGAAACATGTTTAAATACATTTGGTTAAAATAATTTTTTTCAAAATAATGGAATTTCAACCTCACAAGATTTTGGTGGTCACTGAAGGTGGTGTGGTACAATATGCAATCTCATTAAATTTCACTGAAGAGACTTTATGTCGTCCACCTGACTGAAATTTCTCCTTCCTTGATTCTCGTCAATACTTATTGAACAAGTTGATGCATTTTTGTAACCACGACTCAACAGCGATCCTGGAAATGCTCATTTAAGAGGTCCACAGGATGCATGGAGGATTGTTCAAAGTGCAAATTAAAACCACAGTGTTGGAAGAGTGTTCCAACAGTCCTGCCTTGACTTTAATGAGAATGAATTTTTCAGTGTTTGCCGTGTAAAACCAGTAAGTAGCACCTTCATGTAGTCAGACAGTGATCAGACTGATTGCAAAATCAACAAAAGCAATTAAAACTCAAGTATTGAAGTAAAATAAGGCAAAAGAAGTACTTAGCATTAGATTTTTAAAAAAAGCTTATTAGTGAAGTTATTTTCTTTGTATGTGCTATTCTCTGTTGTTTACTGTGTAAAAGTTAACAAGGAATGTCAAAGTATGTCCTTTTTGTTCAGTCACCTTTTCCTAGAAAAGTAAGCTTTTGATTAAAAAAAATTCAAAGGAAAGGATCACTTCACTGCAATGTCTTTACAATTTTGCTGATACAAGTTAATATATAGATATGACTATTTCAGTTTTGTAACACTGTCTAGCCCTACTATTGGCGAGGGCATTGAGCTAAATGTACTTCTAAGAAATTAAATGTATTAGTAAGTATTTCAACCAGAAAGTAGATAACATCTTCCCTTGCTGTCAGTAATAAAGCTATTTTGTAGGTCAAAAGAAAGCATGAAAAGAGCTTAATAAGAGAGCATGGACCACAGATGAATCCTTGATCAGACTGTGACCTTAGGTGGAACTATGCATCAGAGGGGTTTAGAAGCCCAAGTGTAATTAATGACAGCCAGCTGAATCAGACATGTCTGCATCACTGTTTAAAAGGATGGCGGTGCTCATAAAACTTACCAGCATTCTGGCATCCTCCTTCAGGATATTCTTTGAAAGATATTTAGAGCATAGAAGTAATGCAGAGGAGTAATAATAGTGCGAGTATAAAATGAAGAGTGGCCCATCTCCTAAATTTGCACCTATCATTTTCTACCCTGGCTTCCTTGGTTAAAGGAGAATTAATTTTTACAATATTATTGAATATTTTATCATAGATTATTCAGTTAAGATTTCCTGATTTTCACTGGGCAGAGTTTTTTATTTTTGCTCTTACAAATGCATTTGGTCTGATTTCATTGTACCATTAGCTTTTTGGGTTTGTACTGATTTAAGTAGAGCTTTTGCAGATCCTGCTTCTATGCTTACATATTCAGCTGTAAGTGAGGAGGAATTAGGCCCATAGTCAAAAGCACTGTGAGAAAAGCATTAGTAGAGTTATTAAGTTTCAGTGATACTTTGAGGCCCGAAGAGCCAGTTAAAGATAATATTTTTTGTTAACGGCTGACGTACACAGAAAAAAATGAATGTGTTCAGGCAAAGATGTCCTTTTTTTCTAATAAAGGTTGTAAAATTTCAAGCAAAAATGAGTTAAAACCAATTCCTCTGGTTTTATTCTAATTAGATAGGTAGGTTAAACAGTTTAAGAGAAGCTGGGTAGGCAGAGCAGATAGTGAAGAGAAGTAAACAGTTATGTTGTTCACTGAGGAGGGAAAAGAATGAAATGGGAAAGGAGAGATTGCAGTGTACCACAAAACCCCCATGTCTGCTGAATTCTCTGATGTATACTTAGATTAATGAACTCCCGGGTTCATCTTGTGTACATGTTTTTTGGCTGCCCTGAGGATGAATAGTGTTAAGTGCTGGTTCAGGGCAAGTGGTGAGAATGCCATTCAAACTGGGAGAGGTTTGGGGACTGCCGCTGCTGGTGGCACTGCAGCCTTACACTGCAGCCGTGATTTACATGGCTTTGGAGGTGCAGCCTGGGTGTGTGACTTTCAACACAAGAGAAAGAAAATTTGCTTAGACTGTAGAAGCATGTCTTTTAATCTGCTGACATTATCCAAAAAGAGCCCCATTCTCACCAGCTTTGGTGTCACCTCTTATTTATTTTAAATAAATAAATACCACTAATAATAAATATATATAGTGCCTCTATAATTAAATACCTTTTTTTTGAGGTATCTATTCTTTATAGGGGCAAACTGAAGCACATACTACCCTAGAACAACTTCTGGAACAGTTTTGTGCATGAAGAAATGGGAGGAAGTTTGTAGGTATCCCAGTAAATTCAAGTGGCTCAGGTTTGTGGTGACTTGTAGGATTGCATCCTTCATGGTATTTGAACTGTACCATGCAAAAATCATTGGAGAACTTTAGTAAAATTTGAATACCACTGTTCTTTGTCATGACACAGCAATGCATAATACTTTTCTATTTTTTCTTAACCTTTTTTTTATAACTGAGAGCATATGCAAGAAAAAATATCTTCTGTTTGTGAGTTCACATAGTTCAAGTGCCTATATTTCACCTGGAAATAAAATCACCTGACACATCAGAGTAGTGTAATTAGAAGTAATTATGATCTAACAGAAGATTATAACTTCAGATGAAGACTGACTTGGAACAACAGATAAACTCAGAAGAAACAAAACACTTGTAACCATGCAAAGGTCATTGATAGTAAAAAATGAGAGTACAAAAACCAGAATCAAAGTGTTGGATAAAATGTGTATTTTAAAAAGCATCAGCTTAAATAAGAAATGTTTTTCAGTATTTTCTTTTTCTTTGACAAGGAATTACAGATTTAAAAAAAAAAAAAAGCAGGAAAGATCCTATATTAGTTTCCCAAGTGTATCGAAAATGCCATAGCTCTGTTTCAGTGTGACTTCCAGGTCTATTCTGAAAAATGTGTTATCTGAAGATATGCATATAGTTAATATCATGGTTTGTTAGTCTTCATTGAATCTTCTCATGGCTTATGTTAGGCAAAGATGTGAGTCTTGTGGAAATGGGTTTTCTGACATCCCATAGATTTGCATCTTCATGGGACCTCACTGATTTAGTTTGCAGTGTCCGACCTTTATTTCAGATGTAGAGCAATATGTACAGTGGTAACTACACTGAGAATTGTGAATATAATAGAATGGAAAAGAATAAACATTAGTGCAAACAAGTAATTTGATATTTTGTACATGCATCTTTGAATGTTTTGGAAAAAATAATTCTGTAGGCTTTTCTTGAAGTATTGTTTTTATTTCAGATGAAATCACTATTTTCCTGGGATATTTGTTTGGTTTTTTTACTTGAATAAGAATGTGATGTTTAGTTTAGTAAAAATGAGCAGGCTTGTTGGTTAAGACAGCTGGTACAAACAAGAATATATGGTTAGACTCTCGTCTGAGCTTTTGCTGCTTTATGCTACTGAGGTAGTTATTAATCTTCACTTTTTCAGATTTTCCAGTTACTTCCTTGTAGTCAATCAGTCCAACATAATTAAAAGGGTGGGGAGCTATCATGCATGGGCTGTAAATAATTCCTCTTTGTACTTACCATGCTTAAGGCAGGGATTCCAGTTCATTGAGAAAGCAAAGCTGTTTAAAAGAGCAGTGTTCAAATTAGGTGTACTGCTTGGAAACTTAGACAAGATAAGGAGAAATTTCTGATTTCATACTCAGTACATCTTTCTGTCTGCCCAGACAGAAATTTGACTTAGTTTATGTGCAGGTTTTTGCTGGCAGACTTATGCTATTAATGAGTTTGAACGGGTGTAATTCCTTATTAACATACCTGGTCTGTCTTAAACTACAGTGTAGGCTCAGTTCCTTTTGCAAATTTTGTGTTTTTAGAGTCTGCTGAACTCATAAGACAGGTGTACTGTAGGAGTACAAAGCACAGTTTTGCCAGTGTCAGTATTTAGTCTTTATGTTCCTTTAGTATTCCTAAACTCCTGCACTCTTCCCTCCATAGACATACCCTACAGTTAAATGGAATTTGACAAGTAAAAATCCTTAAAAGAAGACTGATCTCACTGAGGAAAAAACCCACAGTAATCCAAGAATTAGAGGAGTTCAGAGTTTAGGTTAAATAGGAAGCATGCACATTCTAAAATAATCTAAAATGGTCACAATCTAGGAACAACTTTATAATCGTTAAGCTTTAGAGGAGTACCTGTTAAGAGTTCATGATGTTCTTGAAAGTGTTTGTAGAAGGCTACAGCAGACCAAGGTGAATGTTTTTATGCATTGAGTGTTCATTAACTGTTAGTAGATACTGTAGTCACACACAGGGAACAGCAAGGATCAGATGCTTAATTCAGTAAACAATAACTTCTAAGGAATGCCTTGAAAACTGAAAAGCTGTAATTAGAGAAAATGTCTTAGCATAAAAGATTCCCCAGGATGACCAGCTTAGGAGAATTATCACGTACCTGAAACCAGCCTAAAATTTTCAGCCATAAATATTACATCTTGGCTTTTTTAAGACTGCATTTCTCTTCCAGTAAATGCTTCGGTTTGCATTGAATAGTTGAATAGTGCCATTATATCTGATTTCTTTGAGAAACATTCAGAGTGTTTGAAATTAATCTAGAGGAAGGTACTACAAACACATTTTCCACTATAGGTAAATTTCTATAGACATAAAAAAGGCTGGGGAAATATCTTTTTAGCTTCTTATTACCTTCATGTCTGTGTGATTTTAGGCTTGGTTTTCTTTCATCAGAAGTACATCATGTCCTTAGTTTATCTAATGCAGTCTGTAATTCTTTCTATGCCTCAAAACAGTATCAGTCTCAAAATTGATGCATAGAACATACTTCTGGGGACAGTGTTTGCAACTGAATGAGTAAAGAACCGCTTCTGAAAGCACTACCGTGGTCTTCTTCCATGGAGCTCAGGGGACAGTTCACACTACTTTAGCAAAGGGAATAGGACTTGCTTCAGAAATTTCTAGACATTTATTCTTACTCCTGCATTACATCTGACTGACTCCTTGGTTGTGCTGCTGCAGCTTTCTCTGAGGTTATGCTGGAAAATAGATCAGTAAAATTATCTCAGTTAAAAATAAACTTTTCCCTAAGCTGGAGGCAGGCAGTGTTTTCTTGGGAGCACTGCTACAGAAATTTTAGCCTGCTTTCTGCCGGTGGTGAGGCTTCTGCAATCCTGCTGCAGTGCCCAGATTCACCCTCTCCTTAACATTAGAAACATGAGTAACGGTGAAGTTTTGTAATTGATTTCAGCTGTTCGGACTATGGACTGTTGCCAAAGAAGGATCCTGCATTTTGTCCCTCCCTCTCCTTGCGTGCGGCTGCCACTTCTTTCTACTACCTTTGATCATGCAGATGTGTGATGAGCAGCTTCCCTTGCTGATACGCCTGAAAACTGCCTGGAAAAGGAGGGAGCCATTAGTCTCTGGCCAAATAACCAAGTCAACTGCTGTTGACTCATTGTGTCTGCATTTGTGATCTTTAGCTGCATAAAGGAAGAGATGGAAAGGAGAGGAGGGAGTGGGGCTGGGACAGAACGTCATGGTGGTCTCATGCAGCTAGATTGTGGTGAGCTCGTCCATACTAACACACTCTGTGGTAAATTAGCTGGTGACAGAGTTTCAACAGGCTGCCTCTACTGTGGCTGTGGGCAGGGGAGAGAGGGATGTGTCTGTCCATGGTTTAGATATTGGAAATCTTCAGAGTGTGAAAGTGCCACTAATGCCATCAACCCAACTCCCTGCACTGATTTTTTTAGGATGGGACTACATATTGCTAAGACTTGATGTGAATGCACTGTGAATCCAATGGCCAAGCTCGGTCAACTTTGAGAGACTGGCACAGATCTCAGGAATATTAACTCCCTAGCGGTTTGTGTAGTGGGAGGCTGAACAGAGGGCAGATATTTCATGGTGACTCATTGAGAGAAAAGCTAATATTTGTAGGCTTTTATTACATAGCAGGGAATTCAAATGGGGAAGGACACTGCAGACAGAGTCAATATGATTTATGGTGCATGGAATTGCTTGTTTCGTCTCAGAATAAAACCTGGTATCCATTGAAAGATTAGAGTGTAATAAATTTCATTCTGAAAACTGATAGAGATACTAGTTTTCTCTTCAGGGTATTTTCCTTGAAACGTGGGATATTTTCATCTGTGAAGGAAATCCAGGTTTGTATATTTGAAGCCTGGAGCTGTGCTGTCCGGTGCTTAAAGTTTGGTATGTTACTTTATCAGTGTGAAGAAGCAACTAACAAGGAGCAAAGTGTAAACTTGTTTCTCTCATATTTTGCAGGTTGAATATTACAGCTGCACCTGTACTTGGGCTTTTTCTGCTGATGTCCAACACACAATAGATATTCTAAACAGTATTCAGCAGGTCCCTCTGCAGCATAACAGCAATCCTTCTTTGATACAAGATGGAGGAGACATACAAAGATAGGACTTCATTAGTGAAAGGGGCAAAAGATATTGCCAGAGAAGTGAAGAGGCAAGCAGTAAAAAAAGTTAATAAAGCTGTTGACAAAGCTCAGGATGGCTACACACAGAGGTCCTACAACAGGTTCCAGGATGAGGAAGATGATGATGATTACTATGTCCAAGGAGGAAATTATGGTGTAGAAGCTAATGATGATGAAGGATCAAGTGAAGCAACTGAAGGGCATGATGAAGATGATGAAATTTATGAAGGGGAGTATCAGGGAATCCCTAACATGGGGCAGGGCAAGGATGGCATAGTGGCCTTAGGCCAGCCTATGCATGATGAATATAAGGATCGTCATGAACTGGAAACAGAGAGGAAAGCCGATGAAGAAGAGCTAGCACAGCAGTACGAACTAATAATACAAGAATGCGGCCATGGTCGTTTCCAGTGGGCCCTCTTCTTTGTGTTAGGAATGGCCCTAATGGCTGATGGGGTTGAAGTTTTTGTAGTAGGATTTGTGTTGCCCAGCGCTGAAACAGATATGTGTATCCCCAATTCTGGGTCAGGATGGCTTGGTGAGTAAAGTCTTCATTCTGTCTTTGTGCTATCACAAGTGTTGCTTACAGTATGCCTAAATATGTATTTGTCAACACCAATGCTTATCTAAAAATATGTTTGTACCAAATAGAAATAAGTAATCCACAAAGTGCATTTACAGCTAATACAGATTTAATGAAGACTGTAATTTTATTTTTTAGATAGTTGTTTTCTTTCTCAGTCATTAAGTATAAATAAATCATTAAAATGGAACACTGCACAGCAAAAAGAGGAGAGGGATACATCTTGCTCTCACATGCAAGAGCAGACATCCAGATGAACTAATTGGGGAAAAAAACCAAGCAGAAACCACAGTCCGAGTATTGGAGTTCTGCTTGATTTATACAGGCAAAATAAAGAGCAGGTGAAACAGTTGTCATACTGTGTAGGAGCCTTCCCAAGGGCAAGTTGGAATGTAACCTGGGAAATGCAGGAAATCCAGGGAAAAGTCTGTCTAGTCTTTTGTCTTTTAATCCTTTTAATCCCAGTGATTGTTCACTATCCAAAAAGTATAATGTTTATTTTGAGTTGCAGGGGGACAGACATCAGCAGGACAAATGGCTGAAGATGAGCTTGGGGTATGCTTTTTATGGCCATTCAGTTGATGGGCATGGGCTGCATCTCATCCTGTTGCCTCTTCCTTCCTGTAGTGCGGCAAATAGGCAGGCTGAGCCAGCCCTGTGTGACTTGTTGATAGCAGCACGCTGCGAGCAGGTCCATGCTTGCCCTCCCAGGGCCTGCTTGGGCCCAGCAAATAAAGCAAGGCTCTCATGGGGTAGAGCTGTGGAGAAAGGGTGTAGTAATGGTCCCCTGGGGGAGGGGGGAGGTAGGAGCATGGGGCTTGGGACATGGCAGAAAAAGGAACACGTACAACATAGACAAGCAGCTTGGACCTGAAGGACCCATGCTATTACAGAAAAGGAGGGCTTCTTTTAAAATATTTAGGAACCTTTGCCTTCTGGCAGATATACTACTGTTTGTTCCCTGCATCTGTACAGTGCATAGTTCTGTTGTGCCAGTCTAATTTTAACTTAGCTCAGTTTCCTGATTTTATTCTGTTGTTCACTGTCAATTAGAATAAGATACCAACTGCATCAAAATTAGATCCAGAATTTTAAATAGCAGAAGGCTATTTGTGCAATTTAAATAACGCAGAAGCCTTCTAGGTAGACCATGACAGGTTGGATTCCTGATGTATTGATACTAGCAGTTTGGCTCCATAGGTTTCAATAAAATCGACCATAGCCACCCTCATTTATATCTGTAAGCTTCCCTTCACGTCAGTGGATCATGCGTGGAAACAGGAGCTGAGTTCTCAGATGGCTGTGTCCTCTGAGGCATTCCTTGCCATGTGATCATTTGTTGTTAGAAATTAACCACTCTCCCTGCTTCTACAGTGCAGTGGTTAAACTTCTAATAAAAAAAATTACATTGTCTAATATTGCAAACAATGTAAATATTGTTTGGTACTTTTTGTTTACGCAAATTTACAAACATTGTCTTTGTCATGCTTGGACCTGTGAGTTTTCAGATCTACTTCTTACAGAAAGAAGGTGCATAAACATGTCTATTTATAGACTTTTTGGAGCTCTGTAAGTGATTGGAAGAGCAGAGAGAAAGAAGATAAACCAAAACAACCTAAACTGGTATCTCTAGATAAATGTTACTGCGTCAGTGCAGATAACACAGAATACATTTTAGAAAAGCAGTGTACGCCCAGCTTGCTTTTAATGTGATTTTGCTACCCAATACTTGGCAGTTGAGGACATCTTTAAACTCGAGTAATCATTTTTTTTTTAGTCCTCTCTATGACTGGAACAAAAATGATGGATCACAAGCCCGTTCTTAAATTACTGATAACCCTGTTTGTTTTACCACATGCACCCTCCCAACAAATTGAACTGTCAGATTTGTCTTTGTTCTCCAGGTTGATAACAATACTTTTAAGGGTAGCTACCAAATCAGTCTGCAGTTAGCTTGTATGGGGTTAGAGAAATGAACAAGGTCATGCAACATTAAGAGGGAGCTTCGTGATGCTTACATATCTAGCAGCTGACTGATCCACATATGCAGTTCTTTTCACTTACATTAAGTGTTAAACTGGGAAATAGATCTTTTCATATTTAAGACATTCTGAACACTTTAGTACTCCTGGCTTCTCTGATTGTCAAGTTATGAGTGTGGAGAACATGGCTGTAATGCTTTTTCTTTGTTACACCTGCTATATAGAGTTGAAATTTAGGGGTAAATACATTATATTTTCTAAAAAAAGCATCTCATTTAAACAGTTGCAGTAAGCATTACGTTGGTGACTTGAATTGGAAGTGGGGAGTATTGTCCCTGCAAGAGCAGGTGGCCATGGGGATTCGCAGCCACCTGTCAGTCTGACACATGTCAAGAAAAGGGTTGAGGATTTCCCTGTCACTAGGCTTCTTATGATGCCGTTTGAAGATATATTGGAATGACTCTTGACAATGTTTAACTACAGTTCAGTACAGAAACTGTTAAATACCGTGTGTGTGTGTGTGTGTGTGTCTTGCTGACAAAATTAAGGAAATAACTTGGGAAGGTTTAAGTGTGCAAGCAATGTATTCTCATGCCTAAAATACAGAAGTTGTAATGCATATCCCCGTATCTTCCTGTTATGGCATTAACAGACAAATGATTCTATGCTAAAAGATTAACATAAAAAAGCAGGAAATAACAGAGATAAGCAGTTTCTTTCCGAGTGTGTATCAAAGGCATTGCAACATGTGGTGGTTCTATCAATAGTTTCACAGAAATTTTATTACTTGCCCATTGCTAATAGAAATGTATCGTAGGCTGCAGTTCATCAGTACATATTGCTTATAACCAGTGTAGATATACAGCCTTTGCAGACAGCATAACCTTAATTCCAGTGATAGAAAATATTCATCACGACAGTGAATGCTTAGTGAAAGCATTTTTGTATGATCATAACTAGGCCCTCACAGCCATGCATTTCAATTATTTTGCTGTTGTGATTTCACATCATAATTACATCCTAACTGGGGTCTTCCAGACAGGCATAATTTTTTTTCATTATTATAATTCCATAATCCGTAGGGCTTTAATGTTGTTAGAATACTAATTCATGGAACCAGTGCTAAGAGTTATAAGGTGGACACACACACAATATTTATTTTCCAGGTAATTTTCTAGACTATTTAGAAACACACTAAGAAAGAACGTGTTAATTTGTCATTGAAAAAGCACTCATTGACTCAGTTGTAAAAACTGATTTGTCATATGTCGTGCCATGATACTTTACTAGGGAACATGAACTAATTAAAAGCAGGTGGCAATCAATATTCATAGAGCCTTCTCGTTGCTTTTTTTTATTTATTTATTTACTTGCACCAGGGCAGTTTCTCAAATTCCTTCTCTATTGACCCTTGTATGAGCTTGAGGTCACCACTGATTGATCACCAGCCGCATTTCAGAGCCCATAAATTCATGTGATGAAAGTGCTGATCAGAATCATGAACTAGTTTCTTGATGCCTTTTGAGTTAAACAATAAAGTAATACATTTTTTAAATTTCCAAGTAGCTGTTTTATTAAAAACAGGGAAGTTCATTTGCTTAAACTCTCACGAGATTACAGTGACGTGTCACTAACGGTGAGGGAAAGGCCTCCATTCCCTGCTTCACAACCTGGCTGTACTTGTCAGGTCTTGTATGTGTGGATCCATGTTGACCTTGGGTTCTGGGACTGATGAGGCAGGACTCTGCCTTCATGAGACAGGTTGTAGGCTCAGGCCTGAAGATGTTGTTTTAACTCCTTTCCTGCTTGCATCTTATCCCTTTGGTTTTACACGTAGCTCAGAACTGAACTGATTTTAGGTTAATTCTCTGGGTTCTGATTTAGATGTACTTTTCTACATTACTTTGTTTCTATGTCTTTGCATAAAGATTGGTCTTCAGTTTTATAACTTTTTTTTTTGGTAAAATTTCAATTATGGCTTTTTCTTTCCTCATCTCAGCATCTGAAATAATGAAACATTCTTCCTAAGCTGGGCAATGATAGCCTTTCCTGACTATATCTGTTCAGGGTGCCATACCACTTCTGTCTTCTCACCAGTTCTCCATGGAACCTGTAAGTCCTCGCCTTCATGTGCAAGACTTTTGATAGCTGTACTGCTGTCAGTGTTGCTAACAGTAGATACAGGCTGACTTCTGCATGACTGGCCCACGATGCCAGTCTTCATGGCACTAGTTGGCACATTTTTCAGACAGATACCACACAGCTGCTCGATCATTCCCCCCTCACCCAGCGGAGCAGGGAGGAGACTCAGAAAGGAATGTAAAACTTCAGGGCTGAGATAAGAACAGTTTAATAACTGAGATAAAATAAAAATGAAAGAACAATAATAATAATAACAGGTATAATGAAAAGGGGGGAGAAAGGGAATGAAATCCAAAGGTAAGAGAGAAAACAAGTGATGCACAATACAGCTGCTCCCCACCTGCTGACCCATGCCCAGCCAGTCCCCCAGCAATGGTTGGCCCACCCCAGCCAGCCCCCCCAGTTTATACTCCCAGCACGGTGCCCCATGGTATGACATACCTCTGTGGCTAGTTCGGGTCAGCTGTCCTGGCTGTGTCCCTCCCAGTGACTGGTGCCCCTCCAGCCCTCTGGCTGGCAGGGCCTGAGAAACCAGAAAGGCCCTGACCCAGTACAAACATTATCCAGGAACAACCAAAAATATCAGCATGTAATCAACATTGTTCCCACACCAAATCTAAAACTGCACTAGCCACCAAGAAGAAAATTAACTCTATCCCAGGTGAAACCAGGACACCCTGCTTTTAGCAGGGGTTCAGACTAGAGCTCTCCAAAGGTCCCTTCCAACCCAAGTTTTTCTGAGTTCATAAAAAAAATCCCCAAACTGTAAAATACACCACTTCCAGCTTCCTATAACTAAAAAGGATATTGCATTTTTTACACTTGACAACATTTAAAGGAAAGAGTGTTCTGAACTCATGGATCATGCACAGGCTTGCTGCTTTAAACGCAGACTGGGATCTAAATTCATTTGGGCAAGATCATATAGTTTGAGTTATTTGTTCTCTTCTGTGCCTGTATGGATTGTCTCTGGATCTGGCAGAAATCTGGGAGCGTGTGACAATATGTCAGTGAATAAAGGAATGCAGGACCCAAGTCTGACAGGACCATTTTGTAAACATTCAGGCATCTGCATGCCTAGCAGGGTTTTTTGATAGGTTTCCTTCATGTAACCTGTTATTGAAGCAACAGATTTCACTTTTAGAGAGATTTCTGCTGTTGTGGATGTTCAAAGTAAAATGATCTTAAGCAACGTTTTATATGGAGTTCTTTTTGATGTTCAGTGCTTGTGATATTCCTTTGTTTTCCTACCTATTAAGTAGCTATAAATTCTCTGTGTAGGCCAGATATGTACAGACATTGTGATTTGGAGGGGAGAAGGAGATTTCTTAGAATTGCTGATGTTTTTTGAGGACTGTGACTTAATATGGAAACTAAACATTTTGTCTTGGCTAATTGATGGTTGGAGTAAAAATTATATCACAGGAATTTTCTTTTTGCCAACTATAAATAAATACACTTTTGAAGTTTTAAAAAAGGCCACAAAACCTAAATGTATTGATCTTAATGATCAATTAAGATTACTCTTGTTTATGATTTCATTAAAATTATTTTTAACCAGCCCCATTTTTGCTAGGTTAAGTTATGGTTGTGGCTTAACTGAAATTCTATGTTCAGGGCCGAGTCCAGAATTCAAAGACTGAAAACTGAGGAAGAATAATACTGAGCAGCTGATACTCTGGTTTTCATTTTTTCTTAAAATTCAAACATTTAAGACTTTATTTCAAAACAAAATCTACTTCTGATATTCCCTTATCTACTCTATTCCAGTGATACTTAATGTCATGCAGAAGACATGAAGAGTTAACCATGTATTTCACACTTCTTTACTTATTAAAAGGTCTGCATTTTAATAGATTGTTACAAACCATTCTTATACAGCAGTGAGTAAAATTCCTTCTGCAGCTGTACGTAGGCATCTATGTATAGCCCTGTTCTCTTTTATTGTTAAATATTACTATAGGTCATTAGATACAGGTGAGCTTTATTGCCTGTTCCTGCATAGAATACAGTAGGAGAAAGTGAATGTCTTCCAGTTATATCCCAGTTATTAACACAGTACAGATTTGTGATGACATAGTAGATCACAAGTGACATAACATAAAGGAAAACCAGGATCTGCTACTCTATATTTTACTATCATATGCAACTAGTAGATGTCATCCTGTAAAGCTGAAACTGCCAGGGGAAGATCCATATTTTTGTTATGGAAAGCATGTTGAAGTTCTTTTTTTAAATTATTTTAGACTTCAGGAGTAGAGGAAGAGATTCAGAACTGATTTCTTAATGTGGACTCCTGGCTGTGGTATAAATTTTATTGAAGAGAGCACAGAAGTTAAAATCTTAGGTACTTACATATGGTCTGAGAAGGTGAAAGCTGGTCTGTAGGATTAACGTCTTATTTCTTCAGAAGGAGATGCCAGAAGTACAAATGTCATCATGCATTCTGTTCACCTTTGGTACAGTTCAGTTCCTTAGCAATGACATTATGAAAGCATTCCTACTACACTGTTTTTCTGCTTGCCTTCCAAACACAATTATTTGAGGAAGCAAAACTGAGACAGATCCTTCACTGTCCTAAGCAGCTACATTATGTAGACCAGTGGAGATAGTGGTTAGATTTGTTTTTCTTTTCAGAGAGGAAAAAAGGGACAGTGGAGAGAGAATGCAATGTAGATTATGTCTGTTAGGAACTGGACTAAATCCGTTCATGTGATGTAATACCAGAATCAGCCATCATGAGTTTAAGAAAGGCAGGTCCTCCTTGACGATCCTGATCTCCTCCTATGACAAGATGACCCACCTAGCAGATCAGGGAAAGGCTGTGGATGTTGTCCACCTGGACCTTAGTAAAGCCTTTGACACTGTCTCCCACAGCATTCTCCTGGAGAAACGGGCTGCTCGTGGCTTGGAGAGGTGTACTCTGCTCTGGGTTAAAACTGGCTGGACGATGAAGCCCAAAGAGCGGTGGTGAATGGAGTTACATCCAGCTGGCGACCAGCCACAGGTGGTGTTCCCCAGGGCTCGGTATTGGGGCCCGTCCTGTTTAGTGTCTTTCCCAATCATCTGGGCAAGGCAACCAACTGCACCCTCAGCAACTTTGCAGATGACACCAAGCTGGGCAGCAGCGTTGCTCTGCGGGAGGGCAGGAGGCTCTGCAGAGGGGTCTGGACATGCCGCACCGATGGGCCGAGGCCAGCTGGATGAGGTTCAAGAAGGCTCCGTGCCGGGTCCTGCACCTGGGTCACACCAGCCCCACACAGCGCTACAGGCTGGGGCAGAGCGGCTGGAAAGGGCCTGGTGGGAAAGGGCCTGGGGGTGCTGGTCGGCAGCCGGCTGGGCATGAGCCAGCAGTGTGCCCAGGTGGCCAAGGAGGCCAGCAGCACCCTGGCTTGTGTCAGGAGCAGTGTGGCCAGCAGGGCAAGGGAAGGGACTGTCCCCCTGCACTGGGCACTGGTGAGGCTGCAGCTCGAACCCTGTGTTCAGGTTTGGGCCCCTCACTGCAGGAGGGACGTAGAGGGGCTGCAGCGTGTCCAGGGAAGGGCCACGGGGCTGGGGAAGGGTCTGGAGCACAGGGCTTGTGAGGAGCAGCTGAGGGAACAGGGGTTGTTTAGTCTGGAGAGGAAGAGGCTCAGGGGGGACCTTACTGCTGTCTAAAACCACCTGAAGGGAGGCTGTAGGCAGGTGGGGGTGGGTCTCTTCTCCCAGCTAACAAGCAATAGGACAAGAAGAAACGGCCTCAAGTTACTCCAGGGGAGGTTTAGATTGGGTATTAGGAAAAACTTCTTTACTGAACGGGTGGTCAGGCATGGGAACAGGCTGCCCAGGGAGGTGGTAGAATCACCATCCCAGGAGGTGGCGAAAACATGCATAGATGTGGTGCTTTGGGACATGTGGTGGACTTGGCAGTCCTGGGTGAATGGATAAATTTGATGATCTCAGATTTTTTTTCCAGCCTGTATGTTTTTATGATTCTAACACTTTCTCTGTGAAAGTATTTCTTCTTCTTGCTGAGGAGCTCATATGTTCTCTCTTTCATTTCATAGTTCAACATTTGAAGCAAGGTGCAAAATTCAGAGCTACAAATACAGAAATAATGAAGATCAACATTTATGTAAATGAAAGCTTGCAGATCATAACTGCACTGTGTTGCAGAACTAAGCAAACAGGGATTTGGAAGAACATGCACCATCATATTTAAAATGTTCAGGTTTGTTAAAAAATTGATTTTACACGGTGATTCAAGAAGTGATGTATCATCAGCGAGGGATCCCATGGCAGCTGAGAGAGGGACAAAAAAGTGGAGGTGACAGCCAAGTTAAATGTGTGAATCACCATGGCCCTCAAGCTTTTCTTTTGGGACGCATTTCATTCTTTTGGTCACTTTAGTAAATTAAGAATTTGTGGGGAACAAATGGTAAAATTACTGATCTGTGATGGGGCAGGCAGAGCCAGAAAATAATCTAGAGTGCACAAAAAGGCAGTCAAGTGATTTTTAACTGACTGAGACACAATCAGTCTCCAAGACACAGATGTGAAGATAACTACAAGCACATAATTATTAGCTTTATATTTATGTGTAAATAAACAGTACAAGCATATTTGCACATGGTGGTAATGCATATTTGTAAGTAGTTATATGTACAAGTATCTTACTAGCTACTCATAAAATCTTCACAACTACATACATATCCCAGTTGCAGGCTGCATTTTTTCGTCATTATAATTGAAGCAAGTTTCCTAGTATCCACTGTACTCATTGAATTCAGCTGAAGCAAGCATAGCTTAAACCCTGAAAAAACGTTGTGTTCTGGCAACCAATGTCTTGCTCAAAAAGTGACCTACTACTTTAAAGGCTGTGCGTACACTGAATGATCTCTGACATTATTCCAAGCTATACAAGTGTAATTAGGTCCATTTAACTAAAAAAAAGTAATAATTATGACATTACTTATGAAGCTTTCAAAGATGAGTTGGTTAAAACAGCATTTGGCTATGCTGAAAATGCATGCAAGCACGAAGGCTATAAGCTATGAACTGCAATGCAGTCATTTCATCTGGTATTGTATTGAGTACATTACTCAGGTTTAAACTGCATGACTGAAACTGTTAGTGATTCCAGGAAATACTATATTTAACCCCAGGCTGAATGGTAAACCTCTTAAAAGCAAAGAGTGAACATGTTAAGTTAAAGATGTCCAATAGCTTGTATTCCTCAGTAAAGTTGTGTGCAGGAACACCGTGAAAGGAAAAACATTTGACGTGGTGGTACGGTTCTCCCTGTTAACACTGGCTTCAATAAGGTGGTTTGAGAGCAACATCATCCTCAGAAAATGAGTGTAGCTGTGACCCACATTAAATACTAGCTTATAATGGGACCCTGCAACAGCACAGAGGACTGAAGAGTACACTGCATTTCCAAGGTCCTGTTTTGTGACATGCCCATGATATTCATAGAATCATAGAATCATTTAGGTTGGAAAAGACCTCTGAGATCATCAAATTTATCCATTCACCCAGGACTGCCAAGTCCACCACATGTCCCAAAGCACCACATCTATGCATGTTTTCGCCACCTCCTGGGATGGTGATTCTACCACCTCCCTGGGCAGCCTGTTCCCATGCCTGACCACCCGTTCAGTAAAGAAGTTTTTCCTAATACCCAATCTAAACCTCCCCTGGAGTAACTTGAGGCCGTTTCTTCTTGTCCTATTGCTTGTTAGCTGGGAGAAGAGACCCACCCCCACCTGCCTACAGCCTCCCTTCAGGTGGTTTTAGACAGCAGTAAGGTCCCCCCTGAGCCTCTTCCTCTCCAGACTAAACAACCCCAGTTCCCTCAGCTGCTCCTCACAAGCCCTGTGCTCCAGACCCTTCCCCAGCCCCGCTGCCCTTCCCTGGACACGCTGCAGCCCCTCTACGTCCCTCCTGCAGTGAGGGGCCCAAACCTGAACACAGGGTTCGAGGTGCAGCCTCACCAGTGCCCAGTGCAGGGGGACAGTCCCTTCCCTTGCCCTGCTGGCCACACTGCTCCTGACACAAGCCAGGGTGCTGCTGGCCTCCTTGGCCACCTGGGCACACTGCTGGCTCATGCCCAGCCGGCTGCCGACCAGCACCCCCAGGCCCTTTCCCACCAGGCCCTTTCCAGCCGCTCTGCCCCAGCCTGTAGCGCTGTGTGGGGCTGGTGTGACCCAGGTGCAGGACCCGGCACGGAGCCTTCTTGAACCTCATCCAGCTGGCCTCGGCCCATCGGTGCGGCATGTCCAGACCCCTCTGCAGAGCCTCCTGCCCTCCCGCAGAGCAACGCTGCTGCCCAGCTTGGTGTCATCTGCAAAGTTGCTGAGGGTGCAGTTGGTTGCCTTGCCCAGATGATTGGGAAAGACACTAAACAGGACGGGCCCCAATACCGAGCCCTGGGGAACACCACCTGTGGCTGGTCGCCAGCTGGATGTAACTCCATTCACCACCGCTCTTTGGGCTTCATCGTCCAGCCAGTTTTAACCCAGAGCAGAGTACACCTCTCCAAGCCACGAGCAGCCCGTTTCTCCAGGAGAATGCTGTGGGAGACAGTGTCAAAGGCTTTACTAAGGTCCAGGTGGACAACATCCACAGCCTTTCCCTGATCTGCTAGGTGGGTCATCTTGTCATAGGAGGAGATCAGGATCGTCAAGGAGGACCTGCCTTTCATAAACTCATGCTGACCAGGTCTGATTCCGGAGTTGTCCCACACGCCATATGATGGCACTCTGGATGATCTGCTCCATAAATTCCCCAGCACTGTTGTCAGGCTGACAGGCCTCTAGTTTCCCTCATCCTCCTTCCTGCCCTTCTTGCAGATGGGCATCACATTGTTCAACTCCATCTTCTGGGACCTCTTGGTTAGCCAGGACTTTTGATTAGTGATGGAGAGCAGCTTGGTGATCTCTTTTACTAGTGCCCTTAGTACCTTGCATGGATCCCATCCAGCCACATAATTTGTTAATGGAGTTCTTTAAGACATGGAACAAACATAATTTAATAGCTATCTGTTCAGAGCTGAGTTAATTTCTTCCTATGCGTTTCATCCATGAATACAATCAATCAAGGATTTAAAAACTTTGAAAATGAGACAAAGTTTAATTTGTCATTTTATCTTATTCTATCAGTAATTTTAAGAATTGGAAGCAGATTGTATTCTGTGATAGAAACAATTTGAAATAGCTACTTATTCCAGATCTTTGGCTTGTTTAAGGGAATGTCATTGCTTAAACGTATGGAACATGATTAATTTTTTAATCTGCTCTGACTGCATTTTACTGCACATGTAATTCTTCCCTTGCAATGGGTACATCCATTCTTACAATACACACTTGGTTCCCTTGTTTGAAGTACCAGTTTAGTATTACTTGAAATGTATGGAATATCACTACTTTCAGAGTTGATGCCGAATCAAAGACACTACGTTATATGAGTATAAATACTTAAATGAAGCAATACTGAATTACTGCTAGAATAGTAATATGCTAGAATATGTCATATGTAAATTCTTGAAAGTATTCATGCAAAAATTTGTTTAACAGCAGCTATACTGATAGTTAAAAGTTTGTCCAGGGCACTGTTACTTACTAATATTTATAATAAAGTTTATTTTTTCATTAATTCTTACTCATTTTTCAACACTCTTGCTGCCCTGTACAGAATGGGAAGTGTTGATAGGAGGGGATGATATAAATTTAAGACTTTGCAATTCTGCCTACTACGACAAACTAACAGGCTGCAGGAGTCCAGGAGGAATTACTCACAGATTATGTGACTGGAACTGTGGGTGACTTAGGGAAGTTCTGTCCATAATTTTTTTTTCACTGAAGGTTCTCAGGTTTTTACACCCAGGCCAACTCTACTTACTGCTCAGATTTCTAGATGAGCACCTCCCTACCACTAACTGTAAAATGTTGTTCCCTGGCTCTCTTAAACCAATAACGCTTTTACCCAACATCTAACAAACTTTGTTCCAGGTAGTGGTAACAAAACCAAGAGGTTTTGATGACACATTGCATATATCGAGTTGTTCTAGCTTTTCTTAACAAGTAAGCTTTTCTTGGGATAAACAGTTGATGGACCAAGTGTCTTCAAAGAGTCACAGAAACCTGTTTATCAGGCAGACAGATGTTTTTAGATGACTTTTTATGGGGACTGTAGAAAGCTGGGAGGGTAATGTAAGGTAGGAAAATTAAGAAGATGGTGTAAAGTGACACTGCCTTTATATCGATTGTGTTAAAAGGTCTATATTCTCAAGGATAGGCGAAGGTGGCCCATTTGCAAATTTCTTCATGTCATGTTAGCTGGATTGAAATTATTTTCTGTATACTGGTTAGCAGTGAAGAGCCTCATATGGAGTTGAGGGAGTATGGATGAATATAACCCATGTGATGTGTGACTCTCTATTGTGCTGCATATTGCTTTTGTCTGGTATTTTTCAGAGCTGCTCATTTTCACAGAGCACAATTATTTTCCTAATCCACTGGAATTCAGGGCAATTTTCAAGGTTTGTTTTAAAGTTGTCACTAGCAAGTCTTGTTAAATGGAGACCATGAACTGATAGATACAGTCATCTGAACAATTTTCCATTTAGACATTGTAACAGTGCCTCCTGG
The DNA here is from genome assembly GCF_023638135.1 of Falco biarmicus. NCBI lineage: Eukaryota > Metazoa > Chordata > Aves > Falconiformes > Falconidae > Falco > Falco biarmicus. The sequence continues at coordinate 59,277,099 of NC_079311.1, forward strand.
CACTATTGTAAATAAGTAATTAAAAAGCCTGTTTAGCATCCCCAGCAAGTGCAGGTGTGTTGGCACCATGCAGAGGATTATTCTGATCTGTTGTTCTTCATTCTGACATTGGATTAATTAATCTATTTTATTGAGTCTAAAAGGGAAAGCAGAAAGAAGATGTGGGACCATTGGCAATGGAAGTTTCCATTTTCACTAGATGAGGTAGACCATGTCTTTTGTCAAGGACATTGGGAGATGTGTGAGCTTCAGATGCCTGTTAATTTTGGTAACTTGTTCCTGATGAGGTAAGGCCTAATTTGATGTCTTTTTCTGAAACTGGTGGCAGCAGGTCTTGGTTTTGTTTGTCTGATATGGGGGTCTTTTGGTATTGGGTCTCTTCCCCCACCCTTTCACTTCATTGAAACAAAGGTGGTAACAGCCACTGTATGGATGAAGCAAAATAATAATAAAAAAGTTATTTCCTCTCATTTACAAGGAAAGAAGTTTACATAGTACTGGAATATAGTTACAGTATGGGGGGTTAATGGCTGATTAAACACTGATGAAATAATCAGTTGTTAGCTTTAATATTATACAGATACCTTCACCAAGAGCACTGTTTTATTAATTACTTCTTAATATGATGTGCTTTGATGTGCTGAGTTGGTGCATCTGTTACTAATGTATGTGTATATACTGAGCTTTTTGTTTTAATTCAGCACTAATAAAGGTTAGTGATATTTGTGGACTCTGCTCTGTTTTGAGTCAGAAGCAGGACAGGGCAAATAAGAAATTAACAAACATTCAGGCAATAAAACATGTAGCCAAAATGAACAGTTTTGATATGAAATTAGATGATTAATATAGATGACTGCGTAGGCAATTTAAAGCTTTAGTGAAATACATTTTTTTGCTTTGAAATTTAATTAATCCTAGCACACGGCACAGTGCTATGCACTGTGCAATCATATGCAGCATGTATAATCATTCTGATTCTCAGGATTGCCATGGAAGTGCATTTCAAATTGCAAAGTCACAGCAATTTCTAGCATGACAGGGTCAATTCAGAAATGGCCAAAGAGTGCATTTAATTTAGCATCTAAATTGGAGAGCAGAAATATCCAGAGGAACCTCCACAGTTGCAGTGGAAGAAAACAGGAATTAGGGATATTAGAACAGCTTAACTAAGTGTATTTTATCCAAAGATTGTCTTTTAGGATTTTCTTGCTAATGCCAGAGGGAACTATTGGATCAAAGGAGAAGGTAGTGTGAAAATACTATGTTCAGTGATAGCACCTAGGTAATCTGTCAACAGCGTCACATCATCACCTGGGATTACCTGAGTTTTTGATAGTCTGTGCTCTGTATATTGCATATTGATATATACCATCTTGTAAAATACTGTTTCTATGGGTAGAAAAATTCCACATATTGGCTGGTTATTACAGCCCTGTGTTGCTAAATTTGAATGTGGATAGTATTTCTGTTGAGAATATCAAGGAAGCAGTGCTTTGGTCTTTTTCTCTGTAATGCATTGTTGATTTAGCTAACCAAGCATCAGCTGTATGAAACAGCAGTGTGCTGCAGTTCGCTGCAATGATCGCTACCAGTATTCAATTTGTAAATTATTCTAATGAAGAAAATAGCTCTGATCAATTTTTTATTCTGATAAATCTGTTATGGAAAAAATAGAAATGATGCTAGCATCTGGTAGAAGGTTACACTTTTTTTAAAGACTTGGTTATTGACATGATAACATTCTTAAAGCAGAAGTGGTGACGACAATGTATTGCAAAGGTACTGATTTACTATATTCTCTGTCTTGCTGCCTTATCAGAAAATACAGCTGTGAAGAAAATTCCCCACCCTAGCAAGTAATCTATTGCCCGTCCTAATCTCTGCAGTTATGGAGCTTCTTCTGTGGATTCATTAATGTATCTAATTCAAATCTGAGGAAAAGCAGGAGCAGTTATTCCTTTTGTTATTACAGTGTTTCAATTAAAATAATATCAGAGTGCACAGGAGACTCATCTGTTAAGAAAAGAGTATTATTTCATCAATAAAAAAACATGTATCATCATACCTGCTGCGTAAATTTCTGATGATAAGGTGAATGTCCGTAGAACTGGAAGGAGGGTTCACGGTATACAGACTCTTAAAGGAAGAAAATACTGTTTTTCAAAAGTAACATATAATGTAAATGTCCAGAGCTAAATCACACTGTGCTGCACTTAATACGTAAACCAGAATTAGTACGTCATTAGCACAATAAGAAGAAAGACGAAGGCAAAATGCCGATTTTTTTCCTGTTGGAATTAAATCAAACCTTACACCACAAACACTTCAGGCTGTAAATCTCACACCTGAGATACAGGAAATAAATCAAAAATTGACATATTAGGCACATAAATACAATACAAGTATGCCAGAGGAAACACAAAGATTAGCTAGTATCTGAATGAAATTTGTGCAAATGGTTGTTGTGGAACCCTTTGACTTTAATGTGGATGGTATTTCTGTTATAGCACTGGAAAAGCTTTGGTCAAACCTTTCCAGCTATGAGTTTTCATCTCTGGAATATCCTTCAGGGTGGGCACACACTGGAGTAGATTGATAATTTGGAAATATATGCAAGTTGCTTTCCTGGGAAAAACTGTGGCTTTTTTGTATTTATTTCATGGAGAGGACAGAACTGTTCTTGCTTTTCCTTTCCTCCCAAGAAAAAAAAAAAAAGTTTTCCTGGCTCATCTTTGACCTTTGTAAAAAGCACAGGTGGATGATAAGTTTGGGTAGCCATGCTGTGAGACCATATTCACTTCAGTCTCAATGTTAAACGAAAACAAATACATTGTAGGTATTGATTGGTCTAAAATTTGTATTTTTAAATTTTGTGTTGCATTAAGTGCTGTCTGAGTTTGGTCTAAGTCCTATTCACTCAGGTTCAGTTGTCTTCCAATTATCTTGAAGGTTCCATAGTGGGCTTCTGCATCTACTTCCATTTCTGAGTTCTTTGGAAGGTTTGGACTTGATCCTTTTGGAAGGGAAAAAAACACGGGAAAAAATGTGATTTTTTTTTTTTAAAATTCCATGTAATATTTTGTACTTTTTCTAGGCTCTGTCTTTTTTTGTGTTTCTGAAGGTTCTCTTTAGAAGTACAGTACTTGGCTACCTGACGACAGTTCTTTGATCAATCATCAAATTATGCCTGTCATACTATTACAAACCTGTAGTTTGGGTTGCTTGTGTTGCTGTTGATGTTTTTTCCCCCGTTATCTTACAGATCATAAATAGGTTTGCACATAGAACTGTTGAGTTACTTGCTTTTTCATTTTCTTATCTACACTGGTCAACTGGGTACAATCTTACTTCTGCCTAGCTTTGCTTTCAGTTCCATTTTCCTGATTTTCATGGTTGAGTTCCTCTGAAAACAGGATCATTTTGACTGAGAACCAGATACAGTTCACTTGATTTCTATTTATATGAAGTTTCTGGATTGGTATCAGGTCGAATGTCATCAGATGTTTTGGAGGTATGTTTGAAAGTGGTATAAGGAGGTGCTTGTTTTATTTTCTCCGTTGGTGGAGCACAGGGACTATTTATTGTATTGGTTTTATTTGATTTGAGCTATGCATTGTGTGCTATGTATTTTTGGTGGCCTTGACATCAGAGCATTTCCCTGAGTTGCTTTCCTATGCAAATACTAGAGAAACAGACTTTTAGAAATTAATAAACATTTCTTAAAACTTATTTTGGCTTGAAACAATACCTTTTAGTTTTCTTCCCTTCATGAAAACATTAAGGTTTCTGTATTGCTCAGCATGTATCAGAAGAGGAGACAAGGTTGTCTTTTTTTTACACTGATCTCAGTGGGATTCAGTATCTTCCTTTGTCTGAATTCAAAGTGTGAATTTATATCTTTGTTTAGTTATTATGGAGATAAAGATGTCCTTTTTTAATGACTATGAAGGATATCCAGATTGTCTTATGCACTAAGCAGCTAAAAAAACATGCAAAAGTTAAATGGTCGGTCATGTGAAGACCTATCACTTTGGATTTGTTACTATTAGAGAGCTAGGCATACATGTTACTCAGTTGCAAGTCACACTCAAAGGTCCAAGAATCACTGCAGTGTGACAGACACTGTATGAACTTTTCTGTTGTGACTGAAGAGCTTCAGCATTCATTTTAAAATAGCTTTGTACCTTTCATGTATTTAAACAGATAAACCCTATTAGCATGATTGCTGAAAATAATTCTAATAATGTAATAGTAAGTAAAACTTGACTGTTTGTAAATATATATTAAGCAGAAGAGCAAATTCAAAACAAATTTGTAATTAAGCATCTGCACTAAGGAATATGGAATTGCAGTTTGAAGCCTGTCTGCAGCTGTCCTTGAAAGGTAGTGCAGACAGGGTGGATTAGTCTGAAGTGGAGCAGTAACAGAAAAAGAGCCTGATATGCTGTGGTATTTGGGGATTTGCATATATTGCATATTACTAGGTAAGAGCAATCATTCAACATCTGAAGTTAAGACACAAAATAATTGCTGTGGGAAACAGCAAGCATTTAGGTACGGGAAATTCGTGGCTTGAGAAGACTTGACCTTGCAAAGACTTATGCAAAGTTTTAATTTTAATTCATATGGTGGCTGGCTCAATGTTTGTTGAAAAACAGTAGCCATCAACTTTTTCAGATGGCCTAACAATTGACATTTTACTCCTTTAAGCACTTAGATCTACACCTTAAGAATCTATCATTCCATAAATACAGAGCTGTTGTTCCATTGCTTCAAACACTTTAGAGAAAAAAAGAAATAGTTGTTACAGACGAATATTCGTTTGTGGCAGTTCTTTATGTAAGAATGTCAGAGTGTTAGTACCTCTGAGGAATGGCATAACATAATAAGCAAGAGCTGAAGATCCAATATTCTGACTACACAGATGGTCGCAGACATCCAAAGACAGTACTGCCAGTTCTGGAGTTAGTACAGTTTTCTTGTATTTGTTGTCTTAATGGAAAAGGTTTTGCTTTAATTACCTCTGATTATAAATAGTTAATTAGATATTATGTTTGAAGTTAGTTGCTGCATGGGTTGCGATTCTTTTCAAAGCCTTTTCTGATCAAAAAACCTACTAACAGATTACAATAAAGTATAGTTCTGAAAGATTATCATCTTCAGACTCTAAATATGCTGTTTATCAGGATTGAAACAAATATAAATCTGGATATTCTTACTCATGCTACTTATAAGCATCAGAGTTCTTCACTGTGAATTGTTATATTCTAAACAGTAGCATATGGGAAGATCCTTGTACAAGTAAATAGAACACTGATTAAAATGCAGTACAAATTTTATCAAAAGACTTTTTCTCCTCTTGGAGATGTCTTAGGACCATATTTAGTCATTTTCCAAAATAGAAATAATATTTTAATCTTATTTTTAGAGTGTTGTGGGTTTTATTTTGTTTGTTTGTTTGTTTTTAATGAGAGTACTTCTTCCAGTTGTACGAAATGCATTCCTCACTCAGACAAATGACCTAAACAACACAACAGGGGGTGGGGGTGGTGGGGGTGGGGTGGTGGAAATTAATCAAGTTTTATATCTACTTTCCAACAGGTGTGTTAAAGCAGAAGACGATCATCAATGAGTTCCATAGCCTGAGTCTCTCTGTTGCAAGGGAGTCTGATTTTACTTTCATTATTTTGTTTTCTCCTAGTGAAACATGTACTTACAGACTGATTTCTCAGAAGAGTTTGGCTATCTTTTAGATACTAGGCTATGAATTGCAACAGACAGTGACAAGTAATGAGGTTATGGCAGCACAAGGAGTAAAATACTGTTTAACTGAACCTCAGTGACTGATCATGCATGTATTCCTATCCCATTACCTAAACTGCCTGTAACTAGCATTTGGAAACTGAGAGAGCTCTTGGTCAGCTGCTTTGTAAGGTTAAGCCACTGCCAGGATCATGAAAGATGCTGTGCACACATCCATTTAAAAAATATAGAGCCACTTGGTAGCCAAAGTGTGTGCATGGTGTAAAACAATTACACACTTGGGTCCCCTCATCTGAAGAGGATGCAGGCTGTGTTTTGTACATGTATACAATGGGAAAATCATTGAAGTAGGTAGAATTTCTGTTGTGGAAAATAAATACAGGTTGTTAAAACTTGGTAAAAGAACCATAGAAAAGAGTATTCCTTTTAGCGTGGAGGGAGTTTCTCTCAGCTGCCACTCACCTTTTCTCAGTGCCTTTCCACCAAGTGACAATTTGAGAATACATGTTACTTTGTGGGGAAAACCAAAGATTTATGTTACAGACATCATTAGTAGTCTTTGTATTTTAAAATAAACTTTAATTTCTACAAGTGTGTTTCTAGGGTCATGCTGGATGTCAAATCAGTGTGTGCCTTGTGCTGTATAAGCTAACTTCTTCAGACACACAAGCGTGCTGTACTGAAAAGAAGAAAAGCAGCCAGTTTTGTTATCAGTGGTAACTGTTCAAAAAGGGAGTACCACTCTGAACGTGACATGCTAGATTAAAATCTATATACCTATATGTACACCCATACAAACATTGTTTTGATGACCAGTGTTTAAAGCTTATGAGAAAAGGGAGGAAGGTCTGACCAACAACAGGATATTTAATTTTTCTATATATACATTTATGCAAAATGTAATATGTGATTTATGAAAGATGTAAAAAAAATTGTAGTGTTTTCCTTGTAAGATTTGTGTTCTGACCGGTGGCATGACATAATAAACAAGAGGTACAAAGGCTGGAAAGGAAGGGAGGATGAAGGGTAAAATGTTAAATCTGATGTCATTGATTACTTGCATTTGTTAGGTGGTTGTTCAGCTATTTTAACTGTTCATAGTTAGAGTTCTCCTTTGCTGTTTGTCACTTTTATGTCTTATTGTGATATTGCTACAGTGGGGAAAGGTCTTAAGGAATGATTTGAAAGTTGAGAGGAAGGGGACTTCCACTATGGGCTGCAGGCCGGCTTATGTTGTGTATGAAGAGAAACAGAAAATATGAAAAAGAGGGCAGTCAGGAAAATACACTGAAACAGGTATCATTGGTAGATGCAGGTGGTTCAGGATGGGATACATACCTTTAGTAGTTCAGAAGGATTGTGGAAGGTCTACAAGACAGGAAAAAAATTGAAGCTAGTATAATGGGAAAGAATAAGCTAATGGTGCAGCATAGAGAGCAGTTTATTGGTAGGAAGACAATATTATTTTTAGCAGCATCTTTTGAATGCTTTTCAGGAGAATTGCACAGGTATAAGAGCACAGTACAATAACAAATGGACTTGTCATCAAAAAGAGAGGTTAATGTTTTTAAACTTTCAAGACTTGGAAACTTTTTTCTTTCATTGTTCGTAGTGTTTTGATACTTTGTGCATCACAAGGAAAGTAGTTACGTGGTAAAATTAAGATTATTTGCATAAAATATTTCAGCGTTATCTATATAAAGAAATACAAAACTATCTGATTGGCCTTCTCTGAGTATTTCTAATATTAGGGCATTGACTGGGAAAACCCAACAATGTTTATGTATGAAAGAAAGTCAGGAATTTCACTTTAACCATAAAAACTAAGCATTTTATTTGCATTGTTGGAATCAGTTTGCTGGCAGTGCAGCTATTGAACTATTTTTGCTAAGCTCTTTCAACTCATGCTGAGAAGCAAACACCAGCTCTGCTGAATAGGATTTCCAAACTGCTTGTGAGTACTGGTCTACCTGCAGTATGGTACAGAAACTTTGCCCATGGGAGAGATCGTTATGCAGTTGAGCGAATATGCTAAGCTGCCCTCCAAGCTTTGTATCTTTAGGACCAGAAAATGTACGAACTGTGTGCCTTCTCAGGAAAATCTCAATTACTGGAATAAAAATTTCTGGTCAGAATGAAGGAGCTATCTGATAAATGTCTACTGCTAAACACCTCTAAATATTCAAAAAGAATATTGCAGCGTCTGTGTCCTTCCTGGGCTAAGAGGAAGAGAACAAAGTATCTTAGTAATTCAGGATTTACCTGCATTCTCATCAATACCCTTTGATGAAAGACTAAGATCCCAGTAATAGCTAGAAAATGTCCATTGACAAAAGCTGTTTTGAGAAGACATTTAACTGTTGTTCTTAAGGAGCTTGTTGCTCTTGCTTAGGTAAAGAGATAATACTCCTGTACATGAGCAGCAATGGATCTGTCATACTGTCCTGAGGGACTCGTGGAGAAGGACGTCAGTCTAGAAATATCTTGTTCTTATTTTATGTTGGCTAAAAAGGCAGCTGCACAAAGATTTGCTGGTATTGGTCAAAATGAATGGCAAAGGGTATTGATCAAAACAGCATACTCACCTAACCAAAATATAACTCTCTATCTTGCCAATATACATTTAATACAATGTGTCTTCTATCAAATGTTTTAAACTGATGTCTCATCAGGAAGTAGCAGTGGAAACTACTTGAATAAAACAGGATGGGGAACAGGGACATTTTGGATTGCATGGGACCCTGCAGATGTCAGCATTTCAGATGTTAACATCTGGAATTCCAAGCTTGGAAATACTGATGAGTGACCTCTACATTAATATGTTAACCAAGCCCAAGTATTTAAGTGGGTTTTTTTTCTTTCCCTTCCAACTACCTTCTATAAGGCAGAGGTGATTCTTTCAGAGGCCAGAATTTTACACAACAGCAATGAAAGCCCAGCAGAGCTGCTGGCGAATTTGTCCGTTCTTGTGGCTGATGGAAAAGAGACACAGGGCAAAGATTACAAGTATTTTAGCTACTTCCAACAACTTTATGTTTAATTTGTGATCTTTAGTAGGCATATAAGGTGGTAGCAACTACTAGGTAGATAGAACCCAGTCTGGGAAGTTCAATAAGAAAGTAAGTGGAAAAAGAACTACATGTATCAAATAAAATATAAATGTGGTTGGTTCTATCTAAAACTTGGGAACTACTTTTCCTTCTGACAGTCTGGCTCAATGTCATGCGCATCTTTGCCAAATGTCCCACAGAAGGTTTGTCCCTGGAAAGGAAATAATGTACAATATAGTAAGATGTGAACCGTCAAGTTGTTAAATATTTCAGCTTATCTTTCTGTGGGAAATTGCTTCATGTTGAAAACATCTTTAATGTTAAAAAAAAAAAATCACCCCAGAATAATTTTTCCCTATCTCATTGTAATGTATGTAGCTAAACTGTAATGTATCTGTTCAAAATTTTTTGGAGGGTGGCGGGGTAACAAGAACACAAAACATTCCAGTGCTTTTCTGTATATAGGACAGTGCCTTTTTAAATAAAGCAGTAGGCTGAAGTAGGAGGGAGGAAAAAAAACAATCAGGCTGGATAGCTTTCATTCTGTACATCTCAAATAGAAAATGTCTGTTTCATAGTCATCTTCCTTTAGACTTAGCACAACTCACTCCCAGAGTTTAGTCCCCTACAGGACTGCTTATATTCTAGAAATGTTCAATTTGTTTCTGTAAAGGAAGTTACAATTTTTGCAGGGTTTAAGGTGCATGCAGTTTATTACTGAGGAAAAGTGGCATTCCTTCTCCCATTCAGTCTTATTTGCCTGTATTTGAATTGTTTTAGCTAGAGACACTTTATTTAATAATTATATTAGCTTCAGTCTGTCTGGTAACAGTACAAAGCCACAGTAGGAAATCTGTTCTCTCTAGATACATTTGCAAAGATGTGCATGTAATTTCTATTCTCTTAGAAAGGAGAAATTAATCTCTATACTGTTTGTTTTGTAAATGCAGAAAATGAACTATTTTTGGTGTGGTCAATTGTGGTCAGTTATGTAGCTCACAAAACAACATCTGTTTTGTTTTTTTTTTGTGTATTGCAGGTAGCATAGTGTACCTTGGGATGATGGTGGGGGCATTCTTCTGGGGAGGATTGGCAGACAAGGTGGGAAGGAGACAGTCACTCCTGATATGCATGTCTGTCAATGGATTCTTTGCCTTCCTTTCATCATTTGTCCAGGGCTATGGCTTCTTCCTCTTCTGTCGCTTGTTTTCTGGATTTGGGTAAGCTCCTCTGCTTTTGTTAATTTCCACAATTATGTGTGTTAATAAAACTTTCCTGTTTGCAAAAGTATATTATTTAAGGTAGAAATATTGTCTGTGTCAGGGGCAAGCCAATTAAACAAGGTAGCTGCTACACTCCCAAATAACAACCTGAAGGGAAAGACTAATCATTTCAGTGGAAAGACACAGACTGCAGGTTGTGAGATTGAGGACTTCTTATTTTGCAACAGACTTGTTTTGTGACCTTGATCAACTTGCTTAACTCTTTTATGCTTCAGCTTCTCTATGTATTTGTTGTTATTGAGTCAGCAAAATAATACCCTCCTCATAGGTGTGTAGAGGGATGAAGCTGTGTTAATTAATATTGATAACATACAGCTGTGGGCTGGCTTCAGGGGTGGTGGGTTAGCCGATGTAGATAAGGTGCAGCTGTGGCTGTTCTGTTAAGTGGTTGAGAGCCAATGAAGGGAGAGCAGCTGAGGAAGAAGCACAGAAAAGAGTGAGTGTGCCGAGGGTGAGGAGAGACTAGGAGAAGGCAGCAGAGGGACTGGTGTGAAGAGTGTGATGGTAAAAAGACCTTGTTGCAGCCAGCTAGTTTGGAGAGTGCTGCGACATAGGTGTACTGTAAGATTTTGGTAATATTTGTAAAGTTTCTGATGTCTTTGTGTGTATACTATAATACCATTGCAGTCAAGACTGTCAAATTTAAAATGGAGTTAAAATGGGGTGCTAGAATGTGTCAAATGTTATTGCTTTCTCCAGAAGACTGGTGTTTGCAGCTCTGTGTTTGTTTTACTTTTCATTTAAATAGCTTCTCTGCTGCTAGAAGATCTTGGTAATGGTTGATAAAGTTTATAGTTTTAAACATATATGAGCAGAGGGTAAGATACATAAGTAAATTATTATGAGAAAGCTTCTCCCTTTACTGCACCCTTGGACAATCAAGAGCTCTGTTCTACAGAGTGGTTAGTTTAGCACTTCTGGTAATTGTTTAGTTCAGATCAAAACTCCCAACTACAATTCCATTTCAGGCCGCTATCAGTCTTTAGGATGCTGAACAGATGGGAGCTGGTGAGAGTGCAGTATGCTGTGTCAAAGCCATGCACATTAAGTCTGCTGCTTGTATGGTTTGTTGGCCGTAATCTATATAGCCATAGTGCACTAATGCTGTTCTGTGATGTTTGTGGTTTTAGAAATGCCTCACACTGGTCTCAAGTAGGGAGGGGCTAGATACCCACACCAAAAAGAAATTACCGTAGACCTAAGTACTGTTAAACTGGTTTAGGAAGGGATATTGATGGGCAAGGGGAGAGAGGAAGGAGATGTAAGTCCTCCTCTTGCTAGAAGTATCTCCTTTGTCTGACACCAGATATGATTTTAAAAGAGATCAAGAGGAAATCACAAGGGTTCTAATTCTTAAAAAAAAAAAAACTTAGAAAAACAGAAAAAATATTCCCATCCAACTTCTTTATGTGTTTTTGGTATCGTAGATCACCATCAGTTCCAAGTGCTATGTTTTGTGTCTCCATAAAGAAACACTGATCATTTTGCATGACACTTTCACTCTTCCATGATTCTGCCAAAGTGCAGAAGCTTGTTGTATTCCTGTTTAGCCTACCTCTTTCACGAGGGCAGTACTGGATGCTTGTGTGACAAAAGTTTGTCTTTTGACAAACAGGTTTGTGACACTGCTGGCTTTCACCCGGATCATCCTTCTTTAGACATACAGCAAATACATATTTGTCATGCCTCATGCCAAACTTGCCTGCAGGGTATCCTCCTCACCTGTAGCAGTAGTTTTTCCAGTGATGTGCAGTGCCTGTAGCTTTATGTGTGATAGATGTGTGTCCTAAATTGGGAAGTATATTCTATTGTGTACCCAGCTTAGGATTAATGCTCTTTGAAGGAGCAGGTAATTCATGTCTGTATCTTATACCTCTGTGTGCATCCCAACAGAGTCCAAAGCCCTCCTACCTCATCTTTGAGAGCTGCAAGAATAGATCATAGACAATTTGCACTAAGTACTGTATTTTAAATGCCGCCCTCCTGCTTCCCCCCCCCCCCCCCAAAAAAAAAAAAAACCCAAAACAAACAAACACCCACCCAAACAACCTAACAACAATCCTAATACAGCATGAGCAGCAGAGTCGTCCTTCATAGCAATTACTGCAAAGAAAGATTCATGGCTGGCTCCCATTTGGTATTTTCTTCAAAGACTGGATGTCTCCCTAGAATAATCTCCATCAGCTGGTATCAGAGTTGTGTCATAAAAGCCATGAGGTTTTCTGAAACTAAATCTGCACTTCATATCCTTGAGATGAGGGAAGGCTCTTCCTTTTTCTGTTCCCACTGTTTGTCTGTGGTGATGCAGTTTTTCCACCAGACTTTGCATGTTTGGAGACTTCTTTTCATCTGCTCATTTGCTCTCAGAGAAGGCTTCCTTTTCAATTAAGAGCTATATTCAAGATGGTATTTGTGTCACATCCACCTTTCCTCTGTTTTTTGATCCCATTTTGGATATGATCTTATGTTGAGAGCAGCTGTAACAGCAACAGACACGTCATATACCAAGCACTGAGAAAGAAGGGAGAGGCCATAATATTCCAGCTGCAGAGGCAGCAAAGTAAAATCTTTTCACTTTTAAACAGCTGGGCATGAATATACGTACTGTTAGAGCATACATCTTTCAGTTGCCTGTTTCCAGATACTTTGCATCAGCTGCTGTGGAAGAACGCAGACTCCTCGGTATTGCTTACTGAAGAACTCCCAGATGTTTGCACCAGCTTTGAAGCCATATCTTCTTGCAGTATGACAGGAAATTTGCTTAAAGGGTTTGAATTACGTGTTGAACATTTATTGCATTCTTTACTACATCCTATATCTTGAGCAAATGAAAAAGTTGTGTTAGTAGAATGGGAATAGAAATTAAATTTAATATCTTCAATTTTATAACCTCTCACCATTTTAGAGGTCCTGTCTTTGGACAGTAGATGTCAGTTTCCCTTTCTTAGTGAAAGACACTAAATATGTATCTCTGTTACCAGGGGAGGAAGCTTTGTTCCATTAATTTTGTGTGAATCAAAGAGCCCAAATATGAAATGGGAATAATTTTAAGCAAAGAACTGAATATTGTAAAGGCAAAATATTATTGTTACTCAGATTGGAAAAGAGCTTTCTGAAAGTTATCTGGACAACGTCACACAATTAGAAGTCAATAAAATGTTAATAAGTATTCAAAAGATATAAAATAATTTAGGTGAATAGAGTTTAAACTGGCCTGTTACCTTCTAGATAATAGAAGAATAGATTAAAAAACATAAAAATAAAACCAGTATCTGACAGAAGATTTTATTTATTAAAAAAATTGTATATGTATATAACTATATAATTTGATATAGTTATATATTTATATATTTATATAAACATATAATTTATATATATAATTATTTAAAATATTTACAGAAAATAAATTCTGTTTACAAAAAAACACTGACTGCCATCTTGGGAACAATATTTTACAACTCTTGAAAGTTCATGCCTGCAGGGCTAATTGCTGGTGTCCATTTGCTAGTGGTCGAAGATTAGCACTGAAGATGATGGAAAAGCCCCATGATAAGTAGTGATTCATTTTACAGTTTAGTATCTGGGTAAGGAAACCTGATGATGAAGTTGCAGGAGTGCAGAAGCAAGAAGATGGAACAATTTTGTATATTGAGATTCTGAGATTGTCTTGCAGTCAAAATGTGTTTATAGAAGTAAACTGCTCAGGGAAAAAAATCCCTTCAAATATTTTTTTTAATCTGAAAAACCTAAAACTAGTAAAAATATTCATGCAAAAAAGTGATTCTGAGTACAAAACTGTATAATAATGTTAAGATATTGCTGGATGAAGAGCATTGAGGGATATGAAAGTCTGAAAGATGAAATTAAGTTAGTGAAAAGAAAAAGGAAATGTTGGACAGTCTGCAAAACAACATCATAACCGTGATTCTTCTATTGATTAATCCAAAACCAAAACTCATAAGAAAATTGAATCCAAAAACCTGATGGAGGTCTAGGAGGGCTTTGGACATGATTTCCTACAAAGCAGAATGACCTAGAGAAAAAACTGAACTGTATTCGTCATTAGCTGTTGGGGGCATGTGCAAAGATTTATCATCAAAAAGCACCTTGTTAGATAAGTCTTTGAAATTGTCAAAGGAAGGTTTCTCTAATACCAGAGCATGACTTACAACATTGCTATTAACTTGAATGGATCTGAAGTTGTCACCTATTGAACACTGCCATGGTGAAGTATTAATCTAAGCTAGAAAATTTTATGTAACCTCTATTACAAAAAAATTGTATTTATTTAATCTAAGCTTAGTTTTCTATTTTTGATACTTTTAGATAATTTTAGATGCAGTTTTTCTAAGTACAAAAATTTAATTTAGAATAAAGTGCATAAAAGTGGGTTATACATTTGTATTATCCCAGCAAATTTAATTTTGATTGCTTTGAAATAACCCAGGATGATACAATTTGTGAAAATGTGTCATGCTTTTCCAGCCCAAATGTTACTTCTAAAAGAAATCAAAGTTTTCATGCAATAAAAAACTAGCTGAAATAAATATCCTGAGGTGAACTATAGTTTATAAGTTCTTCAGAAAACCTCATGGTTTGCTCCGAGATGAAACTGATTCTTTTTCATGAGGAAAGTAAAAAAAGCTTAATAAATGTATTGTGTTTTACAAACCAGACATTATGTCCAGACTACAGAGTTTTCTTTTAATTTGCCAAGATTTCCAGTTTAGCCAAATTTCTTTTCCAAACCTACAGAAGTATTAAGAAATACAGCGTACATGTATTAACTTATGTAACTAAAAGCTAGTAAAGAAGCCTTTTCCCTGTCCATTGCCTCTTGTGAATAAGTCTCTCTTGAGTGCCCTATCATATAGTGTTCCTTTTCCAGAATACTTTAGGCTATACTTCATTAAATCTGTGACACACTGTCAGTTTTCTTAACCCTTCTTCAGAAAATATCGTTAAAGCTACCTGCAGTACTCCTTCCACAGTACTGGGATCTACCAAAGAGCGCTGGTGCCTCATCGTTCAGGTCTTTTCTCAAATTCTTCACACTCTTGTGAGGAATCAACAGGTAGCATAAATCCAAAACTGTGGCTGAAGTTTCTTGCAACTAGAAGTTTTGAGGTGATTGCCTGTACAAATATACCCACACTGACTTTTAGCACCACTTCTGTATGTGTAATGGCAAGAAGCTCTTGGTGTTGCATATTCCCCTTCTCTTAATGGCCAAGACAGGAAGGACATGCAAGCAGTCCATATGCATAACGACTGCAAAAGTGTTCAAGCAGAGAAATGGACCATGTGCTCCTGCATAATGTCGTGTTGTACTTCTAGTCCTCTGGAGTTGCCTGCCCCTTCTTCCAGAGGTCATAAAATCTCCTTTTTTTTCCCCAAGTTCAGCTCTCTGTTCAACCTGGCTGGTCGTCTTCCCTGTTAGCTTGTCTTCCAGCACATGGGAACAGCCTGCTCCTATGCCTGTAAGATTTCTTTCTTGAAGAATGTCCAGCTTTCCTGGACCCCTTGGCCCTTCAGAACTGCTTCCCAAGGGACTCTGTCAGCCAGGCTCTTAAACAGGCCAAAGTCAGCCCTCTGGAAGTCCAAGGTAGCCATTCTACTACCTGTCTTGTTACTTCTCCAAGAATTGAAGACTCCATCATCTCACACTTGCTATGCCCAAGATGTCCTCCAACCACCACATCACCCACCAGTGCTTCCCTGTTCACAAACAACAGGTCTATTCAGAAGGCCGCATGTTTGAATCACGTCAGGGTCACCAGTTTGCTGCGATTGAGAGACGGGACGCAGCTTGATGCAAGCAAATGTCACTTTATTTAGCCTAATATCATGATTATATACACACAAGCAATTGTTACATGTTATTCTGATTGGTCCAAAAACTTGCTTATTCTATAACTGTGCGGCAACTCGCTGAAGATCTCGCGCTAGCTATTTAGCAATTCAGCAACAGTTCAAGACAACAATGTCTGCAGTTCTTGAACCATGTCCTTGAGCAAGCTGACAAACTGACCACCTTATTCCTTGTATAGTCTCAACTTGATACTTAGTCCTTGTTTCTGTACCCTCCAGTAATTTCTCATGTCCCGTATCACCAGGGCTTGTGACCCACAAGCTCGAGCACATTCCTTTCAGCTAACGGATTGTTACTTGTGGTCCTGCTTCCCAGGCCCCCCCCTCCTGCACTAGCTGGACACCTTCCCTCGCTGGCTCCCTCACCAGCTGTGTCAGGAAGTTATTCTCTCTGCTGTGTTGTATTTCCAGCAGACCTCTGGTAAGTTGAAGTCCCCCATGAGAACAAGAGCTAGTGATCTTGAGACTTCTCCCAGCTGTTCATAGAATATTTCGTCTGCCTCTTCATCCTGGTTGGGTGGTCTATAACAGAGCACTATAAAAGCAATGAAAAGAAGAAGCAGCAGAAGCAGCAGCAGCAGGTCTGCAAAAGGAAGTGTTCATAAACAATGATTTTGTGTTACCAATACTGGCAGATCTGAAAGCAATTTAGCTGACCAAGTACTGCTGGCAAGTTCTTTGCAATTATATACTTGACTTTGACACCAAATTTGACTTGATATTTTTAAATAGTGTTGGGTAAATTTGGGGAATGAATTATATATTTATCAATTCAGCTTCCATCAGAGCTGACAGTACTGCAGAGTTCAGTAATCATGTGAATCTTTATCACAGGGACTCTCTTGCTGTTACCAACACACAGGCCACTTGTGCATCTGAAAGACAACTGCTATAGTATACATAGTCCAAAGAGGCACTGGAATTTAAATATGGGTAGAATGCCCAGCAAAGCTTAGTTTATTACATGCTGCAGTTTTGTAGGGCTTTATCCAGCAGCTTTCAAGGAGAACTTGTCAGTCTGGCTGCTCAGTCTCAGATACTTTGCCAGTCTAATGGCAGTTCTGAAAGGAAAACAGCAGAGATGTTTTTCAATGAGACTTGGGGGGTGGGGTGGGGGTGTACAGAACTGTTAATAAGAGGGAAGAGCAGGTGCAGTTGGACAGAAGGACAAAGGGTGGTGGGGTGTTTCCAAATCTCAGGAGTGTAGCACTGAATCCGCGTTTTGAGCTCTATCAGTTTTTAACAAATTGCGAGTAACAAGGTGAAAACTTGCAAATGGCATCTCACAGACACTATCTTGACTTTTAGTCTGGATGTTGTCCAAGTTTGAAAGAGAAGATAAGGTATTTCAGAAGAACACCATCTTCTTTGTGCATTTAGTGTTCTGTAAGATTTTTTTTCCTAATTAGCTCTACTCCTTCTATGCTTTTGCATTTCAAGCCCCTTTGGCTAGTGAATCTGCAAATAAACAAAGGCTTCTATATGAAGCGAGAATTTCCTGAATGCCTTACAGAATTATTTTTACAGCTGTCACACTGTGCAGTTGCCAAAATCTGTTGTGGCAAATCACAGCTCTGAAGGTAGAGTAGCAGACACTTACCATTTTTGTTTGTGACAAAGAAAACACAAATGTACCTTAGCTTATTGTTTGTTTCACTGAATCCTACTCTCCTAGGGTGCACCACAAATCTCCTTTTTGTTTCCCCTTCCTCATAATTTTACAGAGCAAACATGAATAGACAGTGTACAGAAATAACATTATAAAAGCATAGCTTTCAGTTTGGATGATTTTCTGGGGTCAGAAATTAAACCTTCCTCTGCTGAATTGGGATTAGATCAGTTGCTTATTTCTGTGTTGTCATTTTGCCCTGAATAACTGTTGTTCATTTTGAATCTAAAATAATTTTTAAAATTCATCACAATGTTGAATAGGGAGCTACCCTTCTTTGTGAACAAGTAGAAGAAACAGTACAACTCTTTTTTTGAAGTAACAGAACTGAGTAGATATGACCTACCACCCAAACCACGTCATATGTACACCAAGTGGAAGCTGAACTGTGTAGGAGATGGCTTTCACTAGAGACTAAATGCAACTGCAGGACATAGGTACTAGACATACGGAGACTAGTGGAGGACTCTGTGTTACACGTCTGTATGTGAGCAAAGGCAGACAGAAAGGACTAGCCCAACCCTAAAAATGTAGCTAGAAAGGTATTAAAACCATAATCCTGAAAAAAAAACACAAAACCAGCATAAGAAGTAAGAGTAAAATAAGAATTCGGGGTCAGAATGTTTATGTTCTGTATAACCAAGATGACATCAAATTAACATGTTTAATCATTAATGTTTTCTCCTAACAGAAGGAACCCATAAGGTTCCCAAACTGGCTCATCTTTTGCATCAAAAAGGATAACAATATGCTGATTAGTTGGTATTTCTTTCCAATTGAATTACTTGTTTCTGAGAAAATACAAAAGAATTATCCATTTTGCTTTTGCTCTGCCTACTTCTGATGGGTTTTACTACTGAAGATGAAAAATAACTGAGAAAGATCATGACTGACATTTGTATTTATTTTGACTACCATTTATGCTGTTCTCTCCATGTATGGAGCAATATGTGCAGCAGAAAAAGGCTTCTGCTGTTTACTGTGTTGTTATTGCATCTATTCCTACATATTTATTTAAAAAGACAAAGCTGAAGGAATGCATCCTGTTGTTCCAGGTGCAAAGACTGATCCTTACAGAGTGAAAGAGTTTATTTTATGGTCGTGAACCAAGCTCAACAAAGTTTTGCCTCCTGCTACTAGTAGACTTGCCTTATAACAGAATCTGTTATTCTGGAGGCAGCTGTCCCTCACAATCATCAACCAAAAGGTTTAGAGCAATGGTTTTAAATTTTTTTAAATCAATTACAGATTCCACACAATTTTCTGGTAGAGGTATAAAAATCCTGTATAGTTAATTTGTACATACAATATATTTGCACCTTGTAGATACTTTTTGTGACCCTTTAGGAAGTTATGCATGGACTCCTCTCCCTGATTTATGGATAACAGATTTATGTCCACTGCCTTGGCTATGACAACTGAAGAAATAACACACATGAATAACGAATAAGATGTAAAAACTTCAGTTTGCTGGAATCCTTTGTATTTAAAAACCTTCCCGTCTTTTAGAATAAACATTCTTCTCAATCAGTATGGCTTTCACAGGCTTTTCATCTGCATGTGCAGACATGTGAAGACAAAAATGTAGTTTCATGTATCAAATTCTTTTCTACAAGTGAGAAAGAGCCATATAATTTATAAACTCAGTAAGACCAAACATCCCACTGTATCAAGCCAGTTAATTGCCAGAAGCAGACTTAATACTGTAGTATGTGTCCTGTGGGAAAACAGTGTTTGCATTTCCCATAAAACAAAACATGAGATCTTCCTACTTCAAAATCAGTGGCAACTCTGCCTTTGAATTTATTTGGAATTCCCTCCTGAGCATGCTGCTATCCTTCCACACAGTGCTGGTAGGATACCAGAGAGGCAGTATGCTTCCAAACTTGTAATACAAAACCACCGAGTATCAAATTCTGTTCCTTCCACATAAATACGGAAGTGCTTATCTGGAGCCACTGAATTACTAAGCACTTATATGAGTGTAAGTGAAGGTTATTGCACATAGCTGCTGAAGTGTTTGAAAGAACCTCTCACAAGAGAGTGATGGAAGAAGTCAGAGTTGCACTGATCTCTTGCCCAAGTCTTTGAGAGGTAGTTTATACTTCTGCTAGCAATGTTTAGTATACCGGATACCACATCCGTTCTATAATAGTAAATGGCTGTGGTACCTATCAAACATTAAAATTTCCACAAGTCAGACAAATTTGTTTCTTAAAAGTGTTCTCTAGGTCCACACAGTTTTAAAGGAGTTTCCTCATTGTTGCTTGGTGTGGTAACAGATGTAGCTTTTCCTGTTCTCCCTTTCTGCTGTCACTTGTTCTGCATTTGGGAGCAAGTTTTAAGGAGCAGAGGCATGGGTACTGCCACCCTGTGATTGTCCAGCCTAAGAGCAAAAGAACAGTCTTCTGCAGCAGGGTGCTTCCTCTCCATCTCCCTTCACTCTCCTCCAATTCATCTGTTGATCAGCCTCTCTAAGATTTTCGTAATAATTTTTTAGTAATTGTAATAGCTTTGTGACACAGGCAGAGCTTTTTAAATACCACTATCCTAAAAACTTCTAGCAGTATCACTCTGCACTTACATGAGGCCAGAAGGAAGAATTTAACTAGCTGAGAAGTAAGTTTTCCATTCACATGTTTAAGGTGCGAAGAAGTGCATAACACACTCTACTACACAGCTGCTGTGAATCGGAGACCTACAAGTCTAAATAACATCTGTTTTTTCTGTTATGAAAATACATCCTTTATTTCTCCTTTAGGTAGTTAGACAACTTTAACTTCACTGTTTAATCAATACGAACATAGTATCTGGACTTTCACATTTTTCTTAGCCTGATGGTGTACTCACTGGAAACGGCAACTTAATCACATCAGATGGAGCAGAAAAACTGGGTTTTTTTCAAAGCTAATTTTTTTTTCCTGTTTATTTGCATATCCTAAATAAATTTTTGGTTTACTGGCTCCAGAATTCCTCTTACATATCTAAAAGGTCTATTTGTTAGAAAAGTTGCCCTATTAAATTTATCAGTACAAGATGTTGTTTAACGCCAGCCAGCAACTAAGTACCATGCAGCCATTGAATCACTTCCCCCCTCCCTGATGGGATGGGGAGCAAAACTGGGAAAAACGTAACACCTGTGGGTTGAGGTAAGAACAGTTCAATAACTGAAATAAAGGAAAATGTAATAATAATAATAATAACAACAGTAATAGTAATAGCAACAGCAATAGTAATAGCAATGGAAAGGAAGATAACAAGAAAAGAAAGAGAAATAAAACTTTGGGGGAAAAAAACCCCAAACTACCAGAAGAAGTGATGCACGTCAACAGCTGCTCACCACCCTCTGACTGATGCCCATCTAGTGCCCGAGCAGAATCCTGCTAACTTCCTCCAGTTTATATACTAAGCGTGACATCATACGGTATGGAATATCCCTTTGGCTAATTTGGGTCAGCTGCCCTGGCTGTGTCCCCTCCCAATTTCTTATGCCCCTCCAGCCCTCTCACTGGCAGAGCATGAGAAGCTGAATTTGGTGTAAACACTACTTAGCAACAACTAAGAATATCAGTGTGCTATCAGCGCTACTCTCATACTAAATCCAAAACACAGCACTGTAGCTGCTACTAGGAAGAAAATTAACTCTGTCCCACTTGAAACCAGGACAATGGACTGCTGCTTCTGTAGCCTTGGAGGACGTTTAGGACATAGCATATGAGCCCACCTGGGTCATTTTTAAACAGTAGAGCAGCATCAATCTCCCATCGTCCATAGTACAGTTGGTTCATGCTGCCAGGTAGGAAATGCCTTTTTTGGTGCCTTTGGTCTGGATCTCTGTACACTTTATGACATTAAGATAGGGTATGTTCTTTCTGCTTGAAGCATCCACCCATCATTCCACAAACATTTGTATGACCTATGGATTTAATCCACCCATTGAAAACTCTCCATATGTCCTACTTCATTGTAACTGCAGCCTAGGAGATTTAAGGGAGATTTCAAGAAGATTATGCAATGAGTCTTCAATTTCTTAAGCATAAGAACTTGCCTGAAAGGAACCTTTTATAGAGAATGTTTTGAAGCACTTTGCAACAGAAAAAATATTTGAAATAGGAAAAAAGTGTTAAATGTGATTTATTATCAATTGTGCTATATAGCACAGATGGTTTCAGGCTGTAATTACTACCATAATAACTGAATTATAAAATAAAGAGAAGATTCTGTACTTCATTAAAAAAGTGTACGAAATTAAGAAACCTGTAAATTTAGAAAAACAGATTGGATAATAGAACAGAAATGTTAACAAATATATATGTACTACTACTCTCTATACTTTTCCTAATAAGCAGAAGCAGTCATGGTAAAAAGCACTGACTTACCAAGAATTATGCTCTTTAGGTAGGGTGTTATTACATGGATGATACTGTCCTACATGCCATGAACAATCTATTCATTTAAGTCTTCTTGAAAGTGGGCACCTACAGCTCCTCATCAGCACTTTCCAGCTTAGGTAGGAAAGAGGAGGACCTTGTTTCTGGTTCTGTCAGTGAATATCAACATTAGAAAAAGAACTCTTAACTAGATCCCCGAGTACTGTATCTGGGCAATATTGTGGGAGTGTAGTTCAAAGCTGTGCCTGAGCCCTGGAGGGTAAGAAGTCATAGCTCTAATCCCCTTGTACTTTGGGAACTGGAGGGCTCCAAATCCATATCACCACTGAGGCAGCAGGGCTTTCCCGTCACAGCAAAACAAGTTGTGATTCCACCCTTAGCCATGCCCCTTCCACTCTTCCTCACTCTGGGCTTCCTGGAGCACCTCTGACGACAATGTCTCCTGTCGCCTGTGACAGGGCAGCTCACTAGTTGAAGGCTTTTAATGTTTTCACCCATGAGAATAAAGGAGATACAGCTGTATATCTAACAAAAATTCATGGAGGTATAAACCTTTGCAGCACTGGCAGTGAGTGTAAGAAGTAGTGGGCTCCGCTATGGAAAACATTCATGGTAAAGCCTAGAGCTGACCAGAAGTACTTCATGATGGTCTGTCTAGAAGGAGGTGGCAAAACAGCAGACCCCTAAACAAGTGTAACACCTCAATCCAGTATTTCATTGCTGTACCAAAAGACATCTTAAAATAAACTGTATTGCTATGGCACTGAATTTTTTTAAGAGTGAAATACAATTTCTGTATTCATGTTTTCCTTGTAATATTTGTTTTAATCTGTTTCAAGCTTCCTTCCTTTTGCTCCCAGTTTGGCAGCTCCCAGATGACAGCATTTGCCTTTAAAATTCAGATAAAAATTCAAACCATGCAAGATACTGCTTGAAAGTATGTAATCTGGTATGTGAGAATATCTCTTCAAGCTTCACAGGTATTTTCTTCAGCAGGAAAAATAAAATCTACAAGGACTTGTCCTGCTGTAGAACATTTGACAGCCTGCATTGGTAGTGAAGAGGTAAAGACAGTAGAAGATGATCCAGAAGCTGGTTCTGAAAAGTGCTGAAAATTACACATACTTTGAGCTACTCTAATTTTTGTAAAACCCGTTTGAACTCTTCTTTTTGTCCAGCTAACTTCAGAGAATGTTTATTTTTACCATGTGAAAAATAGAATATTATATGAATGTGTAGGTGTTTCATAAAAAACTTAAGTAAAAAGCCAGCATGGGTTTAGCAAATCATGTAGTGCAACTGAATAAAACATCTTTTTAAATATGTGTGAAATAAAATGTATTAGTAACATAGCTGGCATTTAGTTACTTCTTGATTACCTAAAGCATTGGAGGTATGACTTAAGAGAAATAGCTGTTATTTTGTGAGAAAATTATTAATATTTTCAGTTAAAAGCAATGTATTTTGACACTTGACAATAGACTGCCATGATTTAAGGATTTTTGTGATGGTGAAAATCAGTGCTTTGCGCTGGTTTCTGTTCCAGCAGCTGGCACATTGACAATCCCCTTGAAACACTGAATGCAATGACTTGTACACAGTTTTCAAGGGAATACTTGACAAATACTGCATCCAAACTGGTGAAAACTTCCTCAGGAGTCCCCCAATATGTGGTGCAATTTGAGAAAAGACACTCTTGCCAGAAAACTACTGTAGTTTGGATTTTCAATGACTACAGCTATGAGCTTGTTCAAACTTCAACTAGCTGTTACTTTCACTTAATCCATTATCTGTATCTCCTTTTAGGATTGGTGGAGCTGTGCCAACAGTATTCTCCTACTTTTCGGAAGTGCTTGCACGGGAGAAACGAGGTGAACACCTGAGCTGGCTCTGTATGTTTTGGATGATTGGTGGCATCTATGCCTCTGCAATGGCTTGGGCAATAATTCCTCATTATGGTAAGAAAAACATCTGCTTGTGATTTGCAGCTCTTCTAGTATGAAGGTATACTCTTGAAGTATCGTTTGAAGAGTGGGCTTCATGTCTGTTCTCAAAATACTAACACTGCTGTTAAGAAAAATTGATTCCTTTTTGTGGAAAGAATGAGAATAGGTTGCAAGATAAACAAAACCCAACATAGTAAAAAGTTCAAAAATTAGCCAATGCCAATGTTTAGTCAGTTTCTTTAAATTACTGAAAACCTGGACACATGAAAATGTAATTGGTGTTATTGTTGCATCTGGAGAAAATAGGTGATGTGGAGACTTGCCTCAGAGGAAATAAATTTTAAATTGCTGGTTGTCAAATTTGTGCTCGCTTTGTTTGTTTGGTAAAAGATAAAATGTCAATCATCCATTCTTGAGAAACAGTACTATCTTAATGTTTGCAGGGCTAGTTCTGAATATAAAGCTGTGCTGAATGTTTCATTCTGAGTAGATCTTTTTAGTGGTGTAGAAATAGAGAAATTGAACCGACTGCTTTT
Source organism: Falco biarmicus (assembly GCF_023638135.1). Classification (NCBI taxonomy): domain Eukaryota; kingdom Metazoa; phylum Chordata; class Aves; order Falconiformes; family Falconidae; genus Falco; species Falco biarmicus. The sequence continues at coordinate 59,301,608 of NC_079311.1, forward strand.
AATGTTGTAGGTGTGGATGAGGGCAGATAAGACAGAAAGTTTGCAATGGCTGAAGTTACACACGTGTGCAATGTAAACCACTTTGTGAAGGAGCTCTTTACTGCTCTGCCATGGTTAAACTTATGCGAAGGTACAGATAAAATTCTTAGTCTCTTGGGCTTGCCTTTTAGAAGAGTTAAGTGCTCACAGGTCTCCAGAGTTGCTAAGGCTGTTCAGGGGTTCTTAAAAATCAGCCTCTGCAAGCACTTCTCCCTGGCACTCCTCAAGAGCAGTAAAGCCGCCTTGTGAGTTAGCTGGCATCCACAGCAGCTCTCTTCGGCCAAACAGTGAAATTTATTGCGGTTGGATTGTGAAACAGAGGACAACTTCATAAGGTTTACCCAAAGTGATTGGAACATTCAGCTAATGTTAATGTCCAGAAATAAATTATAATCATGCAGAATAATCAAATATCTAGACTATTGCATTAAAATTAATTTTAGAGTCCACTACACACAACCTGAATCTATATATTCAGTCCTGCCTTTTGGCTTTGATTTGCTGGAATCAAAGAGAGGAATTTTTGCTGACAAGGCACAGCAGGGATAATTTATTTTTTTTCCAATTAGTAAATTGCTCTGGATGCCAAGTACTTTTTGCTTTCCTATGGATTTTTATTATCTTTATCTTTCAGTGGAAAATGCAAACATTATGACAGACTGATTTACATAGGTTGTCTAATTTCACTGTAGATTTTATAAATGACTCAATAACCTTTACTGAGGTGCTTTTAAAACATCACATGACAGTATACGTCAGTGAATAATAATGTACTTCCTTATACCAAAGCAGTGGCACTAGAGGGAAAAATTTCTTCTTTCTTTAGCAGTGGAAGAATATCAGCAGCTAAAAGCCATGCTGCACTGTTTCTTTTTGTGTGTGTGTCTTTTTGCAAAAATATTTATGAAATCTTAAGACAAAAGAACGTACAAACCAATTTTAAAAGACAGTATTCTTCAATATTAGCCCTGTAAATCACTGTCCTTGTGGTATATTAAGGAAAGTTGTAATAGCCAAAAAGAGGGCTAACAAGAAAGCTATGAACAACAAAAACAATCCTTTTGCATAGGATAAGAAGTGTGTTTACACATTGTTTTAGCAAAATTAAACAGAATATATTTATGGGTTTTGATGAGGTCTTAAAATTGTCTTCACTTTATATCAGAGATTTTTGTTATGTTGTGAAGTTTAAGACCTGTATCTTAGTTCCCAGTTACAAACGTGGAATCACGCCAGCTCAAGCTCAGTAGCAAACTGCTTTGTTGCCATGCTGCGGTTCCGAGCTCTCCAGCATTGCCAAAGGCTCCCAGGGCAAACCCTGCTCCAGCACTCGGGGGAGCGTGGGCACAGGTTGCTGTACGCTCCTGCAAACACTCCAAGTTGGGCAAATACCAGCACAGATCTGTGCACCATTTGTATTGCGTGTGTTCAGGAGGAGGCTCTTGTGATGGTGTTTCCTCTGTCACAATTTCTACATGGCTTCCATGGAATTACTCGGCCAGAGTTAAGCAAAGATACAGATTTTTCTCCAAATCACTTCTCCACTGACAAGGAAGCAAAACATATTTATAAACAAAGCAGACCCCACCCACTTCTAAGCCCCGTTTATGTAGTGCATAGGGATTTCTGGGCTCTCTGTTTCCCACATGATGAGTAGACTGAGTTGATTTTTCCTAGCTGAGCTTGGAAGTTACTCAACAACAGTGAATGAAGTTGCATCTGTTGAAAAGCAATAAACTACCATTAAGCATAATGGAATTATTCTTAATAGAAAAATACCAGGCCAACAAAGTAGAATAGTTTCATAGATTTTTTTTTTCCCCTCCTTCTTTTACAAATGTATTCCTTTCATTTGTACTGCCTCTTACATAAGCTACTTCTAAAAGCCCTAGATTCACAGCTGGTATGGTATACATTATCTAGCCCAAGGCAGCAGTGAAACTATCTATGCAAGTTTACCAGTTGTACAATTAGCTCTGTCTTTCTGTGAGAAAATAAAGATTATGTTCTCTATATGTAACAGGTTTTGTTTCTGTTCAAGCAGCACAGGGAGGTTATGAAACCTGAGTAATGCTCTGAAACACAAAATAAAGGGAAGTTAACAGTTGCCTTGGTATCAGCATGCTATTAAGAGAGGAATCAGCATGATGTAGTGCTGCAGTGAACACATATGGAAAAGCTAGTGTCTGGAAGACAAGCATCTCTGTCTCAAGGCTTCTTGAATTCTACAGCTGTTGGCTTTTTAAAAATTGAAAATGGTTGTTGACTTGTTCAGGGTTTCTGAAAGAGGAGTTCAGGTCACGGAGAAACTATTAGAAGAAACATCTGCAGAGAAATGCTTCTAATTGCTGCCAACTAACAAAGTCCCAGATTAGGGTGCTACAAAGAAATTCCTTTACGCAATTTATACTTAGATTAGGCTAGATACGAAGGTTAGTTACCATTCTATAAATCATTTTGCAAATGCAACTTTAAATTTAACATCATGTTTCAAGGTAGATTAGTTCAAAGACTGTCAAATGCAACAAATGGGCATTACAATAATCTTTAAAAGGTTCGCTTTTCAAATAACAAAGAATATTAAGAGTGAGAAACTACATTTCAGTTTAAAATCCAGATAGTGATATACTGGCATTTTGTTACATCAAGTTTATGTGTTAGTCTGAGGGCAGGAATCAAAAAGAACTATGAGAGTCATTCTAGCCATTTTACCTGCTTAATTTAAATAAAAGTTATTAAATTATCAGTTCCATCAAAAAAAAAAAAAGTTTCCTGCCATAAACATGTATTATTTTAAAAATCAGTCTTGATTTTTATTGTACCATATCTCCAAAGTAAACATCAGAGGAACCTGGAGAAAATCTCACTGTATTTAACCTATGAGTTTTAATACTACATTTAGTTTTGTTTTGCATACATGATGTATACAAGGGTTTTTTGGCTTCATAAACTACAGAAAAACCTTTAGAAATTCAAAACATTCCCTAGAGTATTTTGCTTAGTGAGAAACAAATATTGACCTCATTTGTGAATTTTACACCTGAACAAGAAGGGGAATATATGGCTGAAAAGAAATCAGATTGCAAGGTGGAAAACAGGATGATGCAGGTGTCCAGGCTGCTACAGCATAAGCTACACTTGAAATATGAAGCTTTCCGCATGCTCTAACCCTCTAGTTCTGGTATTTATCAGGAGAGAGAGGAGACAACCATGTCAAACAGCTTTAGTGAACAAATCTCCATGGTATGATCAGAGGCAGAGACAGTACTTCCATATATATCCACCAAATTGCAATTAAATTAGGCTAGATTGTTCACAAAAAGACTAGAAAATTAATAATACAGAATTAAGGGAATGGGAAACATACTACTTTCTAATACACTCAATACAAAAAACAGATTTAAATTTTTAGTCTAACACTTTATTCAGACCAGTGTAATCACATTGCATATCAGATCTTCATTTAACTATTATTTTTTTGTCAGTAGAGTCTTTTTTCCACTTAATCGAGGACCAGGTACTTATGTGTTCATAAGAGAGGTATTTAGCACCATTCAGGGAACACAAATTTGGAGGAGAAGTAAGTGGCGTAAGAAAACTAAGGAAAAAGCATTCAATTTTAGAATTAAAGGTTTCTTGACTAGCTGTAATATGTCTCAATAGGTATAAGTAGGAAAGAATTAACTTGTTCACTATTTAAGCAGATTCTTTCCATTGCATCTACAAATGACGAGCATTTTGTCCTGTGACTGAAAGAGGACAAGTTAAAAATTGTATTTTTACCCCATTTAGTAAAATTAAAATTTTACTAAACTAAACAAAGCCAATTTTTTCTGAATAGTCAATTGTTTTTTTTTAAAGAGAGTAACTTTTTTACAGTAACGTAGAACTTAAAAATGCAGACATAGAAGTGTCCAATCAATGGACTCACACTTGACTTGAAAAACATTGTATTTAAAAGATTAATGGTAACTTCTACTTTTAAAATGCTTAATTATGTTTCCTATGGGAAAATTTGTATTCTTTTCCTGTTTTGTAAAATATATCTGCTATCACTTTTCTCTAAAGATCATCACCTATTACTTTTCTCCTGCCGATATCCTTAAATGAGTTTAAATGGCAGAAGCTGGGATTTAGTTTAATAGGAAAGAAGTTAAATTTTAAATACAGCTGTAATACAGGACTAACATAAACTGCCCAATGCAGTAACAGTACCTCCATCAGTGGAGATTTTTAAGGACATAGCAAACCAGAGCCTGTCCCCAGTAGTTTAGGACCATGCTAAATTCACCAAACATCTGACTGTGGAGACCTGCTGCCCATTCTTAATTCTACTTTCCCTGAGTACGTAAATCTTTTCATAGGCACAGAAGTCCATAAATGGCTTCTGTTTCTAACCGAGTATAATCATGATTAGAGTGGACCAATCTCTTTTTCATTTGAGTAGGTGGCTTGCGAAGTGGCCTGAAAATAATTTCTGTTTCTAGCAGAAGATTGTTGAGGTGAAACAGATCCATTCACCTTAAGAAATTAACTTTACTGGCAATCAAAAAGATCTCTTTATACCTTTTTGGTAGGTGGGTTGAGAGTGGTTTCTGTAGTACTTTCTGCTGGAATGTTTGCTTTGTTGATGTGTCGTCCAGTTGAGAGAAAAAAAAGGTAAACATATCTTCAAAATTGCAATAACATCTGCTTCTGTATGAAAACATCATGAACTATACTGTAGTAAAATAGGGAAGGAGGAGGTAAGGAGATGGAGAGCTACTGGGCTCACTGCAACTCGGAGCATGTACAGCACCAGGCAGTGTTAATGGAGGAGTTAATCTCTCAGCCTGTGACAGACTAAACTGAGAATATGATACACTAAAACTTTTCAGTGGCAATGAAGTCTGAAAAACTTTTAACTCCCTTTTTCTATCTTCTCCCCCACCACCACCTTGGTTGGGCTAAAGCATTTTTCCGTGGCAAATGGCAGCATCAGTACTGGGGTAAAAAATCCATTGCCAATGCTTTGTATTACCAGCAGGGTTATAGGACATGGTGAGTACTTGATTAGCAATAAAAGCAGAAGGATCTTAGGACCCATCCATCTTCCAGAACTTCTGATGAGCAGAACTGTATCCTTCTGAGTGGTAGAAACTGCAAATGTGGATGTACAGATATTTCAGTTTAGCCTGCTGGTCTCTTCCCATTACGAGGAGACAAGAGTTTATTGCATTAACAAAGTGGAGTCAAAAGGATGCACTCTCCTGTGGTGATGATTATTCCAAGATGAATGCTGCGAAACAGTTGTTTCCCACTACATAAATGTTACGTGGTATGTAAGTTTTAGACAATATAAGGAAAAAGTGGAGCCTTCTCTGTTTCTCAGCATTTATTTTTGTAGAAATTAAAAGGTTAACAAATGGCTTTGTTACTAAGATGAAGGACTAGAAGCCAAATTCTTTGCTAGCAACTTAGATAGGCTATATTTTTTTCAACAATAATCCATGAATTTGAGTATCTCAAGGTCTAGGTCAGGATTGTACCTGGTCGACTGTAGAAAATTCTTGACTACTTTGAAGAATTCGGGTCTTAACTAATTATTACTTGTCTGTAAAAAAAACACCCTATTAATTACTTGGTTAAGATTGCACAGATTAGTATCTGTGAAGTGCCTTTAGACACAATTTTTCTGCTCAGATCTATAAGCTTCGAAGTGTCAAAGTCGACAGTGATGCTGCAAGTAAGTGGCTGTTACTTTTACAAATATTGCTGCATTTCAAGTAATTCATGTAGCACTTCTAAATTCTGAAATGTATGTTAGAGGTGGGTCTGAGCATCACAAGAACAGCTTGATTTCACTCATGGCTATTTCATCAGCTGCTCCCAGCATTTCCTCAGCAGCAAGGTGCCATCAGTTTATAGATGCATTAAAAATCATGGTTTCGTCTTAAGGAAACGATCACCAAGTTAATTCTTCCACCTTTCCTTTGCTGTAGTCCCCAGAGGGGAATTTGACTATCTCTGATGCAGCGCACCCATCCAATCAAAAGGCTGGGATGCGCTTACATGATTTATAATAAAGAGCCACACTTGACTGATTTCGTATTGCTGCATCACTGTGGTGGTGACTGTGCCCAAAACAACCAGGGAAAGAAATTATATTCAGTAGTTATACCTACAAAGATGATTTACTGCAGTTCCTTGTACATCACACCTGATTAATGTGAGTTGGAAATAAACAGTTACATGATGGCTGCTTGATTTTCTTGTTCGAAGTTGGAACATGCTGAAATAGGATGCCATCTATGATTCAGACATGCAAGAAGTGCATCAGTGATGTCTTTAATCTTGCAGAAGATAAATAAGAGAAGAGCTGCAAAGGGAAAAAGAATAAACCGCTTACTGATGATAAGACAAAATGTAATGAGCTGAAATTTCTGCCAAGGGGAGGCAGTATAAATAATTGAAAAGGATTTCTAATGGTGTGTTAGTTAAACATCTGAATAAAACTGCTATGGAAATAGTGAAATCTCAGTCACTGTAAGTTTTTAAGAACATATTTTGAGATTATTGTAAGGGCCATTGTTGATCCTGATTTGGAGTAAACGGATGCACTGGTGTTGTGGTTTAACCCTGGCCGGCAGCTAAGCACCACGCAGCAGCTCGCTCATTCCCCCTCACCCAGAGGTGTGGGGAGGAGAATCAGAAAGGAATGTAAAACTCAAGGGTTGAGATAAGAACAATTTAATAGGTAAAGCAAAAGCCAAGCATGCAGGCAAAGCAAAGCAAGGAATTCATTTACCACTTCCCATGGGCAGGCAGGTGCTCAGCCATCCCCAGGAAAGCGGGGCTCCATCATCCATAACAGTTACTTGGGAAGACAAACGCTATAATACCAAAATGTCCCTCTCTTCCTTCTTCTTCCCCCAGCTTATATACTCAGCATGAAGTCATATGGTATGGAATAGCTCCTGGGCTAGTTCAGGTCACCTGTCCTGGCTGTGTCCCCTCCCAGTTCCCCATGCCCCTCCAGCCCTCTGGCTGGCAGGGCCCAGAAAACTGAAAAGTCCTTGATTTAGTATAAACATCACCCAGCAACAACTAAAACCATCAGTGTCCTGTCAGCATTGTTCTTGCATCAGAGCCAAAACACAGCACTGCACCAGCTACTAAGAAGAAAACTAGCTCTGTCTCAGCTGAAACGAGGACAACTGGATGCCCCCTCAAAGTTCCATCTACCTCTGTTCTCGAAGAACTATTAAATAGATGCTGTTGCCCCAGAGGGTGCTGGGGTAGACCAGAAAAGAGAAAATAAAACAAAGACAAAAGAAGAGAACTTCAGAAATTGGGGTGGGGGGGAGAGGAATAGGAAGCAGCAGTATTAGACATTCCCAGCACATGTAGGAAAATGCCTGTCTGCCAAACTGCTCCAGCTCATAGGTCCAAAAAGAAGAGAGGTTTCTCGCCTGAATAACCCTGCACTGGTAGAAAGAGAAATGAAAAAGTCGAATCTTCTCTAATCTTGAAAATTCTGGACTCTAAATTTGAAAAACATTATTTTTCTTATTTTTCTCAAACCTTTCCCTAATAGTCTGCCTCTTCATGGTGGTTCAGAACAAATCCAAGCAGCTCTTTTGGAAAAAAACTGAGCTCAAGGCTCCATTTTCTACCACACAATAGCTTCTGTTCTCTGCAGAGGTTCTCTGACTTCTATTAGTTGTCCAGAAAAAAGAGAGATACCAGACAAGATGGCTTGGGGAAGAGCTGCATTTGTCTTTTCTCAGTTGTAAAAAGCCCATGAATACCCCAAGAAATCTGCAGAATTTTAAACTTGGAGAAAACATTTGATCCAAAGTTTAAAACCAAGAGCATTTCTTCAATTTTGCCTTTTCCATACATTCGCCCTTCTGTCTTTAGAATCAATTAATCTGTGGATACCTTAACCAATGAAGGATACTGTTCGATGTTTGAAAGTTGGAGCTTTGTTAAGGTTGAATCTGCATTTGCTGTAACACTGTGTCATGCTGAACAAATGGAATAGATCAGACTTAAAGGCATCAACTACATAATGCAACATCTGTTGATCTGTTTTACATTCCACTAAGCGGGAAAATTATGTCTAATGTGCTGTGCTTCACCCCATACTTAGTGCACTTTTATTAATCTGGTATTCTGCAGACTGAAGCTGTATCTATGCTTTTTAAATCTGAGTTAATTAAGTGGGTGTGAGGCAGTTTTGATGTTAACTTATCAACTGCTACTCGTGAATTTTTCTTCATTTGAAATAATCTTACGAAATTAGATTATACTGAATGCGTATACTTTAAAAAAGTCTTCATCTTTAGGAACAACAAGATTGACAGAACACAGCAGAATTTAGAACAATTGCTTATGCAAATCCAGCTAGGAAAGAAAACAAATCACTTTGTTCATCAGTTTGCTATTTTCTGTGCCCTAATGCAGGGTTTGATATGGTCATTTAAATGTTTATATTCAAAAGCATTGGATCCTTAAGTAGCTGTTAGCACATCTACTTAATGAGCACTAAAGATACTCATTAGTGAGCTTCAAATATAACCTTCTTTTGGGCTAGTTAGGTTGACTGTGAAAGAGCAAATCTGTTTATTGAGAGGTTCAGTAAAAAACTAGCAAATTGCTTTGTGAGCAGAGAAGTTATGAGGCCCAGATTCCTAGGTGTTTCTGTCCATGTCCCTGTGATCCTGGCTAACTCTTTCCTCTCTGTATCTCTTACAAGGCACTGCAGCAGTTTCTCCTTGCTTTTTCCACATCCCTTTCTGCTATAGTTTCTACAGTTGCCCTTTCTTGTCCCCAGCACTATGCATTAAGAAACAGTCGGCTTCGCACACCCTCACCCTGCTCTCTGCTGCATTATGGCCTGCTCCAGCCCAGCCACTGGCATGATGGCATGCATCAGGCTGGTGACAGAGCTGATGGGTGGCTTGGCCTCAGCCCCCAGGCTGCCTGCAGCACCCCAGAGGGACCACTGACTTCTCCTGCCTTTTCCTCCATCCTCCAATGGGGTCTCTCCCCTGTGCCAGAGTGGTGCATTTCACAATACTTTGGGGAGTGTGATTATCTTTGAGACTATTTCTTTCTGTCAGATTTGATTGAAGTAGGTCAGTGGCTTTAAATGACACTGGTGGAGGAACTGACAGGTGAACACATCGTTTCCATAAACATCACTGCCTAATGCCATAAACAGGATTTTCCACAGAAACCATAGTAACAGTCATTCTTATGGCAATAAAACAGTGGCAGCTCCTCAGCCTTAGTCTTAATGAAAAGTCAGTTTCACACAATGAATTGGCCTCGAGTATAAATCAAGAAAAATTACATCCAAGTTAACGAATATGACTTAGAAGTCTGGCCAGTGGCCGTCAGAAATGTCTGCAGTGTCAGGCATAACCCTTGTTTTTCACTTCCAGAAACAAATTGGATTCTGATCTGATGAGATTTCTTCTTTGTTCAAATTTTTAATGTTAAAAAGACAAAAAAGCTTTTGATTTTGTGATTGTCTGTAACAGGTGAAAAATTCAGGTGATTTGTACAGGCAGGCGAAAGAAGAGGTCACTGTTCTTACTGTATGATTATTGAGATATATAAATATATTCGTTTTCTTTGGAACACAGTATGACAGCACAGATTTGATCATACTTCCGTATTGTCTGTCTTACGAAACTAACTACTCTGAAGGACTTAGTGATTGTCCTTTCAGTAACAGTTTCTTTCCACTTCAGTAATTCTGTCTATGGATTGGATGTACAACTGGAATATCATTTTTCAATTTGCAGTGCAGTCGCTTTTAAATCAGCATAATCAGTTGCAAAATGGCATTGGATTTCTTTTTCAGGAAGTTTGTTTATAGTTTCCCACAAAGGAAAATATTAAATGCTGCTTTTGAAAATCATGCCTACTCCAATGAAAGTAATTCCATCAGGGTATATTCAACTATCCATGAGTACCTGAATATCTGAATACAGCATCTGACTTACATTCTTTCTGCTAATATTTACAGGGGAGGGACATGTACAAATCACAGAAGGAAGCTATCTACCTCCCCTACAGTGTCTGTGTTCTTAATGTTTCCAACACATCTGTATTTTTATGGTTTCCAAAGATGCCAGCAGAAAACAATATAAAATGAGCAAAGAGAAACAGCAAATTTTTGTAGTGAGGGCTCTGGGCTGAGGTTTCAGTCCCTGGTCTCCTCAGCTTTGATGCTGGAGAGGCGAGGAGATGCTGCTTTCTACCACTTGTTCCTCTCTTGCTGCTTGAGTCTGTACTATCTTGTTTCCTTGCTAGTACAGGGGTTATCTGGCTTAGAGCATTGAGAGTTTTGGCCACCCTCCTAGTTGTTTCCTGAATGTGACATTGCCATATGATAAAAAAGTGAGGAATCACAGCTCAAGAGGTCAAGGTAAGGCTTTTAGATTGTTTTATTTCCCCACAGGAATCTGATATAATCATCAGATTCCTTATGATACCTGGATATTCTAGACTCTCTAAGGAAGTCACAAAGCTTTATAAATGGAAAAATATAATATAATGCTGTGCTTTTTTCATCTATTGTTTGCTTCAATAATTACTTTTCAAACACTGAGACTGCCTCTCCATAGGCAGAATCCACCTCCCTACCACCACCTTTTGGATAGCCATGATTATAACTGAGGACTGTTAGTACTTATTTATGAGTACAAATAATATTTGTGTTGCAAGTGTTTAACTGAAGATTGAATTCAAGGTTTCTGACACATGGTTCACAGTATGCTAAGTTCCATGTATTCAGCTGACCAGGTTTGTTTAATTAACTGCTGTTAGAGTAAAAAGATAATTCTTAGAATGATAATTTTTAGAATGTATGTCTGGTCTAATTATTAGATCACATAAACTACCTGTTTAGTCTATCTGTTTCTCTCTCTTAGTGATAGGATATTGCTTCTTTTTGTGTAAAAAAAAAAAAAAAAAAAAGATTAATTAGCAAAAAAGGAAATGACACTTCAATCACAGTGCTGAAATGCTTATTTAAAAAAGATTTTTCTTGCAACGACTTTCAAACAAATACAAGTTAATAAAGTTAACTTTTGAAAGAGATTCTCTAAATTGCATGGATGTTCTGTTGTTACACTGCAGCAGCACGTGAAAGGCAAAAAGCATACCACTGGTAAAAGGCATGTTCTCTCTGTAGTCGTCAGAAAATGTTCCAGCATTTCAGTGATTGTTTTGTTGGTAAGTTAGGCTAGATAAGAAGGCCCCATTTTCTCTTCATAAACTGCAGTGTTTTATTGTGCCTTTTGCTGATTGGTTTTTTGATTAATTGCTTCTTTTTTCTTCTTCACTGTGAGCCCGTAACTTAAATATCCTTAGTCCAGATGCACATAAATCACTGGACGTCCTGGACCAGGACAGGAACCCTTACATTTTCAATTAACTTCCACATTTAACAGCTGCTGTTGGTAGTGTCTACAGCAGCTGTTCACACCAAATACAATGCAATTTGTGAGCTGAGAGCTATGGAGGCTGTGGAGGGCACCACACAAAAATACAGAGGTATCAATTGTGTCTGTGTTTTACACTGATTTTGTTGCAGACAAGTGTTTTCTTTCAGACTTGGTTCATAATGACTACTGCACAGGGAATTTTGCAACTTTACACTGTCTACTTATAAAAGTGGATTTTGTCTGCTATTGATTATTTACACTTACTGTACTCTTCAGCACTGTCCAAACAGGTGTTTCTAACTTCATACACAGACCATTTTTCAGTTCTTAATTAGGTGTAGTAAAATAAATTCATGGGAACCACTAAGTACATGTAGGAGACCAGAGGTAGAAATCTTAACAAGAAATCAGAAGTAAGGTCATACAAACAAAATTTGAAGTACATTTTAGTGACACTTGATTGCAGTCTCAGTGTTGACACTGACCATGATATTTTTAAGCTCTGACAGTAGCATCTTTTAAGATGTGCATTCCCCCATTCTCTTGGCATCAGTTGCATCTGCTTGATCTGTCATCTCTTGAAAGTACGACATGGCCCAAGTCTGTAGGTTATGATGTCAGAGTTGTGGCCAGCATGTTTTACTTCCTTGTTTTGCAGATTGTGAAGTGCCTTCACTGAACAGCTGCACAGAGCCAGACCCAAGTGAGGACTTTGCAGAACTGCACAAGCGCATAAATCTCTGGGGCCACTGGCTCAGTCAGACAAACAGTCAGATCAATTATGTGCCACAGTCCTTGTAATGAATTTTTTTATTAACCCTTGGTGGCCTATTCTGTTTTGGTTGTGGTTTTTTTTTTATATGCGAATAATAAGAACATCATCTTTCCAGTCCTTCAGTCTCCGTTCTGCTTTGGACGATAATGTAAACATGTAATTATTTAATAGCTCTTGCTCATATTGGAAAATACATTTTCATTTTCATGCTCAGTCTTTATCTGGTTGTTAAGCTAAGAAAACTCTTAGACCATTCTTTTGATTCGATCTTCTTTTGCACTGATTTGTATTTTATAAAGGATGAGGTAGAGAGGAAGAAAGATATTTTGAGGATGCAGAAGTAGAATGTTTAAAAACACTGATTTAATATTTAAGCACATAATTACAGGTTTGCCCTGGAAAAATTTCAGAATCTACGCTTATTATCTGTATGTGTTTTCTGTAACGAGTGAGGACATACTCACTTCCCAAGGAGTGTCATATTTGCATTCAGAGTGAAGCCACATAGAAGTCATTTGGGCTTGATTCCTGGTAACAGGTGTCTGAAGTCTAGCTAAATGACTCGGTACAGAAACAAAACTCTTTAATGGTGACCAAAGGCAAGACACTGCAATTCTGTGTTGAAGTGCTTTGAGATTTGGTAGGTTTCCAGTCCTATAGGATAGTTGCATTGTGTTTGTATTTAGAATTGCTAAGGTGCAAAATTGGATCCTGCATGGTGGTGGCCAGGTAGAGACATTTACATCAGCATGACACCTTAGCAAAGTTTATTTCCACTATTTCTCCCTCATTTGAGAATGGAAAATTCTGAGTGGCCAAAGTTAAACAAACAGAAGTAGAGAACTGCAGGGTTGTCTCCACTCCTTGGCAGTGATATTCCTTGTTCCTTTCCTGTTAAGTGGAATGCTTTGGTCTTAGCACTTATTTTCATGCAGTATCATATCGATGGGTGCAACAAATAGTTTAAATCAGGGGACCAATGCAGGAAAGGCTCACAGACCTCTGTGTGATGATCCCACATCAACTGAACACCTCTCCAGGGCCAAGCAGGTATTGGAGAACAGCTCTGATTCTCTTAGGAGTGAGGTGCAAGTACATCAAGAAACCTTGTAGACAGTTTTGTACAAATTTGATTTTTATCCTTTCCCTTTCACATTATGGGGTGATGGCTCTGCATTTCATGTCAGCATCTTCCTCTATGGATCTGAATAGTACAGTAAAGTCTTCTCCTAAACTGCGTGTATTTTGGCTTTCACTTTTCTCTTATTTTCATTACTTATCAGTGTTACTGAGGTCTTCCAGCACTGACTTAAAATTTAACCTGTGTATTACTGTTCCTGTTTTGTAGATAGGGATGAAGCATATAACCAGAAGAGCACAATAAAACACTACAGATTGCCAGTAACTCGCCATGTAATTGGATGTTGGGAGAGTGGTGGCTTGGAGACTGACTAAAGTGAATAAACAAACTTGTATACTTTTGTATATGTGTGTGTGTGTATATACATATGTGCATATATATGTGTGTGTATATATATGTATACAGTAAGACAAATAAGTAGGAGAGGGAACTTCAGCTCCCATCAGCTGGTTTGCTGTCAGCAGACTCTTACAGCTGCCATTCAAACCAGAATGTTTCCTGCAAATGCACTTACCCAACATATTTTTCTTTTTTTCCTATTTCTTTTTCCTTCTTTTTTTCTTTTTTCTTTTTTCTTTTTTCTTTTTTCTTTTTTCTTTTGAACATGCTTTTTTTATATACAGGTAACCATTAAATTTCTTTTTGTTTCAGAGCTGTTTTACATCAGTAAAAAGGTAATTTGTCCAGCTCTGTGAAGTGTGCTAGAATCTTCTCATTATCGTACCTTTCTCTGTCATATATTAAGTGCAGAAGAGGCAAAACCAATTCTGAAAATCCCATAAGCTGCCTCTTGTGAAAGCTCTTTTCTGCCACTGTTATAACTATAGCGTCTTCGGAATAGTCCACTGGAGGGGAGAATATGGGGCAAATATGCAGAAAATTTGTGATGCTCTATTTAGTTTGCAAGTCCTTTCTCTCTGGTTCTGTATAGCTTCACTTCTGTCCTGTAGGACTTCATAAAATGTGAACTGCTAATGAGTGATTTTGCCTTATTCATATCTCTCTTTTATTTAGTTGGCCCAGTATCCTTCCCAGTGAAGAAAATTTAAGTGGAGTTGACTTTCTGTTCAAGTCGAGATACAGACTTGATTAGGCTCAAAAACTGACAACAGCTTACTTCAAGTCCCTACATGTGTTCATGCTTATCTAGCCAGGGAGGGGAGCGAGATTCTGATTTTCTTATCACAAATAGAGCACTAATTAAACATTCTTTGCCACCTCTAGCATCTGCCAAGATTAGATAGATGACATGACCAGGCTGTTAGATACCTGCAGTTCTCTTATTAGGAGCTGCTGCTTTGATTCTCTGAAATGATTACAACTGTTCATCTCTTCTGCCATTTTAAAGATTAACTTATTGACTGTATTGGCTACTGTGAGTCACAGGATCTTGACACAGCCATACTTCAGGGCCAAATGAAAGTCAGATTTCAGATGGACCATTGCAATCCATGCATGCGATGACTTACAATCTTCCCTTGTCTTTTTTTCCCCAGCATTACTAGGTATTCTGGTTTGAAATTATGTTTTATGCTTTCTCTGTCAGGCCTGTCTCAGATACATTAGCATTTCCATAGCAAGAAGGCAAACCTAACAGGTCTATATCCTGTGCAGAGTATATGTAAGGTTAAGTGAAAGGCCAACAGATCATAACTAAACCTCCAGTTTTGGGCATGTATCATGCCAAATCATTGTCTAAAATATGGGTATATGCAAACTTCCTCCTTAATGAAAAGCAAAACTGGACAGTACTACAACAGGTATTAGAAACATTTTAAAAGTGTATTATTGATGTCACTGTCCAAAGGTACTACTGATAGAAACCTCACCTGGACTATAGTGCCATGCACTGGATAGAGGAGTTGTGTCTGGTAGTATTAGAAAGCAAATTATTTTCTATACTAGGTCAGCCCTGCTTGCACCTGTCCTGGGACTTGTCTGAATGGCAGATAATGTTACTGGAGTGATCGGAGACCTGATAATATCAAGTATTCAGATGAAGATCAATGCCAGCACAGGGAAGTGATGACTGTCAGTGGTTGACAACCCCCTCCTCTGCGGGAGAGGAGATGTGTCTTTAGAAAATTCCTTGTTCCTTTTTTTTCGCAGTTTTAAGTGTCAGCAGACTAAGTCTGAGTTGACTGTATTTGTAAAATATATCTGTTTAACACTATTACTTTCTTCTTTTATTGAACTGTTGATCCTCATGGCTGCCAGGGACTAACAGCATCAGCTAGAGAGCCAGGCAGATGCAGATGAGAGATAGAAAGTCTTCTGCGGCATCTTTGTTAAGGTACTGCTGTCATGGCCTGACACACTTCAGCTGTTTTATTTCTATAGTCCTGCAGAAATTACCATCAGCTGACCTGCTGAGCCAGTGGGCTTGTAGAGTATCTAACTATCTGTATAGACTAAAAATATCACTGTCTTTACCATGTGATACTAATAATCTAATCACAGGAAAGACAAGCTTTTTACTTTGTATTACTGGAATTTCACATTAATACAATTACAGAATAATTCTGAAAACATTATTTCTGCATTTGTTAGAAACCATGTATTTCACTCAGTCTTGTAAAAATGTCTAACTGAGCTTTCTCAGCTATGTAACTTATCTGATTATTATTTTTTTCAGTTTCAATGATGTTTTACCGTTATTCTAATTGGTATCACTAAAACATATGGCCTCAAATCCTAGACGTCATTCACAGTTAAACTTAGTAATGCCATGACAGACTAAATATAAGTACAACAATAATGCATTTCAGTCCTGCCAGCTGCAAAGTATTTCCAGTCCTCCTCATAATTTTGATTTAGCTTACATTTGGGAAATACTCAACAAAACAGCACGTAATAGCAAAGGTCTTTCTGCAGAAATGGTTTGCTTATTTTTATTTACGTGCAGTAACAGTGCCACCACGTGGCAAGTGAGACAAATCGCACATCATTAGTTACTGGACTCTTCCAAATCTGAAACATTAAAAATTGAGGCTAGAAAGCTGGGTTCTTACCAAAGATTTTGTGGTAAAACAGAAATAAGAAAAGTTATAAAATCGTAGAAATGATTCTGCAGAGGAATCTATTGAGTCTATGAATTCACGTAAATTCCTTGACTATATTTCTTCTTCACCCTTAATTTGGGGATAATCTTGCATCTACTCCCTTCTTTGATCTACCAAAAGACAGAAGTTTATGCAGACTTGGGTTCTGACTATTTCTGACACTGTCATGAATCTAGTTCTTCTGATTCCTACTGAATGACTAACAAAAAATGTTATCATTAATGGTCATACCAAGAAGGCCATAAAATCCCTGTATTAGTTTAGGATTTCTTTGCCCACATTCATCCCATTATCCCATTAGAAAGGGGTTTCACAGTTTCATTCCGCTGGTATTTAGAAACTTTTCCCTATGTGTGTATATTTATATATATATATATATATAAATAACAGCCATTATTTATACAAGCATCCATACTTTTTGTTGCCTACATGCACTTTAGTGTAGCCCTTATGGATTTATATAGAGAGATCATGGTCCCTGTCAGCCCTCACTTTAGACATTTAAGCAAATCATCACCATTAGTCCACTCTATAGAAATCTACCCACTGTATAAGATGATCCTTGTTCTTGAAGTTACCTGCTATTTATCAGACAATATACATTTACAAAATTCAGCATAATATGGACAGCTTTACCTTTATGTTTATTCAGAACATCTGTGACAGAAATGCCTTTTTTTCTCTCTTTTGGAATGAGAATTTGTTTATAATACCCTTGTAATTTATTAATATTATGGAGCAACTGAATATCACTGGTTCGGGAGGGAAGCGTTTGTTGACACTGAATTCAACATGCCTTTTTTTCTCTCTTTTGGAATGAGAATTTGTTTATAATACCCTTGTAATTTATTAATATTATGGAGCAACTGAATATCACTGGTTTGGGAGGGAAGCGTTTGTTGACACTGAATTCAACATATAAATTGGTAATTAGATATAGATTAGCATCTCACACCTTTTGGTTTTGCTCTGCTGCATGCTGCTCTGTTTCTGTCATCAGTAATTGCCATGTCTGATTCTCTTGGCCTTTTCCCGCAGTCAGTGCAGTGGGAGGGTGGTAGGCAGCACAAAGGTTGCTGCAGCACCTTCAGATTCAGTCATTGCAGGTTTTATGTTGCTTTACAAGGGTGAAGTTTAGCTCTAGGTTGCTGTGCAGTGCTCTGAATGGAACCACGTAGAGCTGCTCCATCTTTGCTATTGTGTCATAAATCAGAGAGGGAGAAGCAAATTCTGTTACAGCCAACAACGTTTCTATTTGGTTTCAAGACTTACGTACAATAGGCATGAAAGCCATTTTGTGAGCTACATTCAGAGCTACTCTAATGGCTCCATTTTCCATATTAGTTTATGACCTAGGAAAATGGGATGTGATAAATGTAAGAATAAAACTAAACTTGCTCTGCATTTAAAATACGTGTGTGTTTTGCTGATCTGGTGCTGGAATAGACAGGATAGCAGCCTCAAGAAAACTGTGATGCAGCTGGCTCTTTTTCTACCATGACATTCACTATTATCATTAATTCAGCAGATATGTTAAATCACAATATAAATTGCAGCAGCTAATGCAGTACATAGAGAAAAAGACGGAATAAGAGCAATAGAAACTATTATGAACATTTCACTTGACATGCTCCTCAGATATTTTGAAGAGTAAAAAATATGTTTTGTATGTTGTCAGGATGACATCAGGATGAACCATGCACTCATTTCTTTTAATTAAGTGTGGTTCACTTCCATTAATAAATGACACTTTAAAATAAATTATCACCAGCGTTTTCCAGGACCAGCTACAAAGCACAAGATGTTGCTGTTGTTTTATAACAGGTATAAAGCCAAGTTGATTTCATTTACCACTTAAATGCCTTTTGTGCAGCTCAATCTCATAAAACATAAACCAGAGCAATAAGAGGCAGATTGTCTAAATACACCAGTGGCTCTGTGTATTTCTGTGGCAGTTTTTAATGGCAACAAGAGCCAGTACCTTCACCGTGCTGTTCCAAAACATGAAAAACCCTCTCCCATGCCACCTTCCCCATGGCACTAGCTGTTACATGTCTGCACAGCAAGTCAGACCAGCTCACTGCTCTGACCAAAAATTAACTTAATCAAAAGGAAATAATTTTGCAAGCTCTGAATCGGGTGATTTTGCACTATAGTTTAAAATATGTAATGAAGAATATGGTTCTAATTATTGCAATAGAATGTGTGCACAGTACACAAAACACAGATATGTTTTCTGATTGCCTCATTAACTCACTGTAAACTTTTCCTTCTTTATTTCCTTCCCTTCCCAATTTAGTTGTAAAGTATGCTCTTATTATTTAAGATCTGAAATCCTGTAGGATCCGACATTTTCCAAAAATTTATATTATTTACACTTTTACATCCTTTTTGTTTGCATTTTTTTATCTTTAATTTTCGTTCCCGGTTCTATTTTATAATAAAGTTTAACATCAAATTTTAGACAGCTTCTTTTTGTTGGAAGGAACTTTGGAGAAGAAAGGCGTGTTTACCTGGAGCCTCACATAAAAAAAGTAACATGGCATTCCAAGGTCATCACCATTACTGTCACTGATTTTACCTCTGTCTACCTGGGGTAAAGATGACAGGGCTAAATGCGGCTGTAGAGCAAGCTGTTATCGTTTCAGAAACACAGAAATTTTGCAGGAGGCCAGAAAGAAGAGGTTCCTAAGTCTGCAAATTAAAATGTTTCACTGAGCTGTTGATAAAAGGCAAAAATAAATCACAGGTTGACTGGATTTTTCATATGGTAACATGTAAATACTTTAATATGAGAACAGATATTTTTTCCAAGAATGTTATTTATGGTCTACAGCATAAGATCTTTAAATTCCAAAATACACTGTACATTGTACCAGCTGTTTACTGACATGCAGACAGATTTAATTTACCATGTCTTCTGTCTAGAAAAATCAGTTAGCAAAGAAATATGTCAGATTAATCTGGCATCAGCTCTTTCATCAGCTAGGATTCCATTTCCTTCCAGCAGTGTCTTCTGTTCTTTGTAGTTGTTCTTATCTTCCACTCATCTTCTAATAAGTTAGCCTTGAAAACTTTACTTTGCATAGTTACCTAAATAATACTTTTATCTTTCTTAAGAGACATTCTTAGGTTTCTTATAATTCTAGCATTTCAAATATCCAGTCATAATATACCAAACAATCAGCTACTTTATTAAACAGCTGGACTGCCAGCCCTGCAGTTTGACATAAAGGTTTTCCAGTATTTCCTTTTGTGTTCTTCTCAGTGTATTTTGACAATGGCTTCTACAGCATGTGATTAGTCAACACTCAGATGTATCTCAAGATCAATTTTTCAGATGAGGAGAGTTGTTTTCCTGTTGTTCTTTTTTTCCTTTATATGAATTCTTTATAGAATCATAAATTTTCTGTCTAGTTCAGTGTTAATGTTGCTTATATTATATAGAAGCTTAAATACTGAGTATTTTTTCCCGTACCTCTAGTTATGGGACAGGGGAGACAAGTGTCAGTTTACTTTTAACAGAATTTAAGGAGTGGTGTAGTGCTGTGGAACAAGACAGAAACAGAAGTTAGGCGCTGTCATACTGTTGCACTGTATTACATTAGGAGACTTATTAAGAGTATTGAAATTCACTCTTTGCAGAAAAAGTTAATAATAATAATAAGGAAGGCTGTAAAATTCCATAAAACGTATTGTCTGAGTGTAGGTTTTTTATTCTCTCTTCTTTCAGTATTCATAGAAAACTAGTTCTTTGTGTATGTATTGTATGGTGATGGTGTCCCTGTTTGATTCACATAACTACCTTCATGCAGATTTTACTAAGACACTTGAAAGAGGCTTCTTCATCCCTGTGTAGGGAAGTCTTCCACCTTGCATAATATGGCCATTTTCCAGCACGACTAGTCACATGCAAGAGGTTGAAACTTGTAGTGTAAGTCTATTTTTGGAGTCATTGATATATGTGGAAATAGAAGAGATCAATCAGGTTTCATTTAAATAGAGATAACATTTTGCATATCCAAGAAGCTGCAGCTTCCTACATGCAGTACTCCTTATTTCTCTACCTTTTGTGAATTTCTGCTTTCATAGGATGGAGTTTCAGCATGGGCTCTGCCTACCAGTTCCACAGCTGGCGAGTATTTGTGATCGTCTGCGCACTGCCCTGTGTCTCTTCCGTGGTAGCCCTCACCTTTATGCCAGAAAGCCCACGGTTCTTGCTGGAGGTATAACTTTCAAAATGGTTTTCAGATTCCAGTCAAAATTATTTCTGTGTTTACATCATGACCTCTATATAATGGGCATTAAGATTGTTCAGTAACTACAGTTAATATTTTAAACTGTATGTATGTTTTGTTTAAATGTTTTGATCAAATGTTTAGATTGGAAAACATGATGAAGCTTGGATGATACTCAAGCAAATACATGACACAAACATGCGAGCCCGTGGTCAGCCTGAGAAAGTCTTCACAGTGAGTATTATTTCTAATACTTCTGATAGCTTCTACAGCTAATCACTTAGCACATCAGCGAGCTTGCTGACTGGCAGGTCTGGAGGGCTTAAGCAAACAATATTAACACTCTGCATGACAAAGCCAATCATTTGCACTCTAAATACCTAAATATAAGAACCAAATTCCTACTGAAATTATTATATATACAGCAACTGTTAAGATATCAGCCTTTGGCCAGCATATTCTTGAGCGTATGTATCCACAGTGTGATAATTGTCTCTGGTATACCAAGATTTTTAATAGACTCCATCTGTGTTTTATTTGTTAAGTTTACTTCACCCTTAATAATAACAGTAGGCACAAAGAAGTCCAAATTTGTTGGCTGTTCTCTCTTTAAAGCTTTGGAAATTATTATCTTTTGTTTTATCAGCTAAAGGAATAATTTAAAAGAATTAATTTTTACTTCTGTGAAGTAGTAATTTCAGAAATTTAAATTTCTCAAATATCTTGGAAGCTGAACTGCATCTGGTCGACTTGAGGTCTAACAATAAGGCCATATTCAAAATATTGATGGGTTGTTTCTATATGGAGGACAAATTGGCAATTCAGATGTGGAACTTTTTTATGGCATCTTCCTTATTTATGAAGAATGTACACAACAATTTTGTCTGTCTGGATACAGTAGGAGGCATTTTCTTGCTTTGAAGTCCAGTCTGCCTTTCCAGCTTGTGCTGTGCCGTGGGAGTGCAGGCATTCTGCTTCCTCTCAGAGCCATGTGTGGGATGCTTTTCCTCTTCCAGAGCCTTTCTTCTTACTTCAATGCACATATAACTCAATTAAGAAATCCTCTTAGAGATTCTGCCTTTGGAGGCAGTATCAAGGAATGACCATCTGACCACATAACTTTATTCCATTGAGGCTTGCAGTTTATTGCCTTCAATGTAGTTTCCATTACCTCCATCTAATTTTTTCCACAAAGAAGCTCAAGATCTCCTATATTTAGCCTGGAAGTAGTCTAGCTGGTTAGCACATCTATCATGTTAAATCCACATTTATTGATACATTGGTGACCTACTCATTATCCCATCTAACCCATTATTTTATTTTCTGATTTCATTTATGAGTAAAGGGATTTGCCTAACACCATACAGCTAAGGTGTAATTTCACAATTGGCTCTTGCTGATCTGAGCGGCTTTCAGACAGAGTACGCCTGCCCCTAGTCATTCTTTGTTTTTATTCTGCCAGTGTTGATATTCAGTGACTGATTGCACAGTCAGCCGTAGCACCTGTCCCCCTACAGTGTTGGTTTAGGCATGAGGAAGAAGACAGAAAGGTACTGGGACAAAAGATGGGAGGAAGGATCAGCCACAGTTTCACATCAGTTCGATGTAATAGTAATCACAACCTAAAGCAGCCATGGAGAAGAAAACAAATAACACGCTTTTTGTTTCTGGTTCTTGTGATCTAACAAGTCTTTCTCTCTACAGTTGTTAAAATGTGACACTGAACCGCATTGAACTCAGCACTTCATTTGTAGCTATTTTTATTAATTGGTCAGCTATGAATAAGGAAAAACCATCAGTTTCTTGGGATTTTTACCTGTTTCTGCCATGAACATTAGGAAAATCAACTTCAGATACTGAGGAGTTAAAGGATTAGAAATACTGTACTGTATGTCAAGGTTACACATGTATAGAAGTTGCTATTTTTAGCTTGCATTAGTGTGATTAGAAAATGCATCGTTGTGTCCTCACTGCACAGTATCAGCACTTCCTCTTATAAAACCCAGAAAGCAAAGAACTTACGCATCATTTGATTGGGCCATCCTTTTAGTGTCTCTTTTTTTATTATTTTTTTAATGTAAGTTAGTTCTGGATATTGTGACATTTTGTCTCAGTTATTTATTCACAGAGCTCTCCTAAACCTCATTGCTTCATCCAGTATCATTCTATGACTTACACATTAGTATTTTCCTCCACTTCATGACACTAGTTGCATCATACACTTTGATAGTATGTTTTCTAACTACAGCTGATATAACTTTTTCTCCATTACTGCTATAGTTTTAGTATGCTTTGCTTTTAGATGTTTTCCTAATTACATTGATTTCATCTTTCCCTAGGAACTTTTTTCACAAGTCATGTTTATCCTTCTAACTCATATTATTGAGGATTTTATCTTCAAACCTTTAAAACAGAGAATGTATCAACTGATGAACAGTCAGGAACTTCAAAATGAATGTATTCTAGTTACTGGCTGCGGAGATGGTGGCTCTTAATACTTTTGAAAATACCTCCTGAGAGCAGTGACGCTAACAGAGATGGTAGTAGGTTGATGGTATCTTCTATTATGGGACTACCCAAGTCAAACATTTATGTACATCCTTAATTACATCCCTTGGTCCTTAGAAGATACATTCATTAGATCCGTTGGTTTAAGTGTTTAAGTAAAAAAAATTCTTTGTATCCTTAAAACCAAAATTCTCTCCATTCATTCATTGCCATGTAATAATTAAATCTCTTTTTTTCTGCAAACATTTCCCTTTGCAAGCATGTCTTGATTTTGTAAAATTTAGAACATTCTAGCCATTGCTTTTAAACAGAAGTTCTCTTTTCATTAAAATGGGTATTCTTTATTGTTTTTCCTTTCATTCTTCATATACTGACAGCTGAATATGCATGGTCCAGATGGACCATTGTCCTGATTCAATAGGACTTTTCTTATGTTAAAGAACCATCAAGGCGAGGAGTTTTTTGTCTCCAGTCACATCCAGTCCTAGGAGAGAATTACACACACACA
Organism: Falco biarmicus; assembly: GCF_023638135.1. Taxonomy (NCBI): domain Eukaryota; kingdom Metazoa; phylum Chordata; class Aves; order Falconiformes; family Falconidae; genus Falco; species Falco biarmicus. The sequence continues at coordinate 59,325,323 of NC_079311.1, forward strand.
CACAGACATATATATATATATATATATATATATGTGTGTGTGTATGTATATGTTTCCCCCAAGCTCCACAGCTCCAAGCAAGTCAAGTGGCCAGGATGGTGAAAAGGCTGCCCCTGAGCCTACAGAAGTGGTACTGGTTTATACAGCATGAATCAAAAGGCCTGCCCTTTCTACCCAGAGGTGTGGCATGTGAAGATGTCTGTATGTATGAGGTCTTACATAGTCTTGAAGGAATTAACTTGGTCTTTTGTATAACATGTTTCATAAAAGCAGTTTAAGAAAAGCTTAAAATCAGTGGAATGGTGCAGACAGGATTTTTGCTGTTGGAAGAAGTATAATGAGAAGGGTACAGGCTTTTGATATAGTCATGATTTGGCAAGAAAGTAGGCTGCTGTGTTTCAGAAATGAGGGTTGTTATTGCTATAACTGCTTAGTGGGCTTTTGCTTGTTCTTGTCCATGGGATGAGGCTGCTGGTGCATCTTAAACAGTGTACATCTGTAAAAGCAGCGGGCTGAAAACTAAACTGCACCATCAACACTGCTATTCCCTGATGTCCTGTAATCCACTACAGTACATTTGTGAGTGGTAGTGTCCTCATGCTGTTAAGAAGAAACACAAGCTATTGCTACCTTCAGAAACTGCAACCAAACGCTGAACACTCAGTCTTTTGCTCTCTCCCTCCTTTTATGTCAGCCCTTTACCCCATTTCTTTCCATTCTCTATTTGTCTTCTTTTTAAATAAACTGTGGATGAATACACTGCCTTTTCTGATAGTGCTATGGACCTGGGACCAGAGTGAACGGCAAAACCAAAACCATACCGTGGTATAAGTTTGTAACATCCTGTGTCTGGAAATATATTCATGTAATACATTCTTGGTCTGCTACATAGGAGAGGGCAAGTGAAAATTAGCATTGTAGGCAACGTTACATTCTCTGTCACTGGTAATTCTGCATTTTTCCCTGATGTCTGTTTATATCATTTCACTTTAGATGAAGTAGATGATGGCTAATAACAGCAATAACATGTGTGGTTCCAGACCATTTCACCTAACTTTTTCTCTCTTCACTAAAAAGGATAGTTAAAGTCAACATCCAAAAGACAAAGAGAGTTCCCTGCGTAACACTACAGGAAATATGAACAAAAGAAAAATCTTATTCAACTATTAATTCTTGACATTTCAAATATTTCTGTTATCATTACCATAGCTTTAATTGATAGACTTTCAACAGTGTTGTCATAGCAAGTCAGAAGCAGCTTGATAGCAAACTCTGGACATGGTTAACTGAGGGTTTAAATACTGTAGCAACTCCTGACATTAGCAGCTTGCTTCAGTCAGAGAAAATGGATTTCCTGCATGCTTTGAAAGTAGAGCTTTTCCAGTAAAATTGCATCCATAACAAACTTCGGCATTATAGTGAGCTGCTATTCGTTTACATTTCTAAAGTAATTCTAGGGTAGACATGTTTAATATCTGCTCATTTTTAGTTTATGGGATTTATTAAAACCTTTCACTACTTCTCAACAGCAGTTAATGATTCAAGAAAATGCAAATATTTGCTGTTCTTTTTATTTCTAGGTTAACAGAATCAAAACTCCAAAGCAGATAGATGAGCTCATAGAAATAGAGAGCGATACAGGAACCTGGTACAGGAGGTGTTTTGTTAGAATTCGTACAGAGCTATATGGTGTAAGTAGCAATACCTCTGTTCTGTAATTACCTTCTTTTCAATTAGCCTTCAGAAACGGGATGGATTGATTGAGCTCATGCCAGTGATAGCAGCAATGCTAAATTTTCCATGCAACTGGGAGATTCAGGAACCAGCATAAGGTTCTGGGTTTCTGACCCAGAAGAGGTGCAGGGTGAATCACAGAGCTTGGTCCCAAATTCTGAGGAGGAAGAGGCTGCACTGGTCTTTGCAGAAGTGTTGGCTAATAGTTACATAGCCATATTCCCAAGCACCACAATATAATATGTACTGGGAATGCATATCAATATATACCTACAGAAAGAGGTGACACATGATGAAATGAAAAGTTACCTGCAGGAACTTGAGGTGGCTTCATTACTTACAAATGGTGAAGTTGTGAATAAACGGTGTAAATTGTAAAACCTTTATAAGGCATTGTATCTGCATGTATTTTTAAGCATATCAAATCTGTTCCTAGAAAACTATGTTAGAGCTATTTCAGAGTTTAATATAAGCTTATGGGGACTGTGCCCTGTATCCTTTTTTACTTTTTTTGCAAAACAAAAATTACGCAGTATCTTTGAACCTTGTAATGAAAGCTGAGAAAAGTGTTATTAATTAAAACAACAACAAAAGAAAAGGTAAAAAATAGCTTTTCACAGTTGTTAGAGATCTGGCACCTTAAAGCTCTCTACAGCTGTGATGAAGTGTTGTAAACCAAGGTTTGTCACAAAACTGCTTTGCTTGGAAAAATGGCATTTTCCCTATGGGAAAAAAACCCACCCAAATCCAGGAAGTGTCTACTTTTATAGTTAGTTGTCCATAAATGGAGTAGTTGATGACTGAAATGATATTATTTGGCCTTGTTACTAAATCAGCTTTAAAGATGTTGCTCCTTGGTTGTCTCATACCCCTGTTATCTCACTGGACTGGCCTTAGGGTCAAAGCACCTTCCTTGTTGCATGATGTGTGCTGAAACCCCTAGGACAGACTGCCTCTGCTCTTCAAAAGGAGGACATCATCTTGAGATGAGAGAGAGAGAGAGAGAGAGAGAGAGAGAGAACGCCATTCTCAGTCAGCTCTGCTGTAGCATCTCTGACCTGGGGGTAGTTTCAGCTTTTCCTCGTATAGTTATAGTATGATTTTATAGCTGTGATACATTATGATAGCTCAAACTCTGAGTGTGCCCCTGTTGACTTGTGGAATATAGTTTGCCTAAAATTAAAGCAGTGTAATACTGAGAAGTGAGAAGAAAACATTTCTGACAAGATCTCTGGTTTGAAACAGTGAAATGAAGCTGCTTAGAGATTAGGAAAGGCTGAGGTGGTCAGGAATGAATTAACAGACGTTCCACACTGGTGTAGGAAAAATTTGGTATTAGCCAGCAATGTGTGCTTGCAGCCCAGAAAGCCACTCATATCCTGGGGTGCTTCAGAAGAAGTATGGCCAGCTGGTCGAGCGAGGTGATTCTCCCCCTCTGCTCTGGTGAGACCCCACCTGGAGTCCTGCGTCCAGCTTTGGAACCCCCAAAACATGACAAACATGGACCTGTTTGTGTCCAAAGGAAGGCCACAAAGATGATCAGAGGGGTGGAACACCTCTTCTGTGAAGACAGGCTCAAAGAGTTGGGGTTGTTCAGCCTGGTGAAGAGAAGGCTCTGGGAAGACCTTATTACAGCCTTCGATACTTAAAGGGGGCTTGTAAGAAAGATGGAGAGAGACTTTTTACCAAGGCCTGTAGTGACAGGAGAAGGAGCTACAGTTTTAAACTGAAAGAGGATAGATTTAGATTGGACATTTGGAAGAAATGCTTAACTATAAAGGTGGTGAGACACTGAATAGGCTTCCCAGAGAAGTTCTGGATGATCCATCCCTGGATGTGTTCAAGGTCAGATTAGATGGGGCTTTGAGCAACCAGATCTAGTGGAAGATGTCCCTGCCCATCACAGGGGGATGGGACTAGATGGTCTTGAAAGGTCACTTCCAATCCAAACCATTCTGTTTCTATGAAAAGAAGATGGAAAGTCATGGAACATGCACAGCCTGCCTGTAGCTGGAGATTAACATACTTGTATGAGAAGTACCGTTATGACCAGTATCAAAAAGCTGATCTGCTCTCTCTGATGCCCTGAAGAAGCAAGGAAATCAGAATTAAAAAGCTATCATTTAACAATATTGTTCAAAATACTATTTAAAATAAATGTATTTCCTAATGATTTACAGATTTGGTTGACATTTATGAGATGCTTCAACTACCCGGTGAAGGATAATACAATCAAACTTACAGCTGTATGGTTCACCTTGTCTTTTGGGTAAGAGTGGTTGAGATCTTAAACCATTTTTGATAGACTCAGCAGAGAGAACAATCATCTGCATGCAAATTTTGGTCACTGTGATTACCCTTTTTATTCCAAAAGGTTTTATACAGCGTCTTTCCACAAAATGTTGTATTTATCGGTTAGTCTGTTCTTGGTTGCAAGCCTGATTAATCAATAATGTCTGCTTCAGAAACGCGCCATCTGCTGGTGTCAGCATCTTTCAATATTTTTATTTTATGGTGGATTTTATTACAATGGAGCAACTCTTCCATCACTTAAGTGGCCAAGGGAGCCACTCATCTCACCTTGCACAGATTTCCAAACAGGTGGGATTGGTGACTGAGCTTTTTCTGTTTTTCACAGCTACTATGGCTTATCTGTCTGGTTTCCCGATGTCATTAAACATCTGCAGTCAGATGAGTATGCGTCCCGAGTGAAACATTTCCGCAATGAGGAGGTTTCACATTTCGTCTTCAACTTCACACTGGAAAATCAGATTCACAGCAATGGAGAATACATCAATGACAGGTTTAGAGATTTCCTAATATTCTGACTTGGCTGGGATAAACAAATGCATGTTGTAAGGCATGTCCTAGTAATCTAATAATTGTATTCATTAGCTAATGGTAGATATTTGGGGTTTGGCTTTTGATGGGAATTCATTTCTGTTCTTGATTTCTTATGACTTGTGGAGCATGTGGAGAAGCGGACCTGTACATGCCCTGGTGGTTCCTGTGTGAGGATCCCCCAAGCAAACCCAGCTTCCTTGTCATCCTGAAAAACAGACTGAAAAGCCTAAATTAATGATGCTTCCTTTCACAGTGGGATTCAAATGTTTTCAGACCCAACACATGCAGCATATTTTAGGGGGGCTGAGGAAGGATGTACTTTCATCTCTGTTGCCAGTTCTTTTCTTTTTTTGATGAAAGACACTTCTGTGAAAACTCTGAACATTGAGAGGTTAGGATCTTACCACAGAAGAATAAAAGCTAAACATTACTGTAAATCAATGAAAAGCATGAACAGTTCTGAAATGGAAAACAACACTTTGGCAATGCCTTTTTAACTGAATCCAAACATATTAAGGCTTTATCTGGACTCTGCAGATAACTAGATAACTTGGGGGAAAATCAAACACAGCTGTTTTAGGTATCTGGTTTCTCTTAAGAAATACACAGAACAACCATGTGAATGGTCTCCTGGAAGTTATGGTGCTAAGTAATTATTATTTCCATATGAAAATCTGTATCTAAGTGAATAAAATTAATGATTTCGGTAATGTGGTTTTTTTTTTTTTTAAATATCATCATAAGAACGTGAATTTTGACACAGTTAAAGGTTTATGCATTGCAGACAAAAGATACCAGCTATCTCATTTTTGAACTATCCATAGCTTCCCAGTTCCACTCCTTTCTAGGAGTTAGATGTTCTCCTAAAAGCAAAGAACCATTTACTGTCAGTAACTGACAGCACTCCAACAACCAAGGTCTTATCAATTTGAACTGAAAATTCTTCTAAAACACTAAATCTGACATTAACCTACTCTAAACCACTGATTTCCTCTTTTAAACATACAAGTTTAATAGGCCTCTGACAGTTATTTGAGAGTCATGAAACATTTTCCACGGAAGTATGGACTTGTTTTATATTCTTACTCCACAAATGTTTCAGTCCTCCACCCACCCTCAGCCTCAGTGTTTTCTTCATTTTCTTTCTTAACTAGAAGATCTGTCGATACTTGCCTTCTTACTTCATTACATTTCTGTTGAGTTTTAATTCAAATCATTGCAAGACCAATTTCAATATAGTCACAATATGTTTCCTGTCCAAAGGTGAAAAGTGCATCCGAAGAATGTAGGACATGTCGTCTGTCATTTCTGTTCCAACTGACTAATCTAATTGCTAAATTTTCTTTGTTCACCTCTGGAATTAGGCTACGTTTTAAAAAAGAAAGTGCTATATGAAAAATGATAATGAGTTGACACTGAACGCCAGCCTGATTTTAATCAGAGTCTGTCACAAATGAGAAATGATATAATAACTAAAACTAATGGGCTGAAAACACCATTTTTCTGACCAATACACAAAGCAAATTCACTAGCTAGTAAGTCTTCCAGTAATAAACACACTTAGCTTTTGCTGGCCTTTCTCATAAAGAGAATTCCAAATTTATTTACAAGAGAGTTTAATTCCTACTATTTCATAGGTAGCATATTTTGTGTGTTCCTACTCCTAGTATTAGTTTTACAATAAGAAAAATACGTAGCTAGTCACACCAGATTTGATTAGAGCAGAGTTCAGTCTGTATTCAGAAGGCTTTGGTGTTTTATCAGTTCTTACTGGCTTATAACAGCTACGGCGCTGCTTTCCAGACCGTTGCCACTTCGGGTGAGGTCTGCCAGAAAAACTGCCTTTTTTTAGTTGTGTCTTTTTCCACACCTTCATGTGAAATAGACTGTATCACAAAAATCATAATGTATTTCTACATGTGTCTTTTTTTGTTAGCATAATGATGTTGTTTGGTAGAATTATACTCAAAAGGCTTACAGTGACAAGCTTTCTCCATGTTACTAGGCTTTTAGTCTAGTAACATTGAGAGTTACTGCTAGTAATACACTTAGTCATTGACGTTTTCTGTGAACTACTTGATTGACAGTCATGATGAAAGACCTAGGAGTTAAATGAGAGTCAGTAGGAAGAAGGTTGTTCAGAAATAAGAAAAGCTACTGACAGTTTGTTTACAGCTGTTTTATGTACACAGTAATTGCAATTGCATCCACAGACACAGGAGAAACAAACACATACTTCCAGTTAGATACCTATCTGTATAACTGGCAATGTAGTTGTTGTGTTCATGTTAAACTATTTTTAGAAAACATATTTTGACACTTGAACTAGTATGTTTTTCATCTGACCCTGACACGGTGCCCAGTGTGTTCATCTGGAGAAATAAATGTTCTTTTAAAATTTTCTTTCTTTCCAGCTTGTTCGTACTAACAAGTGCTTGTTTGTTCCAGGAGACTGAGTTTCTGGAACATGATCTCCCAGTTTCCGACTGTAGGTCAAATTACAAGTAACAGTGATTTTACAAGGCTATTCCTTGAACGCCATGACATTGGTTTTGGTTGGTGAATAAGGACAAGTAATAATGGAAGTATTATCAAAGACATTGTATTACCAGTTGTAGCCAGTAGCTATGTGGAGCTATTTGTCTTATTAATGCTTTCTCTGAACAATAGTGCTCTAGGATCAGCTAATCATTAATTATGTCTCCAGAATACCTTTAAGGAATCATCATTACTGGGGTTGAGACTTTTTAGACACGTATAGCTGCATCAGCTTGACCTGTTGCTCTTGCTGACCTATGAAGGTAGACTGACAGAAATTATGTGTATTGGGCAGGTTTATTATGATGAAGTTTAAATCAGTAACCTTTGAAGATTCACTCTTTAAGAACTGTGTGTTTGAAGACATCACTTCACTGAACACATACTTCAGGAACTGTACTTTCGTGAATACCACCTTCTACAACACAGGTATTACAAGAAATAACCTTGAACATGCGTTGTTCGTCTGTGTGTTCTCATCATACGTTTATAATTTCTGAATTTCTAATAAGGCATACAAGTCTTCTTGTAAGGAATAAAAAGCTATAAAAAGCAACAGGCCTCCGTAATGTTGTAACAGAAAACTGAAAGGATCGCACCCACGCCAGAGGTGTCACGGGCCTAATATTGACTCAGATAATAAGCACCTCTTTTAATTTTAAAAATCTCTAAAGAGATTCAGTCTCAAGAGGACAAAATATGTTTACTGCTTTACTGGTAGCTTTAACTAGTGTGCTTTTATTTAGTCTAAATGGGACTGGTGAAATCCTTTGTTCATTGTGCTCTCTGTGGCATGGGAATCTGCTACCTAATCTATAATCATTCCCACTCAGGTCCTAAGTATTGTAACAAAAATAGGAATGCATGTTTTCATATGTTAAAACAGAGGACACTTTTTTTTTTTTCCCTCCAGTTTAATAAAACCTAACTGAAAGTAGAGCATGGCCAGCTAAGCTTGTTGGAAAGACGGGTGCTTCTTACATGCTTTCCTGTAACCCCAGCAATCATAATAGTAAGAGAGGTTTCAGAGCAAGCAACGTCCAGGTTTCTTTGTGTAGAAAGAAGGTATTCTTGATTCAGGGTTATAAGGCTGACAGGAAGAACAGCAGGAAAGTGAAAGTATAGGGAGAGATCTCCAAAATTGTACTGGAAGAAGAACAGCCTGAGTGACTGCATGTGGTAACTAATTCCTGTTCAAGCTGAAGACCATGAGGCCTTCTCAGAAATGAAAATCAGTTTAATCTGAATTCTGTAGGAATGTTTCACTTTAAAAGAAGTCAAACCAAACTGAGCAAGATTGGCAGTCTCATCTGAAAGGCTGTCTGGTGTGGAAACAGAAGGTCTGATATTGAGCAAGACCAAGCGATAGAAACGTGCAGATACCTGATGCTTTTTATGCAAGGCCAGCTTGTGCTGAAAGATCTTAACCAAATACAGCCCAAGCAGAGCTGAAATGCAATAATATAACTTGTCTAATTCCAGGCCTTAGTTGCTCATTTTCATGAATTTTCCATATTTTTCTATTAAGATAAAAAGGTATCAATATTAATAGAAAGAACTAGTCCCATTTTACAAAGCAGTGAAAGCTCCGAGTTGTCATTAAAATTGCCTGAATTGGAAATGTTTTTAATCAAAAGCTTCACATGGAGTCAGCTGTTAGCTGAAATGTTTCGTTTTCTTCTTTCCACAGATCTCGAGCAATATAAATTTGTTGACAGCGAATTGATAAATTGCACATTTTTCCACATCAGAACAGGATGCCAGATTTCTTTTGATGATGACTACAGCGCCTACTGGATTTACTTTGTTAATTTCCTGGGAACTTTGGCAGTGTTACCAGGGAATATTGTGTCCGCTCTCCTGATGGATAGAATTGGACGGTTAACAATGCTAGGTAGGGGCTTCACTTTAAAACAGGTAACACCACCAAAACCTAAAGCTCTCCTGATAAAGTAACATGTTCTCTTTTCGAAGAATGTGGTTCAGAGAGACGTAAAAAATTCCTTCTGCAGGTACTTCATTTATGCAGCATCGTAAGTGCTGTTTTAAAGAGTGTCCTATTTAGAAACTCTAGGAACAAAAGGTTCTGTAGCCAGTTCTGCTTATGACATATTATCAGTCATTGCTCTTCTGTGCTGATATTACGAGACCATTATTTAGGCATCTGGGATGAGATTTGGTAGAGTGCTGATCATTGGCTTGTGTTTGCTCCAGCTGAAAGGAAAGCTAGATGTGCTTGGGTGTCCCATCAGCTAGTAGAGGTGACACCTTGGATAAGTCAGCAGTCCTTTGACTGTTACCTGTTTTGCAAAATAACACGTTTGAAAGGTATCTTCTGTGGATTATCTGCAATGACAGATCTGTTTTCAATCTACTTATATATCTATGTGGTAGTTCATTGTGTTCATTTTCTCAAATAATATCTCTATATAAATGCAATTCCCAATTGATGTTTTTGTTGCTACACTACATGAACAAGTTTCAGGTATTTGCAGAAGATGATAAACAAGGAAGAATGGGAGTAGTTTTCCCCAGGCAGCTTGCTTTGGGAGTTCAGAGAGGGTTCCATCCATTAATACTTTATGATAGATCCTGCTGTTTGAGGAGTTATGTTTTTTCTATGAGCTCCTTACAATACTTGTCTGCCTGACTGGTCTTTCCAGCAGAGGTCTCTAGTTTTTTAACTCATATATATGGATCAGTTATTTAGCTATACTGTGTGCATAGAACCGTTACATAAAACAAAGACCATGCTTTAAACACAGTTCCACTTCATGTTTGTTTCACCTGACTCGTACCTAGGTGGTTCCATGGTTCTCTCTGGCATCAGCTGTTTTTTCCTGTGGTTTGGGACCAGTGAATCCATGATGATAGGTATGCTGTGCCTCTACAACGGCCTCACCATCTCAGCATGGAATTCTTTAGATGTCATTACTGTGGAGCTGTATCCTACAGACAGAAGGTATGTACAGATACACCTCCCGTAACCTCGCTGACACTATCTCTATATACCAGCAGAAACAGTAAATAGAAATGGTTATGTATGAGCTTTGCAGAAGCAGTGGTGTTCTGAGTGGTCCAAAGGAATAGATTGTCTTATGAACAGCAGGAAGAAAAAAGGTAATTTTTGAGCTATTTGGTGTATATTTTACATCAAATATCACCGAATCAGGAAAATAGCACAAAGGTAGTTTCTTACAAAAAAAGGAGATCTAACTGCTATTCTCATCTAAAACACAGCTAATGAGGATATTTCTGAAAACAGTAATGGAATATTTCTGGGTTTCTCCTAGTGCAAATAGCTATGAAGGCAGTAGTTCCAAAACATCAATATAGCTGCATTTGTCTGTTGGCCGTGAAATGGTGGGGATGATAATAAAAATCACTGCCTGGAGCTGAACAGCATCTTCTGGAAGAGATTGTGGGTTTGAACCATGCTGAGCTGTTGATCAGTCTGCTACACATTTGTATGCAGGGTCACTAGGAGTGTACATAATCAGCATTAAGCAGATACAAAAATGTCTCAGACACTGCTCCTGACTCCTCAGGGCTCTGGGAGGAAATTTCCATGTCCTGCAAGCATTGCTGCTAGATGACATGGGTGGGTTTTTTTCGGATACAGGGTACTTTTTAATGCTGATCTTATGTCACTTAATGGACTGAAGGAAGAACAGTCAAGCCATACGCTGTTGTATGTTGAGTGTTAAAAGGTAAAAGCCGTATTTTCTTGAATAGACTGGGACATTTCTCCCCCCTCCCTGCCCTAAACAATTTTTATATAAAATTGCCCAGATTCCGGCCAAGGGAAAGTGTCCTTTCTCCTGTCACAGTGCTATTATGTCATTCACTAGAAGTTTCAAATATGGTGAAAAGTATTCCCAGTTTACATATGCATGATGCTTTACTGGCAAGTCTGAGCTTTTGGACAGAGATGCGACTGACTTTACTAGTGTCCATCAGGAGAGAAAAACTGTAGACTGGCGTCTCTGATTTCTTTTCATTGGCATTTTAAAAATATATTCTTCTTCACACAAGAAATTGATGTCCACTGTTGTGGTTGTATCAAATAACCGTACTAGGCAACTTATGAGTCCAAAGCACTAAGCTTTAATATTAAGTGCTAGTGTTTTTATTACACCTCATGAAATTGCTCTTCTGTCAAGAATTTTTCCATCATCCAAACTTTATGATATAATTCTAATAAAGATCCTTTAGAAATAGCTGTCTTTTTGGTATTCCTGAATGTAGCAGCCACAAATACTTTCTTGATGTAAAGAAAAATAATTAGAAAAGCCATTGATATTAATGGAAGCAAAAATAATCATCATTACTAGGAATGACAAAACAAATGAAACTGATATTTATTCTAGGGCATCTGTATTTGTAGCTAATAGTTGTTTTTATTAGTTTCTGCTAGCTTTGGGATTGTAGCAAATTCTTCCCTGGTTTTTTGTTTGTTGTTTTTTGGGGTTTATTTGTTTTGTTGGGTTTTTTGGGTTTTTTTAAATGCTTATGTGTGCAATAATAGCTGTCTGGAATTCCACCTCAGAAATTCACTTACAGCTGAGTTGTTGGGTTTTTTGCAGCAGCTCAGACAGAAAATTTGTCACTTTGTATTATCGATATAAAAGGGCTGATAGGCAAAATCTACCTGTGCCAGGAAAGACATTGCTGATATATACTGTAGATGAGATTTTTACCCAAAAGTTCTGAAAGTGATGGAACTGTCACTGCCAGTTTTTGCCAGTTGGGTTATAAGGATATGGCCAATTCTAGAAGTCACTTCCTATACAGCTTTTTTTAGACTGGGGCGAAGCTTCATATTTCATAGAACTATTTGAAATTTAATACCAGTAGGGACTCAAACAACTTGCTTCCCAGAATTTTTTCTCTTGATTTTTTTTTAAATCCAGACCAACTACAGTTTAACAGCCACCATTGCCCACCTCTGATGGTCCTATCTTTCCTTCTAAGACTCCTCTGATCTCCATAGCCTGGCACAACTTGCCACAGTTTCCTGGGAATTCCCAGCTTCCGCATGTAGCTGTAGGGCCAAACAGCCTTCCCAGGCATATATGGTACATGAAGCTGCCCGATCTGTATTCACATAGGAAGTCCTTCATATGGAAGATGATGCCCTCTTTTCACTACAAAGCTGCATCCAGAGTGAATCTGGGTCCTGAAACTGGCTCCCAGTTTCCCCCCAAAAGGCAATCTAGGAACAACAACTTCGCTCGCTCTGTCACTACTTTACTTTTCCAATGTATACCATTTTCTTACTCCCAATCAATGAAATGGCCACAAATCAGCAAAGAAGTTCAGCTGGAGGCTGGGCTGGTAGCACAGTGTGTGGAAGGAGGCCATTTCACGCTACCGCGCACAAGAGAACGGGCTGGGCAGCCCCTCCTTTTCCTCCTGCACAGCTCCTCTTGGAGAACAGCCAGTTGCCAAACCGCTGGGGTGTTGCCAGTGTTGTGCAGCGTAATACAAAAGGTGTTTCATAAATCGTACTCCAGGTTATTTAGCGGTCATGCTGGCTTTTTGCCAGGTACGGGTGTGGTGAGCAGTTTGGAAATGTGCAGTGTATATGGGACATGGCACACATTTCAGTTTGCTCTTCACCAGCTGCCCACAGAGCAGAGGTGAGGCTGCTTCAAAATCTTAGCAGGTTTGGATTCCGAATGCATTCACGCTCATCTGCCTATTTACATTTTAATTTACTAATGCATGGATTTGAGGTAATTAAGTATTGTCCTATATTCTTGATGAGTACTTTCAAATTTTATGCCATATTAGCATGGCTTTTGCCTGTGTGTTCTTATAAAAATCTCAGTTGATTTGCACAACTGCTAAAACAAGAGATATTAGAGGTTGTAGGGATTTCAAATGGTTCTCAGGTAGATGATGTTCTGTTAAAAGGTGAAGATATGTTACTAATCCTAGTCATAGGTAGCTTCTGTCTTCCAGATGACATACATGGTGGTAATGAAAAATCATTTGATAATTTTTTTTTTTTTTTTTACTTTTCAATACACAAATTTTAAAGGGCACTCATGATGACTAGCTATAAACTAGCTGATTTCCAAAAAGAAAGTAAATTAACTGAGCTCCACAATGTAAAGAACTTGTATTAGTCATCTTTTGCCTCATCTTCTTAACGGCCTCTGCTATTCTGGACTAGTCAGCAGGTTCTGAAAAGTCTTTGGTTACATATGACCCTTTTGAAGGCCAAACCAAAGTTCCATAGCTTTGGAAGCTCAGCTTTGAAGGAGAGTTACTAAATGTCTGGTGAATGTTTTTGGGTCCTCCTAGAGTGCTTTACTACTCTTTCATAAGCTTTCCATATTTTCCAAACACTGCTTTGAAAGAAGGTGGTGTAGAAATTGAGACATAGAGGAAAAATACATTGGTAAAAATTAATATTGTCCATCAGAAGAGGAAGGCTGTAGACTGACATGTGTGGTACCAGCAATCCCAGTCACTGAGCATTTTGGAAGAGGGAATGGGCTGGAATTGCAGCTTCCACTGCAGCTATAACTGCTTAGCATTTCTGCAACAAAAACCTGAAGGTGCTAAGCTGAGCACACCAGAAAATGTGAAATGCATGCTCAATGACTGTTTAGTTAGCTTTAAGTGACTTGCTCGCGTCATATACAAATTCTGTGGCAGGGGTAGGAATTGTATACTCTCTCCTGATAGCACTCATCTGCCTTAACTGTGAGACTGCTTTCTCATCTTGACATTCCCCAGCCTTATTTACAGTGCACCTTACAACTTCGGCAGCAGATGAGGGAATCTAGGTTTTCTTCACTACATTTATGTTTTACCCTTGAGCTCTTTTAGTTCTGTGCCTTGGCAGAGTGATGGGGATAAAAAATACTGTGTGATGAGGTAATTATGGCTTGTGTTGTAATGTGTGTGCCCAAGGGCCCTGCAATACTTTGCAGTTTCCTAGCTCTGTCTGTAATAAAATATGAATGGAAGAGAGTTGAAATTCTCTGAAGAAGTAGCATTTAGCAGATTTTTATGACTTTAAAATGCAGTCATTTCTTTTGCATAAATGATAAATGTCTTCTTGTGAACTAACTTGGGAAGCACCAAGTTTATAAGCCTACACTCTTGTCAAAGAGAGGATACAACAAATAACCCAAACTTAAACAGAAAGTGGAATACAAATAGGTTGTCTCCTGCAGAGTAAATCAAGGTCAGATTGCATCACATAACCAACAGTTCATCAGTTTTACTACAGCTGCCAGGCGTCTGGGTTTGAATATTGGCCAGGAATCTTTGGGATTCGAGGTGTGCTATAAAATGAGGTCATCCTGGCTTCCCTTTTTGTAGTACTTCTGAAATATGTTCATAAGGGTTTGGTCCTAATTAGGAAATAAGTCACTTCAGTTAATTGTATTTATCTTTTTCTCCTTTTCTTGAGCATTGAGACTCTATCCCCACAATAATAAAAATTATTCACAGGGTATCTTAAGTCCAACATTGTATTGTAGTGGCTGTCAGAAGAGAAGTTTTCTATTCTTTTGAGTCATAGTAGCACTCATCAACTTACAGTAGACTTACTGACAGCTATTTTCTACTGCCATCCTGTGGATGTGGTTCAACTGCATTTTGCTGAAATTTCATGTTAATGTTTTTAAAGCATGACATGCTGAACCTATGCAATGCTTTGGGCAGGAAGGCAAATTCCACAGTTTTATTGCATACTGAGTGCTATAATTGGCCAGGCTATGTTATGCATCTTTATACTCATTTTTTAAAAGAACTTAAGGTGTCTGGACATCAGAAAACTGTCCATAGCACATTCAGAAACTCTATTCTAATAGCCTTTGCATATTATCCACACCCATAAAAGTGATATTCAGAGCCTTTTTGAACTTGCTGGATAGGCTCAGCACTAGCTCTGGCAAGAAAGTTCTCAAATATCTGTGCTACACATTCAGTAGCTCTCCATGGCAGGACAATTAAGTTTTTAGGTACTCTTGACTATCGGCAATGGTAAAGTGGGTCTGAATTATTTTATGTAGGAATATAAGCACCTGGTCTAAGAAGGAGCATATGTGGCAAACAGGAAGCAAGCTCTTTTAATCTAAAGTCTTGGATAATCCCTCTATTTTTAACTGTTTGGACTCTTGCCATTTTTATGTGGGGCTTGTGTGAAAGGAAGCTAAGCATTTTTCTTTGTCGCAGCTTTCCCAGGAACAAGTAAAATACATTGGGGAAAATTCCTTGCCCCTAACATCCAGTTTTCTCTCAGACCTGACGGTTTCATAAGACTTCCACATTTTTTCCTGTCAATACTACAAGCTGTAACTTTTTTTTTTTCTTAAGGCAATCCCATATTGATTCACCAGCATTGTTTTACTGATGCGCCTGAATGACAGTGCTTAAACCAGTAACTGATCAATTTAACGGAAATTAGTGTATATGGTAATGGCTTATGGCTTTAGATTTTTTCAGTTAACTGATTCATGATGCTGAGATGACACATCACGTATCTTTGATCATTTGCAGACTTCCTGTACACTCTTAATATTTTCCTGAAACACTGTGGAAGAGACTGTACTAGTGCCGCAAGAGAAGACTATACTTGTACATGTTTGTGAATTGTGACATATTTATTGCATGGCTATTTTTACTCCCCTGGATTCAGTAGAATTAATTATAAGGACATGAATTACTACAGATTTTAGCTGATTTGCATCTCAAACATTGTTCTAAGAAAGATGTTTAAAAAAACAAGTCTGAGCTTGCTATCCCTAGAGCTCAACAGTTTGCTTCATGACTTTTTTCCAACCATTCTACACAACAAATTTATATTCAAACACTGCATTAAAATTGAAGGATATGAAGGCAGAAGGATGAACAGGGACAATGTTTTTCAGGTACAGGTCACAACAACAATTTACTTCAGCCGGTAAAAATCTTACTGTTCCTGCCAATGATGTGCATATTTTAGGTGAAAGGACGTGCCTGAAAACAGCTTAAAGATTAGAAGATTGGACTTCTGCTGGGTTGTTCATTTTGTATCATCAGAACATCAGAACAAGGATAATAAAAATGGGCTTACCTTGTCTTATTCTTCTTTGTTTATAATTTGATAATACTAATAGGATTAGCCTGATAATCACCCCTTACAATTGGAAAAATTGGTTAAGTCTAGATCCATTTTACAAAGCAGAACTGGTTTTTCAGTGCCAATGAATTATCTTAATTTTGCTCAGATATAAAAGATACTATATTACAAAACTGCTTTAAATCTTAATAAGGCAATCTTGTGTATATTACCTCCAATAGATGTAAAGCACAGTGGCAGCCCTGAATATGCTGTCTGTAGATCCCAGCATGTGAAAAGAAATTATCTGAATTGCTCAGAAAATTATATTCAGACTGCTATTATAGCTAGTTAATATAAGCAAATAGTATCTGTGAAAGAGCTTACCTTTGTAAGGCAGTATAAAAGAACACTGAATATTAATAAAGCACCCCCACATGATTTGTTCTATTGTCTTTCTAAAGATTTCCTCTCTGTATCCAAATTTGCTTTAGCTAGATCTGTATGTTCTTTGGGGAGTTTTGGTATCTTTCCAAATATACAGAGGCTGTTGATGACTAAGTGTCTTATTTTCTCTGTGCACACACTGTTTTTTTCCTGTTACTGTTACCTGGGGGCAAGTTTGGTTTTACATCAGTACTGGCAGCTGAAGAAACCATATTTATCTGTGCAGACACTGATCATAACCACTTACCACATTAACTTTAGAAATATTTTCTGTATGTAAATGAGTCCAAAATTAGAACAGTTCTGACTCTTTTCCTCTCCTTTTCCCCCTGACTTGTTTAGAATAGCTGCAACTTGTTATTATCCTATAACATATGCTCTGTTTTTCAGGCTGGCTGTGTTGGCTTTAACCTCTTCCTACCTTTTTGCGATCAAGTCTATTTTACCACAGCCTTTCCTCTTCATGTTCCTCCTTCCTGCCTGCACTGTTGTTCACCCTAGAAGATGTGTCAGTCTGGAGCTCCTTCCCTCTCAGGAGCTTCTCACCATCCTGGGTCAGCTTGTCCTAGATGTTCTGGGTTTTATCTGCCCTTGTAGTAGAGATGTTTCCATGGTAGAGATTTAATCTTCTTCTCATAGATTTTGAAAGTTTACTCCACTAGGGTGTGGGTTCACTGCTTCCTCCCACTCCTCCTTTGGGCCAGTGCCTCCAAAAGTTGTCCTTAAAATGAGCAAGTTATAACTCACTTATCTCCCCTCTGAGGAAGGCATTTTCAAGGAGCTGCTGCAAACATTCCTCTGTCAGAAAGCTTCACAACCAACAATTCCAAAGTTTCCTCATTGGCTGCTCTCAGCAGTGTGCTCTCTGGCAGTTATCATTGATCTGTACTGTGGGGCAGCAGAGCATATTGCTTTCAAGATTATTATCTCCAAGATGTGCATGTTTAGCTTTTCTTGGCACTAAATATTATGTAAAAATGCTGCAGGTTTAATGAAATATAGAAAAAATAGCAAGCAAGGGCTTTGAAGATTCAGAAGACATATATGAGTCTCTTCTGCTTGTTTTTTCACAGTTCTTCCTGATAGTTTCTGCCCTGCCATCAGAATGACCTGTCTCTCCTTCCTTATATATCACTGATACTTACTTTCATGCAGTATCTGGATGGGTGCTGAGTTTTACACAAAGAGGAATTATGGTTACTTCAGACAAAGTAACAGTTACTAAATACAAGGTATTTTAAAGAGACTGCAATACTGCTGTCAATTGCAAAAGCTGCTTTGCCAAACTAATAAAAAATATATTATAATTATAATCACCCAGCAAAAGAGACTAACTTGTGTCTTGTCCTGGGATCAAAAAAGGCTTACAATACGCAGAGCTGACACTGGAACAGTAAATATCAACTCCTCTGATTTTACTTCCATAATGTTTTAGGCAAGAGGGTTGACTTATGATCTGCAACCATGGACAAATAATTTTTAGCATTAATGGAAAAAACCCTTTTTGAATGTATGTCAGTTGGTCTATTCCATGTCTTAATTCTGTTCTACAAACATCCTTTTAACTAATTTAAGAATTTGACAGTAGAAGTACCATTACTTCAAATTCGCACATTTCTGAATCTTTTCCAGACTCTGGAGTTGACTCTTCGGGTTAACTAGAGTTCTTAGATTCAACAAAAGTGATTTAAAAATATACCAGAAGGATCTAGACCTATCTTCATCATTCTTTTGATGTAAGGTCCTCAAATGTACCAGGACTGGTGTAATTCTGAAGACAGCATGCATGTCAGGTACATCAGGTCATGGACAGTGCTGAAAACCCCTATATCCTGGTCGGCTATACTGGACAGAAGCTTTTACCTCTCCCTCATTATAAGGCTTGGATGTAGGACACCAGGACACATGCCTGATCAACACTATTGCGATCTAGATTGGCGGAAGAGCAGAGGAGATGAACTAATGATGCTCTGGGCTGTGGCTATGTCTGTGGGTTGCTTGAGGCAGCGGGTCTCTTCTCCCTTCATACCATGGTTTGCTGTTTTCAAAATAAAAAAGTAGTTCTGTGAAGAACACTGAAAGTTTATATCCTTGCTCTCTGCTTACTTCACATTGATTCTCTGGGCTGCTTTTTAGGAGCTCCAGCAGAAGTTTCTCAAATCTTACTTCCTAGGAATTCAGGCTACATCTGAGCACAGGACTTCTTCCTCTACTTCACAGGTACCTCAGTACAATTGTTAAGGTTCTTCTTAGTCACTCAGACCATTAGTATTTCTGTTAGTCTCTGCAGTTTAGACTGGAGGCTTTTTCCTTCTAATGGCAGTACTTAATATTAACAAGAAAGAAACATTTTATTCCGAAAAGAATTCTTCCTAATTCTTCTTATTTTGTCCCAGACAGCACAATGTAAGCTCCACATAGTCCTTCATGTCTAAGAGATTTAAGAAATGTCAGAAATTCTACTATAGTACAGATACTTTTGTTATGACAGTTTGGGTAGGACAAGTTTATTCCTGCAACTACAAAATCATACAGTCATGATGAAACACCATTTACTGAAACGGTGGCAGTTTGCATAATATGTCTATGCACAGGCTACCAAACATCTAAAGTACTTAATCCAGGTTACTAAAATCACACCACTGCAATGAAAAAGCCCCTGTGAGTTGCCTGTGCCATACTTTCTGTTGGCAGTCTATTTCCTTCCCATTTTCTGCAGAATTTCTCAGATCTCTCTTCTGCATCAAGCAGATTCTTATATATCCTATACTCTTTACCTCTAAGAGACAAACATTCATTATTATTGGAGGTCTCATTAGCCCTTTGAAAAAGCACTGTTTGAACATGTATACCATCTGTAAGAAATCAATTTCTGTTCATCCTCAAGATGATCATCCGTTTGTTCTGATGGCTTCTTTCCCAAATGGCCAAGTAGCTGTGTTTTCAGAGCTACTTGACACCCCCTGTCTCCCAATCCAGCATTTTAAGTGTTGCTGAATTCCCATTTGCAAGTCCTTTGTTCTACTGTAGAGGTGCAAACTTACCTATTCAGTCATTCATTTCACGTTTTGGTCTTCTGGGGCAGTAGAATGAATCTGCCTCAATAAAATGCTGTAGCAGCTGAGCTTTGCTTTTGCATTATAAAGACAAACAAAGAATCCTTGTTGGCATAAATTCAGTTTAAGATGTTGGGTCTGTACTGATTTACTCCCACTGAGAATTTGTCTCAAAGGCTTTACTATTTATTTCACCCATTTTTTAACTTTCTTCTTTTTTCTCTTCCAGGGCAACAGGCTTTGGCTTTTTGAATGCACTATGCAAAGCAGCAGCTGTACTTGGAAACTTAATATTTGGTTCCCTTGTTGGTATCACCAAAGCAATCCCTATTCTCCTTGCTTCTACTGTTCTAGTGTGTGGAGGTCTGGTAGGACTTCGGCTTCCTGACACAAGAACCCAGGTGTTGATGTAACCGGAAAAAGCCATTTACTATTTATTTCCTTCTTCGTACAAATGTCAACTCTCCTGACCGATGGTGCAAAGGCTTCAGATTCTCAATGCTTAGTAGAGTGCTCAGATGTCAGAAATCGAACTTAATGGATACTTTGGAGTGGCAGAGATTTAGAAACCTCTGTATGGAAGTTTTAAATGTCACTTTTTTTTGCTTGCATACATTGCTACTCAAAAGCACTTAACTTCAAACTGCAAAGCTACCTCTTAAAACACTTTTGGTGATATGTCCAGGAAGGTAAAAACCATACTGATAATTAGATATTTAAAAAGCAAGCAGTCATACTATTTAAGAAAATACATGCTAAATTTGGCCATGGCATTGTGAGCTTTTGTAACAGTACAGACGTGCAAGTCAATTATTTAGCAGTATTGGTGCAGAGAATTTTAATGTATCAATGCATGCAGCATTAATCAGGAAACTCTACAGACTGCATCAGGACTGAGAATACTGACCTTCTGCAGCTGTGTTTAGATGGTAAAAACGTGTGGCAATGCCTCTTTCTTGGGAAACCTTTTTAGGCACAGTCAATCTAAAGTACAGATTTCCAGCTACACCCCTTATTTGCTGCGTAGAAGGCAACCGCTATCGCAGGGAGTTGAAAAGCCCATATGGATAAGAAGCAAAGAGAATAACAAACACTTTCACTCTTTGCTGCTGATCCTCCAGAAAAATTTTGGTTTCTTCTCACTTGTGACATCTGGAGTATTTATGCCATTTTAAAACAGTAAATTTGCCTTAATGCAGCAGTGAACCAGTGCAAATATTTATGTTGTTGTTAAGTATGAATAAAGGAAGAATCAGGCCAGTGAACTATATGAAAGTAAAATGCATTCAGAAGTTTGTTTGGCATTTACACTTTTAATGAATTTTTCTTTGTCACAGAATGGTTATAAAAATGGTTATAAAAATATGTGGCCATAGAATGCCACCTAGTAAATTTAGTCAGGTCATAAATTCAATATAGTGTATAATGTAATTAAAACATCTCATTATTTTTTTTTTAAATAATACTAAAACAAAAAAAAAAGCAATAATAAAAAAACACCATTTTTTTCACAGTTTACACATTTCTTTATATAACCATTTTCTCAGCTGATTTCTAATAGTTCTAGAGATATCTCACCACTTTCAAGTATCTCTCTGAAAGGCCATTAAGAAAGAGGCCATGGCAAGGCTGCAGGGAGTGGTAATGTTTTTATTAGACCAAGTGCAAGGATGGAGAGCAAATGGTAGTAAATATATTCCTTCTAATCAATGTGCTGTGGACTGTTCTGGATTACAGTGAAGAGTTCACACAGTCCTACTGCTATGCAAAAGGCTATGGGACATCTTTAAAATGTTAGCATTAAAGACTTAATACAAATATATTTATAAAATTAATAGACAAAATGGGCTGATACTCTGATGACAGAAACTGGCATTGCTTTCAGTGGAGCTAAGACAACTTCTATCAGCTGATAAACTGTCTGCAGTTTCAAGTTTCAAAGAAAAAATCTGGTAAA
The DNA here is from genome assembly GCF_023638135.1 of Falco biarmicus. Lineage (NCBI taxonomy): Eukaryota > Metazoa > Chordata > Aves > Falconiformes > Falconidae > Falco > Falco biarmicus. Next base: position 59,346,963 of record NC_079311.1, read on the forward strand.
GAAATAAGAAAAAATTTATCAATATTTTTTCTAATTATGCCTGACAACATTTATTAGGTGGTTGAATCATTGCCAAAGAAGTTAGACTCTCAGATGAGGTCATCATATAGTAAGATAGATCTTTTTTTCATTAATATACGTGAACTTAGCTTTGGGTAGTAATATCTGTCACTGCATGTTGTGTCAATCATTGTCTTAGATGTATTGAAAAAATCAGTAGAAGTCCACATAAGAAGGACATTCATTACATTTAAAGTTCACTGATTAATCTACTGATTCTAGAAGTGACATTTTTTAGTTACTAAGAAATGCCTGTGCTACCAAACGTTAGCCCAAGATGTGGTTTTCTGCTATTAACTAATGAGAAAAGAAGCTGAATCAAAAAACCATACGTATGGAAAACTAATGGGGATTTTTTTGATGTTGATAGTTTACATACAATATAGTAAGAAACAAAGTTTAGGAAGTGTGTTTATTTTAGAATATAAACAGTCAAGATATTTGAGATGAAATATTTTATATTTAAAACTAACTTAAACATGTCTTTTAAATTTCTAAACTATGTTAAAAAAATGGGGAAAGAATTATTTTTCACCAAGTTCCAGGTTAAGAACAAAACGCTGGCCTTAGTTTTGCATCTGTGGCTTTTGTCCACTAGTCATAGCCTTAATGTTATTTCAAGGCTGTTTTCTCCAATGAGAATTATATTTGAGCCCTATTTCTCTGTGCCATTCATTAGTAGCATGTGTCCATCTCTTTGTACTTACTGTACAACTTATTTTGAAATCTGAAGCCTCTGTACATGTTTGGAGTAAACACCAACAGCAATGGTAAAATATTACATTGTCTTGCTATGCACTGTCCGCTTGAAGTAGTATATTTTGGCCACTCTGTATGTAATTCTGAAAAACATCCAGATCCAAAACTTCATGCCACCTGACCAGCATGGAGGAAATGGGCCACTGAAAAATAAGTTCAGCTCTGGAGGGCTATGGTTCAAGGCTAACACACTAAAATCTCATTACATGTAAAATTGTGCTGATTTCAATGCTGGTTCTTACTGAAAATCCTGACTACATCATAAATATGGGATTAAGTCTGGATGAAGTGGAATATAACAACAATAAGAATTAGTAAAGATTAACAAAATTCCCAACTACATGGACCTTCAATGGTCCAAAATTAGAGTGAAAGTTCTAACACAGGAAAAGGGAAAAAGAAGAACTGTGGGTAGGAAAGGGGAGGAAATTTAATGGAAGAGATGACAAAAAAAAAAAATCCACATATATTTCCAACATATTTAACAAAACCTAAGGCTAGAATTTCCCTAGCTGGTGAGCCAGTTGGCTTAACAGATTTGAGCTAGCACACAAGCCAGCATCAAAGCTGTGTGAACATTCAATTGTTTGGGCTTGAGTGCATTAAAGATTCATCTCATAAAGACAGAAGAAGTGGATGCAATTGCAAGCTATACTTGCTTAGATCAGTACAATGAACAGGCTGGAACAGAAATACTTCATCTATGGAGATCTGGACACAAATGTTACTTACATTATAAGCAAAAGTGATTTGGCTGGTCTTTAGTGAAGCTGTCATCTTTTTTTCTTTTTTCCAGCTTCCAAAGCAATCTCAGGCAATAAATACTTGACAGTAGGAATTGCACTTCCATTCTATGTCTATTCACTCACATCTCACACAAAGGGCCACTTAACAGCCTTGTTAGATCCCTGATACACCACAGAGAACCAAACTTGTTAACATTTGTGTATTGAAGCTATAAAACATACATAATCAAAACTGCTTATTTGTCTGTTTTGGTCACTGAACTGACTGACCGCTAAGTGGAAACTCCTGTCAGTCTAAATTGAAGTAGGATATAAGGTCTAGTGCTCGTCTCCTGTAAAGCTGAAAGGCTCTTCCTAATGACAGCAATGACAAAAAGTACAATGGCCTCTGAAGACAGAAAAGACTGACAGAATTCAGAATGGTATTAACCATGATGGTCAACTATTCTACAATTTGAAAACTGTCCACCAAAGACACCATATGCTTTCATTATTGGCAAAGACATTTTATTTGAATTAGTTTTACTTCTTACAGGTTGTTAGAGTTTGACTTAGCAGACTCTTATTTCTTGAAAGCATCTTATTCATTGTGTTTGTACTTTTTAACCAGATTGGCTATATTCATGTTAGCACCTTGATAGTTGGAAGCATGCACTACAACCTTTGGTATGCATTGCATTGATTGCTGAGTACAGACTTGGAGCAAGGGAACCAGCACTAGGTGTTGATGGTTTCTGGAGCGCTGAAGGGAATTGCTAATGAATGATGTATTGGGAAGCTTTCTTCCTCTATGCTTGATTTTAGCCACTGTTCTTCCAGAGGTGTATACTACAAAACTTTGACACAGGTGAACAAGTGTTGGCCCTCCTTCCTGATGGCTACAGTAGTCTACTCTTTTTTCATCATCTTAGAAAAGTGGGGCAAAGACTGCTGACTCAACCTCTGATTTCTTTCTCTTCATGCCATTCCATTCATTCCATCCTAAATTACTTTTCTTACCAGAAGGACAATTGTAAAGAAAGTCAAAACTCACTATTCGTGCTCACACTTGCTTCTGACTTCATAGTAACATTCAGTAAGAAGGTTTGCAACATATCTTTTACCATTTGACCATCTCTTTTTAAACCAAGATGGAAAACAAGTTCAGAAGTCCTTCAGACAATCTTACTTACCCTTCGGAGGCAGCCAGACTCTGCATTTCTCTACATATCCAGAAGACTGAACTGATGCAAGGAGGGGTCTCCTTTCAGAATGGCCCTTGTTGGACTCCTTCTGCTGTGGGGGCAGATACCGGGGATTCTTCTTTCCTGTGCACTTAGCTTAGCTCAGCTCCATTTGGAGGAAATATTATTCTCTCATCTCTCTTTCTTTTTCTGCCGTTATCTTCATGTAACTGCTCTTGAGGCACAATAGCTGATTCCAATTCTTAGCAATATAATACGGTCCTCAGCCCCTCATATGGACAGCCTCTGTGTACTTGGCTTTAGCTGTCTTCCCCATGGTGAATTTTAAGATGATCTTCATTAGTTCAGAGAGCGATGTTTACATCCGCTTACACCTTTTTACCTAAACAATATGGTATCATGCTAATGCAATCTACAAGCCATGTTTCCTGTTTAGTAACCTGGAAATGCAATTGAAATTTCAATCATAATGTTAAAAAATGAATCCTTGCACTCAGGAGGTCAAAGACACAAGAAGTGAAAACAGAAATGCTCCACTTCCTCTGGAGTCTTGAAAGAAAACATATGTTCAGCGATCATATTCCAGAAGAAAACATGTCTGAGGGACTGCTTTTCCTCTGCATTTCCTGCCTTCTTGTTCATTAAACTTGCTGTAAAATATTAATTTGCCTGAATTTGTACTTTCCAATGCTGCTAGTTCAGGAAATGCAGCATGAAAAGACAGACTTTCCCCTCCAGTCTGGAGGCAAGACAGGGCAGTGATGTGGAAGTAGCAGAGACATATTAGTCAGAAAATCTGGAACTCCGTTCACAACCTGAATTAAATAGAAAGCACTAGTTTATAATACTACTTGCAGATTTCCCTTACCTTTGCTTACCCTCACCCAGTCTACAACCAGCCCATATGCCAAAATCAACCTCATTTGCTTTCTTCTGATGTTGATAATTTCAACATCAAGTGATGCAAAACATTATCTGACCCATTATCGCTATCTGCATTCTTTTTCTTTGTTGCAGTGGTGAATACCTTACACCTTCCCACAAAGCAAGGGTCCTTCAATATTCAGTCCTACTCTATGTGTAACATTATTATATAGACCTTCATCCAAATCCGGGACTTTCTTTGGTACAGTTACTTAGCATGCCAGAAACAGGAAAAAGACAAAACAGACCTGATTGATCTACTTTTCTTATTTGATAGTAGGTTGGATTATCTCCAGAGATGCTGGCCTGTAATACATAGCCATGTTTTCTAGTCCTTGGAGTAAAACCTGTCCATCTAAAAATTAATAAAGCAATAATTTTTGGCAGTCTTGTCCCACAACATACACACAAGTTACAGTTATGATGACCAAAATACTTAGAAAAAAAATGGGGAAGAATACAGGTGTAATTGCTTCCTGGGATAAATGATCTTCCCTGCTTCACAAAGGTCTAGAACATACTGCTTGCTTCTGATCACTTCACAGTCCAATAACCAAAGATTGGACACTACTTAACAGCACAGGTATTTAGATGGGGATAACCTGACACAAAAGTATTGTCTTTTCCACCCAGGGTATTCATGCATATACATTTTAATGCCACATAACAGGGAAGATTTGTAGAGATCTTGCCCCTGCTGTAGCCATCAACACTTTTGAGCTGTAGCCAGACACATTAGTCTGCAAGTGAGAGAGAGAAATTGCTGGCAGGCTGGCTTTCATCACTCTCTGTACAGCTAATCACCTAAGCTCATTTCACTTGGATCCTAAGGATCTGCTTTTTAGCTCAGCCTCCTACTCTGATTTTGGACATCTATTGCCTGCCACAGATTTCACCAGTAGTTCTGACTAAGCAAGTTGAAGCTGCTTGCTGCTAATGGACAGTGCTCATAACTCCTCGCAAGTGCAGTACTTTGCAAGAGTCCAATGTCTTATGTGTCGTCCAGTTTCATCTATCTAGAGCTAGAGTTGACCTAGCATTTCTCTCTGATAATACTGCATGTTTTCTAACCTAATAAGACATGTCTTCTATTCTCTTAATGTCTGCCTTGTAAATATATGCCTGTCCCTCACTGGCTATGTGATAAAAGTCATTTGTGAATCTTATGTAGGCCAGGATCGGGAAATAATAATGAAATGGAATAAAATTAATGCAAACCGAGGCCTAGGATTCAATTGCTTTTGTTTTTGCTAGCTGTTTTCCTTAAATCCTAGCCTGCAGCTATATAGTACTGTATATTATAAAAAGAAGTATTACAGAGTTAGAGGTGAATACGTATACAGACACACATGTGGGTGAGTACACACATATATATATACACAGACCTCCCTATAACACAGGTGGATGTAAGACTTATAAACCATATTCTCATCTCATTTTTGATGACACTGTTACTTTCTGCACTGTGCCTTATGCTTTGGACACAAATAACACCCTGCTCCTGAACACAAATAACATTGTGCAGAACCCTTTACTTAGTCACGTGCAAAATTGTTGGGATGCCAAGATTCATCTTAGCTGTCTATTAGCTTTTGATCATTGGAAAGGAACTCCTGAAGTGGTCTGAAAAATGATCTCTGACTTAGCTGTAGCCCGACCCCTGCCCCACCACACCGTACCAAACAGCACAACAGCACGTCATGCGAAGGCACTGGTCGTGTCCCACTGACTAGGAGATACAGCACTCTCAGATACATAAAATCCTAAAAGCTAGGAATTTTGTCTCATTCAACAAGAAGTCCTTCAAGATGTTCCATGTGGATCTCAACATGTTAACTTCTGTGTAAAGTACGAGAAAATGTCTGTGGCTTCCTGTATGATATTTTTTTCATTGTTTCTGCATACATAACTGCTGTCATTTTATTAAAGTGGCTGAACAGTTGTTTGCTGCTGTTCTTATCAGCAATCTTTGACCAGCCTGAAACAGAACCATTGCCAGGGTGTCTTTTAATTAATGATTAACACCCACAAAGATCTTTGATGGTAATTAGTCCTGTATAAAAGTAATTGTGGCTATAATTCAGGCAAATCCAGGATGAAAATGACAGCACATGCACACAGAGCAGTGAGAGTGGAGAGAGCTCTTTCAAAACCTCTGGCATGTGCTCTTTCCCTCTTCGCAGTGTGCTTCCTCTGGTGGGGGACATGCACGCATGCTACAGAACTAAGAAAGCAGCAGAAGAAATGGTGTATTCCTTCCACGAGACTTAAGAATGTGTATTTGCTATAGGAAAGCCAACTCTATACTAAAATTAAACAAACAAATCCAAGCAACTTGCAATTCTTTTTTTTTTTTTTCCCCCATGTGTTCTATGAGTTGATAAACTGAACACCAGTCTATACCAGACCTTTGGGAGGAGGCTATGAAAGTTTAGCAATGCCCGCATGACAGTACTTTTGGAAAGCAGCAAGTCTTTCCCCACATACTCACTGAGACTGTAGCCTGTAGTTTTTAATTGTGATTATGAATGGACAGTTTCAAGTAGAATATTCTTGTTCAATTTCAAAGTAGTAGCAGGTAGTACTACTTTCTATATGGATATTTGTAATCATAGATTAAAATCTGTGAAGGTTTAGAAGGAAAAAGCATATTAAAATTTGGTACAGAACACAACCTCCCATCATCTGCTTCAGACAAACTTCCCAGCTCTTCCCTGTTTCTTCCTGCCACAGATCCCTTCTGATACGGTGACTGATTTCATTACTGTTTCACTAGTGAAATGAAAGGTTTTACAGACATTTGCGACATAAATGAGAGCAGGCATGATACCAGCACTGTAGGAAAGCCAGCTTATATATAAGAGTTAAAAAAAATGCACGAAGCTGCTAGTGACTGCCTTTGTTGTCTTCCTAGTGGTTTAGGATCCTACAAACTGTTATGTGAAACTAGTAGTGTACGTGTTAACTGATCCCTGTTTAAATCAGTGAAGCAATTTGCAGGATCAGAATCTTGGCTTTCTCTTTCAAAAATACTGAATACATAATTGTGTATACAGTCATAATGGAATTGCTGTTTTGAGAAAAATGTGTTCTTTTAGCCCTTATTTTTAACATGAATAATTTTAGCCTGTTTTTTTCCTGTGAATGTAAGGTTTCCCAAACAGTAAAAGGATTTTTAATAGCATCCCATACTACAAGCTGTTTTCTATAGAATATCGTATTAAAAATCCCAGTTAGAACTCTTTTTAAAATTGCTGTATTACCCTCAGCTACATAACACTGTGACAACTAAATTGTATCTCATACTTGACCTCAAATACATGCAACAACGTACTATACACGAAGAGGGTCCCCTGTGGAGAGTCAGCCAAGTCACGACAATCACACCAATATGGCTACATGCCGTGCTCACTTTATTAAACAAACAGGTCATATTTATAACTTAAACCGACCGCTCACCGGACTTTACACACAGGTGATTGGATAAAAGTCTCTGGGCCATGTGGGGTCCGTGTCGCTGACTGGTGAGCAAGCTGCGGGTGCCTGATCAGAGTGTGCCGAAGACAGTGTGTTGATTTCGCGGTTCCCAGGACTTGCTCTGCACCTGGCTTCTTGTCTGTGCATAGCTTGTTTTCTTTCTCCCACTGCTTGTTCCCAGGACAATTTAAAACTGCTCTGCAGCTTCAACTAACAGGCCTGGGTTGTCCAACCCAGACAATGGTAACATATGTCCTCGGTCCTTTCAAAATCCCTCTACATACACATAATTAGGTTTGGGGTTTTTTTAAGTGGGCAGTTTCCTTTGCAGTGTAATAACATAAGTGCAGAAGTCAGGCATCAAGGATGAGCTACTGAAGGTAGATCTCTTTGGCTTCACTGTAATTCATTTGCATTGTCAGGTTACTGATTTTCTTAAAAACTTGTTACAATTTCCTAATGCTGAGCAACAGAAGGAAGCCATGTATTCTTTCCTAGATTTTTGTGAACTGTTTTCTGTTCCCGGTTTCTCCTACTAAACTTTCACTCAAATTTCCAGCTGCTCTGAGCCAACTGGGAATAAAATTTTTCAACTGTCTTTACTGTACAGAAGCGCAGGTGTGTTAGTGTGCATATGTTGTCAAGAAAATCATAACCATTTCTGCCAGTCTCCATTTCTTAATGAAAGGAAACATGTACATTGTGTGTACAGTAATGAGCTACTTTGAAGTTAAATTCCCATTTATACATGTTTACTTCCAGATCTGCTAATCTGCAACAAGATCTTGGCAATGGTCCTGACCTCTCTTTCTCTCTTTGTTTTCTTTACTGCTGTGTGTGATCTCCTGCAAAGCAGGTTGCAGCCATCACTGTATGTGTTTGCATGTATGTGCTTTGATAAATTCTCTCTTTTGGAGTTGTGAGTTTTTCATTTCAAGTCCAGCTGGTACAATTGTGAACTCTTCTTTCCAGTATGCTCCTCTTTTTCAGATTGCCAAATTCCAAAATGTTTGACCAAGTGTTTTAATTAAGTCCTCTTAGGAAAGCTGTCTGTATACTTGTGAAAGGGCATGCTCTGTGTAGGATGACTGTGTACAGTATAAGTCTATAAAACGTGGAAGTGTTTATAAATTTATCTGCCAAATGTTTATCATCCATGTAGCAAATGCAAAGTTATTTAATGTACATCACATTAATAAAGGGGTATTTTTTGCTCCACTATATTCAAATAAAGATTTGTTCTCTGCAATGAATACATATCAGGTGTGATGATAGCCAGAATGTCATTCTTCACTAACCACAAAATACCAAAAATGGTTGTTTTACCTTAATTATTTCTTTTACAAAGGCTGTCTATGTATCTCATCTTTACTGCCTGTAATAGAAGTCCAACATGTATTAGAAGAAAACATGGAACAAGTTAATAAGGTTAAAGAAATGTAAATGACCACTAAAAAAGACAGTAAAAGTTGCTGTGGTTGCAGGAGACAAAGTTCCTTAGTTAACCATCTGGGATTCATATTTTTATAGTACATAATTGCACAAAATAGACATCTGGCCTTTCACTACATGACTGCACTGCAGGGGTATATTATCACCCAAAGGGTCTAATCTAACTCTATGTGAAAAGCATACTGCTGCAACATACAATGATCCATGCATCTGAAAGGTCAATTATAGGATTTTTATAAAGGAATTTATACAAGAAAATATGTTTCCGTAAGAACTTGGTATTCACAAAAAAAAACCAAAACCAAAAAACAACAAAACCCTAACAAACTGAAGCAGCACTACAACAATTTTAGTTCTTCATGCATTTGTGCAGTAAGGGCCTCCAAAAAGCCACAACAGATCCAAGGTGGTAGCTTTAAAATAACAAAAAGCTGCTGAGTTATTTGTATTCTGCCATCTCCATGGCTGGATCAGAAATAGGTTTCCAAATATAGGTTATTCCAAACAGACGATGGATAAACAAAACACATGAGCCTCTTCAGCTGTGTCACCAATAGAGAAAAGTTAAGCTGCATGTGAATTGAAACGGTTTTTAGCTCATGCAAGAGCACTGACTGTAAAACCCAACAGCCAAGAACACATATGATTTTGTGACTGTCCTTTGGTGACTGGAGTATTTTGTGGTACAATACAGAAAAAAACTTTCTCTGTTTATTAAGTACAACCAACACAAGTACTAATCCGTATTTTAAGTCTCCTTAGTTGTACACCCTCATCTACCTGCATTTAAAGGTGATGGGTAGTATAACTACACTGCTCGCATCCTCTAGTGTAGATGAAGCTTTTATGCTTGTGTCTCCTAGTCTCATTCTGGGAAGAAATCAACCTCCTTAGTGCAGAAGGTAACAATCCCAAAGGCTGTGTAGGAGAAGATTTGCACATATTCTTCATAGCTACCTTTCAGAAACTTCACCTAAGCTCTAGAAAAACTTCAGCAGCTGGGAAAGTTGTGTTGGAAGACATCGTCCTGCAAAAAGGACACATCAGCTTGCAGGACTGCATTTCTTTGAAGAATTTGCAAGCATACATGTATATATTCTTGGCTGACACAGTTATGTTAGCAAAAAGGTGATGCTTAATTCACAGCAACATGTGTGTGTGTGTCTATGTATTTGTGAAACAAGGCAAGTACATAGAAATTGTGGATGCAAACTTAAGAGGAGGAGGCATTTTGTAGTATCCAGCACTGTGTATACCTGAGACCAAATGTTACAATAGAACATGTGCATCCTCCATATGCTTTCCTTTCCACTAGGATGCTGGCTAGGCTATGTTTATTATTTAATCCATTCCAATTGTAAACTTATGCACATGATACATTAGGCTGATGTGAGATCGCTGTCTTAACATGTACCTCTCCGCACCCAGTTTAGTCATCTCTAGAATTTTTTTATAGCGCTTTACATTGTCAGCAGAGAAAAGAAGCATTAGCTTAAAGGTCCTCATAGACTTTCCTAAAAATATTAAGCTTTACTGGAAGTCATACAATTCTGTATGTTTTCTGGTACCACTGTACATAAATTTTCATATATACAGGTGAATCCAGTCTTTCTGCAGATCCATTTCACATCATGTTATTTCTGGCTGTCAGAGTGGATGTAACTGATCTGATCAGGACTTCAGTAATGATTTTGTATTACTATAACAGACTAAAGTTGTATGTGCAAATTAGCTTGGGAAGACACCAAAAGCCACATTATGGAGAGGGGGACAGAGCTTGAAGTAAGGGCCTGACCACATCAGTTGCTGAATTATACAAACACAAAAGTCTGTCAGCACTTGGGTACACTACCGTCTTCAAAGTGCCATATGATTCTGCTCGGAAAGCCAAATGCTGTCCCTACATTTAGACCTAGAGGCAAAAGCTGCAGTCACTACCGTTAGTGGTAATGCCTGAACAAGCTACATCTGGAAATGCCTACACCTGCCAATCCAGGCAACGTTTCCAGCTTTGAAAATGAGAAGACAAACCCATTTCAACCTTATCAACCTTATCAATCCTTGACTAACTTCCCTTATCCTTCAGAAAAGCCAGATTGTGGCACTTCGCTGAATAGGAATTTGTCAAAGTACTCCTCAAACAACACTGTCCAATGCTGAAAAAGAACAGATGCTTAGGAATCATTAGCTACAAGAATGAAGTGTGAAATGCTTTCTGCATCCACTTAAAATGATGGTTGGATATCCAGATAGTTTGCTTGAATCTTGATAGGATACAGCCTAGGCTACAGATCTAATGTCAATTATCCCACAGGCAAATGGCACTTTAATTAAAAAAGTTTCATGATAATGCACGGAGTCAGATTATTGCAGAACAACAGTGGTTTTGTCAGTGGTTACAATAGCTCTGAACTGTGCATTTTACACAGATTGTATCATAATATATTTAACTGTGTTGTGTGCCCGTACAGACTGCAAACTACTTAACCCTGGGACTCCCAGGGGGTTCCTGACTTTAAATAAAAATAACCTTTGCTTTTCCAGTCAGACTGGACTTTACAGAGCCTAGGAATAAGTAATCAGATAAAACTAAGAGTAATCCACCTTCTACAGCATCCTGGAGGTGAAACCATTAGTGGACTCATATTTACTACATCATTTAGGTTTGAGCAGCTGTCCTTGCACACACTTTCCCAAGAGCTCCCTTGCAACCTCCAGATTCTGCCTACAAACAACTTTGCAGTGCTAGTGGTAGAGCTAGACTGTCCGAAAGGTAATCCTCCTAGTATGTAGGATTACATATCATTTAGGGTCTTTTCTCCCATGTTTATTTCCCTTCCAGCACATCTGGGCCCTTGGTGAACTGCTGTCTGTGAATGTTCCCCCTCCCTCCCATTCTGTTTGTAAGGAGTTAGAGAAATGAATGGTTTGTTACTGTCCAGTAAAATTGCATGGAAAATAAACTCAAGCTCCTTGATAAAATTACTCAACATCCCAGCTCTCGGTACAGGAGGAGTCTGACTTTGTTCTTTCCATCTTGATCTAAAACCAGGGCTTTTTAAATTTGAATAAAATGGTGAATCTGTTCAGAGAGAAAACAAACAAACAAACAAGTCACTAGCTATTAGTAAAAGTGTTGGAATAGGATCAAGGAACAGTAAGATAGTGTCATACTCTTGACTTACAGCAATATAAGTATTACACTGTGTGAACTCTAACTGGTCTTTGGTAGGGCCGTCATACTGTGTTTTGTGAGCTAAAATATGTAATTGCTAAAGTCCGGGATATATGGAGCCTGATTCCCAGGGAAAAACTCCAGACTTTGCCTGGCCAAAGCATATCAGAACTATTGACTGATCATAAATTGGAGGGGAAAAAAAGGTGGATAAAAGCACACATCTGTTTAAGAAGTCATCCATAACTAAATGTTCCTTTGCATTGTTATTGTCACATGAATGTTGAAACCAAGGAAAAATAACTGTTCATGATAACACAGAACCCTCCCTGTGGTTAAGGGAAACATTAACGGAAACATTAATGCTGGCCATGTCAGGGGACCCTATTTTACTGCAAGTAATTGGGTTATAGAAAACAAACAGGTCCGAGTTGGAACAGTGCAACTGCCAATCTGACCAACAGGAAGACTAGCAAAAATAACTAATGGAAAGGATTACGGAAAGACAGCAGTTCACCAAGAGCCCAGACCTGCTGTAAGGGAAATGAACATTGGAGAAAAGATCCTAAATGGAAAGGATCAAGAAAGACCTTATTAATATAAAGCTCACACAGAGTTGCAGCTATCATTGCCCAGCAGTAGACTGAGATCCTTCACTTGTGGGTAAATCCACTGCCCAGGCACCACACACCTCGTGAGATGGGTGAGCAAACTGTCCTCATCTGGGGACTGGCTCACCTCTGCCACACGTTCTGGTGTGACAAGTCTCAAGTAGAAGAGAGCTCTGGGCCTCTCCTCTAACAGTGCTGCCATAACCCAATGAACCTGTGTCAGAATCCCAGCACTCCCCAATCAACACAGGCTTCTGGTTAACTTCTACCTGGAATTTCACATACTGGTTTTAGCGCTACAGTCACAACTGATTTGGGGTCTGGTTATCCAAGGAATACCCTTTTCCCCTTTGAAAAACAACAAAGCCGCTTCCAGGAGTGTAATTCAAACTGGTGCCATTTTGATTTAAATAAGAGGAGGCTGCTGACCTGTGTTCCCTGTGAAGGAGCCTGGATGCTGGAATTAGCTCTTCTCACCAAGCCTCCCAGAGCCTGAATTTGTCAGTCTTTTAGACATGTTCTTCACTTTTTTACACTAATGTGAATAATGAGGAGCTTTTCAAAAGGCTGGAGCTGTGCCAGTGGAAAAGTGGTGGAAATAAGAAGACCAGAATTAGTCTAGTGGAAATCCATGGGAGTTTAGCCTGTGCTTTATCTGTGGGGCAACTGTTGGCAGGCAAGAAATAGTTGTAGGGTTGCCTTAGCTGTCACTTGGTACACTGTAAATGCAAAGCTCCTAGCACTCTACCTCGAGAGTAATAAATAAGTAATACATTAATGAGTGAATAATGCATAGACTTTTAGCAGAGTGGAAACATTGCTAAGCACATGCTATCACAAAGAAGCACACAGATGCTGCGTTACAAAACCAAAAAAAAACCTCCACCCCAAAATCTCTCCCCCCACCAAAGAAACACTGCCACAAGCAGACCACTTATAGCTTGTGAATGACATGTGAGGAAACAATCAAGATTTTACTTTTGCTGCATCCAACCCAATAAAGAATGCTTTTTTTCTGAATCTGTGAGCTGTAGCCAGGCACAGATGTTCCCTGCTTTCAAACAGCTCTGAATTCATTTTTATGGTCATTCATTATGTCTAGACAAGGAGAGTCACTCCACTCCGAAGTACTCTGTTAAATGAATAAATATTTATTCCAACAGACAAATGGAAAAAGCTCTTTTCTGGTAGAGTTCTTGCAGTAAGATTTCCACCTCTGTCTTGCTAAACTCCTGCTGCTTTTGCAGGAACCAGGGCATTTGTCCAAGACATTTTGAACAAATACGTCTTTTTTTTTAAAACCTGTTCAAGCAGAGAAACTGGTTTCTTAGGTACCTTGGCAGGCAGGATTTAACCAAGTCTTGCCAGGATGAGAAAAGCAGAGGGACCCCTCACCTGATAGGAAAGGACATAAAAGTACACCTTAGAAATGCACCTTAGGTAAGGCTAGGATGCATAACATGAGCCATTAGAGGTAGATGAGCAAGCTACGGTATAACCTGGTATTCCCACCCCACCACCACTGCTTTGCACTTTCAGCAAAGACACATGGCTGAGATAATGGTGTGACCCCGCAGATAGCCCCCTGAGCACAACCCCAACAGTGTGAGTGGTGCTTGTCTCGTTTTTGATGTGCAATTCAGAACCTGGGAAGTCGCTGCAAATAGTATCGTTGTTGCCAAGGGGTCAGTGTTTGAAATCAAAGTCCTTGGATTCACAGCACTAACACAGAAATCATGAGGGTTTACTGACAAAAAATCCTGGAGGATATATGGCTTTTGATATTTTCAGGACTGTATTTCCAGGTTTTCCCTCAAAACACAAGGTCAAGAAAGGCTCTTTTCCTCAGAGCAACTTAAGGTGTTTAAGCACCTTCTTACTTTGGTAGCTGCAGCTTTAAGGCAAACAACATGAGATTTACAAGTGGTAGAAACATGACAGATTTCTGACACAAGTAATTTCTCTAATTGTATTCTTTTTCAGGTGTCAGTGCTATACAAAACCACTCCTTTGTGCCCATTTTAATACACATTTTCTTGTTTCTTTTTCTAAAAGTTTGGCTCAGGGATACCCACAGGTTTGTTTTCCCTCCATCCCATGACCTATTTCTTTTGCTTTTAAAAACTGGGTTTTCAATTTCAAGTAAATAACAACAGAATTATCATTTTTTATTTAGATTGATGTCCAAAAGAGCCCAATTAGGCACATTTCCAACTACCTTGCCTCACCCTAGCAGCCATTGTAAAATCTAAGGTACGTGTTCCTCTAGACATTGAGTTTTGGTATTCAGTGTTGCCTCCAACTGTATGCCAGGACAGTTCAGAAGTTAAAATCACTTCCTCAGCAGGAAGGAAGTGTTACTGCTAAGAGAGAGAACAGCACTTCAGCATCTCTGTTCTGGGTCCCCATTTTACCCACCCATTCAGTTTGCCACGGTATTTTGAATTTGTGAAATCTCACATTTCTTTACGATGCTTTGACTGATACAGTTCCAGTCTAGCTTGAGCTTAGTACACATTTTTCACCAGGGCTTCTACTGTGGCCACAGGCCCTCATTCGCTGGAAGGGAAGAGCTGAGGGGCAGCTGGGGAAGGGGAGCACTGGGTTGCACTGTCATGTCTCCCCTCTGGGCACACATGATGTCCCTCACTTGTTTTTCCTGAGCAGGGGAGTTACAGCCTCCCCACTAACACTGTTTTTTCAGGAATCCCTGTGGCCAATTATGTGATGACTTATTTACCTCACAACAATAATAAATAATGCATAACATGAATACCTTGCTGAGGGGGAGGCTGTAACCCAGCATGGTTCCCAGTGCTGATCCCCTTCCCTGCAGAGGCGGCCACTTGCAAGACCTGTGGCAGACCATAGAGGCAGCCATGCATGAGGGAGAACTTCACAATTTAGTGTTTCCTGACGTTGCCTTGAGCACATCTTGACATTTGGGTTGGATTCATAAACGCAGCCATTCTGGCATTTTCACTGCAAGTTATGCAAAATTATTAATCTGGGTTCACCTGGTGCTCCTGCTGAAATCCTCACCAGTGTACAGGGACACCGGCTCTGCCACTGAAGCCCTGTGAGTCACTGTCCCTTCAGCCACCTCTGTTGTTCAGCAGGGCTGAGAGGGCCCTCCCACCATGCCAAGGCCCCCAGGCCCTATTCCACTGGCCAGGGAAAGATCTACTGGTTGCATGGGGAGTGTGAAGGATGGCTGGATGGTTTTGGTCATGGCACACTGTTATTGGGTCTGCACAATCATTGGTGTGGCAAGTCTAGCTTGAGCTTGTTGTCCTTTAATTAGCTGTGTGAAGGAATCAATCAAAATGGTCCTCACAGTAACTGGGAGCCTGCCTGAGCTTATGTCTTTCCGTATTGTGCTGCACAGAGTCAGGCTGACCCACCTAAGGAGCAGCTCCCTGCTCCTGCTTACTGGGGCAATCTCTGCAGCCCAGGCTTTCTCCCCTGGGAAAATAAAAAGGATATGGTCTTTCTCTGCAATACCTAGTGGAAAAAAATAAACCCCCTCTGTTTAATTAAAAAATACAGTTTTCCTTTCTGTAGGACAAATGTAGCTAGCCAAGGCACACGATTTACCAGTGAAATAAAGGTATTGTCACAGGAAAAATGACATTAAAGCTGCTGTTTTCAACAAAAAGCCTAGTGTCTCTAATTACCTGCATGTACTTGCGTCACTAGCTACATAAGCCACCCAAGAATTTCAAATATCAATATCCTTTGCCATATAAAATCCTTTTGTACACAACTGGACCATCGGGAAATGTGAAGTAACAGAGGCCTCTGCAGTTTTTTTGGTCCAAGTGCAGGCAACGAGATGTAGGAAGTGAACGTTTTCATCCCTGCCTCCTCTCAACTTTCTGTCAGCTTGTTTCCCTGTTAGATCTGGAGCAGTCCATAGCTACCTCTGTAAATACCATCTTCAAATGCAGCCCATTCACCCTGACCTTGCTCCAACGTTCTCTCCCTGCAGGGGCATAACTTATTCACAGCACAATGTCCTTGATAATACGGTGAGGACATTGATCTTAATCTCAGTTAAAGGACCCAGCGTGTGAACAGGAAACGTTCACATTCAAACATTTATTCTAGATAGCCGACTACACTGATTTCTTAAGAATGTGCTTCTTGGTAACTATAAAAGCAGAATGCTTGAGTACGTAAAAGATAATATGGTCCATAGCCTTAGGTTTAGCTGCAGTCTGACCAAAAGTCTGTGCTTGATTTATTGCAGTCAGATTTCCCTAAGATGGTGAGAGCGTGCATGGTGTGCTGCCTTTCTTGCAGGGAAACTTGCTAGGCAGCAGAGCAGGCACTGGGCACAGCTGCTGTGGCACTTCAGAAGGGGAAGAAGGAGGAAGGAGAGGAGGGAGGTGCAGGGCGGTTGCTTCCCTGCCCGACACAGCAGCACCTGTCAGCTTGCAGGAGCAGTTTGCAACCCCTCCACCTGGTGCCTGACAGGGGTATCTAAATCTTCGTGCCACAAACAGCTGATGGAGTTTGCCTTTCAAGTCAGAAAACCAGGGACTAACAAATCTAATGCAAAAGGTCATGAGCAGACCCACACGGCTGCTGCTTGTTACTCCAATATTCTTTTACCTGTCTCATCTCCTGCTGAGAGCATTTGATTCCTGTCATCCCTTGTTGTTCTGCAAGCATTACGGAGGTTACTGCTGCCAAAAAACCACTCTCACATCTCCCTACTCTGGCCTTTCATTTCTCACCCCAGGCTGCCCCCTGCTCTGTGCTGACACTTGCATTTGAGAGACAGCTGGGTTAAAGTGATGGAGAAACTGCTGGCCTGAGAAATAACCCTACTGAAAGCAAAACGTTTCTCATCTGGATCAATTAGCTGAGTCCCTGAGTCCCATACTTGTGGTGACAAAAATGCCAGCGCCAGACCAGGGTAAGGGGAGCTGTGGGGTGAAGGAGGGAGAGGATGTGTTGCAGGTACAGAGATGGAGAGACAAGGATGAACATTTTCCTAGCCACGGTGTCAACACGCATGCATGCAGCACCACAGCTGCACACACCCTTGTCTTTCCAACCACAGTGGGTGAGGGACCAAGAAAACACACCAGACTGGCAACATCTTGCAGATATCCTCCATGGCTTTGCCAGAGACCCTCTGGGGCTTTGTCAGATGTTTCCTCCAGGAAAGAGACCTCCACTGCCACTGTGTCACACCATGTCTACACACCTTGCACACCAGGCTGAGCGCTTTTCAAGAAAGCAGTGTTGTCATATAAAATGTGATGCAGCTCTGTCAAAAATAAGCTTTTCAGGGGGATAAGGCCACTTGATTTTAGTCAGAAAAAATATTTTAAAGAAAACTTTAATTTTTCTGATTTTGACTAGAGAAAAAAAGAAATTGAGAGAGAATTTGTTCTTGACTTAGGCTAAGTATAGCAAAATAAAAGGCAGTAAAAACGGTTGTTTGAAGCAAATGTAATGTTTTCAATCAGCTCAAATGCACTTTAAATTGTGGAAGCCAATTTCTTAATTTTCATGCTGGGTTTGGTCACCCGCTTTCTTTCTTTTGTAAGAGAAGAAGCAAGCAAATGGGTGACAGTTTAAAATTCAAAAAAGCATTCCGAAAGGCAAGTGCAGACTGTGGCTCTGCTGGTATCTGCATCATACACCTTTACAGTAAGTTCATTGTCCCTTGGGTCTAGGGATGAAGGAAAAGGGAGCAGAGAAAATCAAAGTGACCTCAAGAAAAGTAACGGTATTTCCTTCCTGTTGGGTGTCATTTTTCTTCTGTACCCTTTTGGTCCTTTCCTCCTGAATAATCCATGTTTTAATTACTACCAGGAGTGTCTTTTCACCCCCAGCATATTTTCAACCTGTGAGCCATACCCAGCACAGCCAGAGACAGGGAATGAGCAAAACAAAGGCCTTGCAAACAACCCGTAGACATTCTCAAACCTGTGAAAAACCACAGAGGAGACTGTATATATCCAGCACTGTTTCATTTTGAAACACAAATGACTGAAATCTTCTAGAAAACCTGCAAACAGTGTTGGAGAGTCACCTGGCACTTGGCTATGCATTAAACCGCAAGCATGCTCAGGTGCGTCATGTACCACAGGCTCCACGAGACAGGTTGTGGCTGTGCACAGACAGTTTTTCACTGACTTTTGCAGGAAACTTCATGGCAGGGGCTTGGAGACTACCAGGAAGATACGATCCTGCCCTATAATATGTCTCCATTTGAGAACCCCCTGACCATCTTCAGGTGCATTTCAGATGTCACCTGGGAGCCTGTAGCCACAAGACTTGAACCTTTGACCCATGGACGTGTTGCTCCGCTGTCCAATATCAAGTGTCCCTGAGGATGCCAGGGACAATGCAGGGAAGCCACGAAGTCAGGTACATGCCCCACTCCCTTGCAAAACCCCTCAGAAAGGGACACCAACATGGGACAGGCCTGCAGGGGTACAACCCACTCCAAAGGTGCCCTGGAGATAGCGGTAATGGCTTCCTGGCCTGGCCAAAACGCTGCTTGTGGAGGGCGACGGTTTTTCAGAAGAGCAAAGTTGCGGGAGGGAGCCCTGGGTTTGGTTTTTCACTCCCCTTTGCAGCCCACCCTGCCCACATGCCAGAAAGGAGGCACCTTGGCCCTTCACACTGTGGGATTGGGGGGTTTGATCTTCACTCTTTTCATTTTTCATTTTAAATCATGCATTTTTACATTGAGGGAGTTGCTATTTAATTAGATTTTTTTTTCTTTTCCTTTTTTTTGTTGTTTTGGGGCTTTTTCCTGGTTTTGCTTTGCTCTTTTTTTGCCGTCTTTGCTTTCCGTTGTAGGTAGTATTTTTCCGCTTTTCGATCCGGTCCCGTCCCTCCCCCTCCCCGTCCCCCCATCTCCTTTCCTTCCTCCCCGTCCCCTCGGTTTCTCTCCTTTCCCTGTTCTGGCGGGCGGCGGGGCCGGGCCGGCGGCACGCGCGCGCCTCCCGCGCGGCCCCGCGTGGAGCCGCCCCGGGTGGCCCCGGCGGCGCGCGGGGCGGTGGCGGCCGCCGGCGGCAGCAAATCAGCGGGGCTCGCGCCGCGCATAAGAAGGGCGGGCGGCGAGCGGCGCCGTCCCTCCCGGCGGCGGCAGGATGCACCATGAGGAGCTGGCGCCTCTGCAGCGGCCCCGCTACGGCTGTGAGTGGGCTCGGGGGCGGCGGCGGGCGATCGGGCTTCTCCTACCCCCACCCCGGGTTTTTCGGGCCCCTTCCCGTGCCGGCTCTCGGTGTAGCGTTGCAACAGGGGCTCGGGCGAAACGGAGAACCCGCCCGGCGGAGTCCCGCTGCGGCGCGCAGCGCTCCGGCTCCCCTAGGTTAGTTTGCTCGCAGGCGAGCTCCGGTTCGGTTCTGAGCAGGTTGGCACGGGGCTGGGTTTTGTTCTGCAGCCCGGCCGGCGGATTATAGCTGCAACTCCGCTCTGCAGCTCGGGGTTTTAGGGTAGCGCTGGAGTTTTGGGGCTCAACTTTGTAACTTCGGTGTTGCCGGTATCGCTTTGGGTTGTAAACTTGTAACTTGAGTTGCGACTACAGCTTCTGGTTGTAACTTTGTAACCTTTGCGTTTTCATTTCGGAATTTCGTATTATACATTTCAAACTTTGTTTTCTGGTGTTATAACTGTGGCTTATAACTTCGTAACTTTAGATAATCACTGGGGTGAGGCGAGAAGCAGGGTGGGCATCTGCTTTCAGAGGAGGCGTATTTACTTCCCAGACTCGTATTTAAGAGCAGCCCTGAAGCACCTTCCCCCCTGCTGCTGCAGGGCGCCCGCCGCGCTGCCGAGCCGGGACCCTGCACCGGGCTGTGCTTTCGCCCCGTTTCTGTGGGCAGAGCAGTGCAAACCCTTGGCCCTTGCATCCCCCTAAGAAACGCCTCTGACAAAGCAGGCACTGCAAAATGTGAACGTGCAAATTATTTGCAAAACTCGAAGCAGTCCTGGCGTCCTGTGGTCTGATGAGCAGCTTCCACTTCCCTGCTCCTAGCATAACAGCTTTGTTTAAAACCGGTTCTGAAAATCACTTTTTTGAAAGGAGCACAACACCCCTTGATAACATTGCGTTCACCTCACTTCCATCCGGGGCAGACAGAAAAGGTGATGCTTGGCAGTGAGACCTGCAGCTTGGAGGATGCTCTGCCATCCTGAGCATTTTCCTCTCTTGATACCTACCGGTTGGGACAGTCTGTGGAACCTGCCCATAGGTTTCTTTCATTTGCACTACCTCATAAGTGGATGAGAGGCTTTTGAAGGTGTGTTCACAGCTGTCTGTATTGATAACTTTTTTTAGAGTGGTTACTACAGGCGTAGCTGGGTGTCCATGCTAATGTGTTAGCAAAAGTGAATATTTTGCTTGTGAGGCCAATCTCCCAATCATCTCGGCTTGCTGTGCCATTGCCTGCATGGCAGGACAGTGTCTGGGCAGTGTGCCACATGGTGGCTCCAGCCCCAGGCTGGCACTCGGTACACTTGCCTGTCATGGAGAAAGTCCTCAACTGTACATGGTGTGTCCATCAGGCCCCCAGCAGCAGGGACTTTCCTGTGCAGGTCTGGTATGACTGGTACCAGAACAGGTGAGTCTGAACATGTGGCATTTGCTAGACTGCCGTAGTCAAAGACGGGGCTTTGACTTAAAGGGCTCATCTTTGTGCCTTGGCTCCTGCCTGGGTGCTGAGGATGATTTACCCTATTGCAAAAGCTGCTCCAGAGTATTTTTAAGAATCTCAGGCCTTATTTATTGTGGGGGAAGAATAACCGTGTTAAGGGTGCCGAGTGCAGTTTTGAAGATACGGTCTCTCCTCTCGCTATTTATGCTTTGCTATGATAGTTCAGAACTTTTTGCTGTGATAACAAGAGAGAAGTTTGTGTTCTGCACTGTAGCCACTCTCCTGGTGTTTGCTTTCCTGTCCCAGGGTCAGTAGTGGGTAAGAGCATCCTTCTTGGCTTCTCTGATGCCACCTCCCTCTGACCAACGCTGCCTGCTTGTCTAGGCTCTGGTGGCTATTCTGTCTTTCCCTGAGTGAGAGGTTGTGGCTACTGTACCACACTGTATCATTTAATTTTTTTAGGATGGATTTTTTTTTCTGCAGGAACCTTTGAGATAACATTGCTTTCAAGGCACTGCGCAAAGGTTCCTCAAATGCCCCAAGCTGATGCTTGTTTTTTTTTAAAAAAAAATACACCAAAGAACTCTATAGGGAACGCCATGCACCAAAGAACAAATCATAGTATTGTCTGTAGTGATATCACAGGTATGGGTGGATGTTTAGATTTTTTTAGCCTACATCTAGAAAACCAAATATGCTTTATCTACACTGTATTTAGTCCACCATTTTAGGACGAGGAGAAAAGCAGCATCTTAAAAAGCACACACACACCCCCAAAAAAGAGGCTCCCTAACAAACAAGTTGCCATCATTATCATTATCTGAGCTCTTATGAAGCCCATCATAAGTTGTAGGTTCTCAACATAATTAAAGCCACATGTTGGGTCACTGGCAAACAGTTTCCTATGTCGAACACTGTATCTGTGCTTGATTTCTTATAAGAGTTAATAAATGGTCCAAGTTAGGCTATCAAATTGCTAAGACTCCTTGCTTTAGCAACTTAGTACAGTTTTAAATGTTTAACTTAACTTGGACTTTTGACTTTGGCTTCAGGCTTCTGTCAGTGTTTGTATGTTGCTCTGAAGAAGGTTAGCATTTCACTATGATAATTCTCTGCTAGGAACTATCTGAACCAGTGCGTGGTTATCACCAGAATTTCATTCTGATAACTAAAAGGGAAGACACATGCAAATCTTGGCTACATTTTGTAGCCTGATGGGTACCACTGGGGAAAATGTGTCCCTGAGCATAAGACCTTATAGCACAAAATAATAACTGGGAAGACTTAGCTCTAACTTGAAGCCTAGCTTTGCATTACAAGTTTTGCTGATGTAGTAACTTAGACTCGCATCTAGAAAATATTCTTAGAGCTGATAATTTTTGTCTTTAAAGTCAAAACTGATTGTAGACCAAAGAAGAGGATCCCTTTCTGGGTGGGTAGCAGTTCAGGATGAACGTGGTTCATGGGAGAAACAGGAGCTCAGAGCAAAGTCTTTGAGCCTTCTCTTAGTCTGTTAGGTCCAAAGCCTTGTGGCTTCCTGGACTGGTTATTGAAAGGTGCCTCCAAATCTGCATGCTGTCAATAGCTTAAAAGAGATGTGCGAGAGATTTCTGTTGGTGTTCCATGGAGTGTTTCACACGCTCATGTCCAGCACCAACTAAAGTGAGATCATACAAGTACACAGAAGCATCTTATGAGGCAGAAACCATGCTAACAGGTGCACTGCAACTGAATTTACATAGCTGGTTTTCAGTCTGGCTACAGCTGTTCGCTGGTTTATTTCTCAATTCCAGCACAATCAGATGCAGAGGTTCACAGAACTGCAAAGAACTGGGACTTGTATTATAACTTGAGGCATGAGCCATTATTACAACAAAAATGTGTGGTGCTGTTAAAGACTGCAAGAGAAAAAGTATGAATCTTGTATGTGCCTCACAGGTTAAATGTGAAGTTTTTAACATAGGAAAACAGTGAATCAGGCAGCACTGTATCCTTGAGATGCCTTTTTCCTAATGCTCCCAGGTGCTTTATAGATAGTTCTCCCTGAAACCTGTGAGAGAAACAAATACTTAAGTTTTTGTGAAATGTCTGAATAGCTTTTCTGCACTTCCAAGAATGTAATAAAGCTTCAGTGAGTGAGGCCATGAGTGTCTGGATTTGCAAAGCATTTCAGGCATTTCCATGTTCAGAGTAGCTAAATTAATGTATGCTCTAGGTCCCTGTATGTGGGAGAGAAACTAGATGCTTCAGCATCACCAAACACATCTATTGGAGACAAAGGCAGCTGAAGTCTTCATGTCACCCGCTGCAGCTGGAAAGCTAGCTTCACTGGGAATAGGTGGGTAAATACAGGGGAAGCTTGACTTTGGTATCCAGTGATGAGAGTGTTGCTTGTGCTTGTGGTCCTGGCTCCCAGGACTGCTCCTGTTTGGCACTAGGTAGGAGTCAGGAGATGAGACAAACCATCAGCATAAAGCTTCGTGAGAGAGAGCTGCCCGGCCTGTGGAGACAGGCAGGGCAAACCTAAAGTGAAACGTAGCCTATGCCTCTCATGAAACTGCACCTAGTTTCTTTCTTTGGCAGGATATGAAAGCTTGCAAACCAGTGGCTTTTTGTAAAGTATTTAACTTCAGAAACTATAAATTTGTCTGCATGTATATTAAACACAGAGAAACAAATGGCTGTTTTTCAGTTTGGGTGGGGTGGGGGGAATCTTTTGGTAAAAGTTTCATGGGATTTTTCGAAGTGAAAATAGATGGGTTTTTTAAAGCTAAAAAAGCAAAAGCTTAACTGTATCTTATGCATATATATTCTTTTGGGTGTATACTTTCTTGTAGTACTTGTGGCTTATGAGAAACTTTTCTTCTTTTTTATTGATGGGTGTAATTTGGCAACCAAATACACTGTTTATCTCTTCCACTCTTTTGTAGGTTGCTAATAATTAAACTACTGAATGAGAACTTGAAAGGTTTAACTGCTTTGTTTAACCAAGTGCACATAATTCATTTGGTAGGAGTGGTTCTCCATGTGCTCTTTGTGCAAAGCAGGCTCATCTACCCTGAAGTCTCTTGGTAAAGAAAGGATGTAGCTATGTTACAGCATGCTTAAAACTACTTGAGTGCTGTTGAAACAGGAAATATTAATATTGTGCTGGAAATGGGATTTATAGCACATGTGAGTGAGCTAGATGAAGTCTAATACTTGAGGCAGGCAACACGAAGTGTGCAAATTTCCAGCTCACCTCTCCTGTTAAGTGGTGTTTCTGTTAACTAGTTGTTCTACCTCAGGATTTGCTTGATACTGTTGCTGTTCAAGCCGATTATGATTTACTAGGAATAATCTTTCAAGTAAAGTGGAAAAAAAATGCCTGGTGGCAGTGATAGGCAGGACTCGTGGGTCATATTTCTGTGGGATGATAAGCGAGTGTGCTCTCCTGTGCTCTGCTCCTTGCAGGAAATTATTAACCTGCTGTGTTTGCTTCACTTGCTCAAATGTTTTGGTGTTTTTTTGGAATGGGTATCCTTGAACTACTGTGTGTTGTGGAATGAAAGCACAGGTGCTGGACGGTGGAGAAGCAGTGTCCACCCCAACCTAGGAAGCATGATCAGAGAGGGCAGGGGCTAGGTGCCCCCACCCTGGGGAGGGGAGGCAAGCAGGGAGGAGTGCCTGCTGTGGGCACCTTGCTTGCCAGTCCTTGATGAGATGGGCTGGTGCATAATCTGGGCCCTGCATGGTTCATTCATGGGTCAGCACTTCCTGCACCTTGGCAGTTGCAATCACCCTCAGAAAACAATTATGTCCTCTTCAGTCTGGTGACAGCGGGGCTTTGAAGTGGGTTGTCCACAGAATGCATACTGCCTTATCTTCGCAGCTGGGGGGAGAAGGGGCGCTGCTGAGTGGCACCGGCACAGGGGCAGGTTTGTGCTGATGACCAACACCTTGCCCCGGCACTGCTCCAAGTGTTTTGCTGACTGCTGTGACCCTGGCCAAGGGTACCCTGCTCTGTGGTGGTGATGGGCTGGCTGGGCAGGAAGTGCCTGTGGGGTGCTCTGTGGTGGCCAAGGGCCTTGGTAGGTGTCAGGGTGGGCCATGTGGCAGGAGGAGGAGGGGATGGAGCCATGGTGCTTGCATGAAGTCTTTGGAGCAGAGGAAGGGGATGCTTTGGTTTGGAGAGAACCCCTGCCTGTTATCCATCAAGGGAAATACTGAATGAGGTGGTGTTCATACAAACTCTGCATGGCTCCTAAATACCTTTTGAAATGTGTAAGCAAATAACCAGCCTTTAAGAACCTGTGTTGGTGGCTGATTTCAGTGTTAAATTACTCTTTTGTTCAAATGAGTATGCACTAGCAAGGAACACTTACCTGGGGGAATTATGTCAGTTATTTGTTATCGCTTATTGCCTGAGTTAAGAGGTTGGCCAGGTATAAAATCTTCAGGAATCAGATTCAAGGAGCACCTTAGAGCTCTGACTCACAACTACTAACAAACTGCTGCCAGCTACTAAGGAGCTGCGGCCTCAAGGTGTGGTGCCTGCCCTGCCTGTCAGCCAGGCTGCAAAACTGGCAGAAACTACTGTCCTCATCTCAGGTGCTTCTCTTGGCCTGGGTGTATCAGGCTAAGCTGTCTGTGGCTTGAGCTAAAGTGGGTGATGAAGGATGTCGTCCCTGCCAGTCGTCCCCTGTGGACTCTGACCTGCTTTCAAAGTGCAGTAAAAGCTCTTGTGGCATCTAGCAAGGTATTTAAACAGATTCTTACTAGACTCCAAAGTCTGAAGGGAAATAAGCAGTCATGCGTGCCAACCATCCTCTACTGGCTGCCCCTCCTGAAAATTAAGGGTATCCTGCATCTGTGCTTGATTTGTAAAGCTGCTCAGTACACTGGTTATATTGGCAGGATTGGAGCCTCACAGCTTCTAGGAGCACAGCACAGATTAATTCAGGGGCAGATGGAATACGAAATGTCCAAACTCTGCACAGAAATATGCTTCATCAAGGCAACCACTCTTTCACAGGGTTGTAATGTTGAAGTATAGGCTAATAGATGTTTTACTTTTTTTTTCTTTTAAAGGGATGTTTCAAAGGTGTTTAGGGGAATCTTGTATGAATACAGGGGATATCTCTTTCTAATAGTTTGGTTGAAGTGATTAGAAACAAGGTAAAAAGCTTGAAAAACTAAACAAGGAAATGGGTTTGCTTTGCTGAAAACATGATCCTATATCTAGGGGTTATCTTTCATGAGAGAAGTCGCTGTTTTTCACTGGTGTTAATTACACTGGGATCCTAGCTCCCACTTGGTTGTAGACTGTTGCAGCTGGTAAGGCTGCAGCAGCCTGAACTTGCTGAGGTGCCTTCAGCTGCTTTGTCAGGCTGCTGTGGTCTTCACCTCTTGCCAACGCTCATATGATGGCATGGAGACCTAATCTGTCAGGAAGATAATCTTTCCTTGCAGAGCTGACTTGCATTGCTGGATCTGCAGTCACTTCAAGCCTCTGCAGTGCCTGGCTGCAGATCTCACAGCTATGCCTGCTGGCCCAAGACAGGGAGGCTTTCTGGCCAGGTGAGATCGTGGCAGCCAGAATTTAAATGTGTTTAAATTGTTCTGGAACTGCACCCTGTAGCTGTGGTTTCATGTGTGCTTTCAGTCAGGTCTGACGGTAGAAGAAGCAACCTTGACTCTTTCTACGGGATTTTTTTTGGCTAGATTAAGTTCCTGTTCTGGCTCACAGCATGAAACCACAGGCAGGTCTGCCAGCACAGTGCAGTAGCTGGAGCAGAGATGAGCAGAAGTGGTTGGGAGAATGGCAGACTGAGTTCATTCAAATTGTGTTACTGCTGCACATGGAGATCTGGAAAGCGTGTGTGCCATGGGGCAGCAAAATGTGCAGGCAGCACACAAGAGTGGACTGGAGCACACAGGAAGGAGCAGCACGTATTACTGTGGTCTGCCCTGGGTGCCTTTGTTGTGGTGCTACTGCCACCCTGGTGCCCTGCCTGCCAGGGCTGGGACTGCTCTTGCTTCTCCTGCCACCCAGGGAGTATTGAGTTACAGAAAAGTTTTTGAGGAATCTCATCTCTAGCACTGTAGTTTCATAAATCCCTAAGTGTCATAAAAGGCATGGTAGTGTTTGCCAGGCAATGCCACAGTGGTAAGAAAATTGCAAGAAACAGTCTAAACACTAGACTGCTTGAACAAGAAAGAAAAATACGTTTTTTCTACATAAAGTATGATTCAAGATGCTTTTCCAACCTTTTTCTGCTGGTAAGATTATTTCTACTTGCAGGGCCTCAAATCTGTAGGGATGAGATGTGACTTTGCGGTGTGGGCTGCTTATTTCTGGGATTTTTAGGTTTTTGAGCCCAGTTGATTAACCTAAGCAATAGCTGGCTGGCCTCTGTTCAGTGGTAAACAAGTCTTAAAATTCCATATGTTCTTAATACAGTATAGCTAAATAAAAAATGTATTGAAATGTCAGCATGGATATGCGGTGGTGTAAATTTAAAGGAATATGGAGGAGTCCTGGGAAGAGCAGGGATTATATTTAGATGAACCTGGGACAAGGAAAAATGGTCAGCTTTATTTACAAAACCAAGCACGTAGTAAATGTGATTTCACTACATCTGAGCTCAGAAGCTGTTGTGAGCACTGCTTTTCAGACCACAGCAGAGCACAGATTCTTCATGTGATTCAGTGGAGGCTGGGAGATGAACCACCCTTGGTATGGCATTTGAAGTTGCATGGCAGTTGACTACTGAAGGTGGCTGGGCAGTTTACCTGCAGCGGTTAGATGTGACTGCCTACTTCTTTGAATGTGTATCACCTCTGACTATGGTAAGACGTTTAACAAATGAGTTAGAATGCTGCAGAAAATACACAGCTTTTGTCACGTGCTAAGCAAGCTCCTTCCTTGTGCTCCAATTTCTATCTTCATACAGATCATGAGAAGTAAGACCACATAGTTTTGCTGAAGATTTCACTGATGTGAGTTAGTTTAGAACACAATCAAATTTCTTAGTATCGTGGGTAGTAACAGGCAAACAAGGGCTGGTGTTTCCTAGAACACTGAACCATGTAACACTCAGTAGTTTCTTTTTTGTTTGTTTTGGTTTGGTTTTGGTCATACTTAGATAAATACAGTTTTTCTGTGCATGTTTACAAAGGCTTCTGATAAAAATAGAGGGGTTTCTTGTAACATTCTGTATCCTTTTGTCCTAAACCTGTGGTGGGAGGGTGCTGACTTGTAGGCTGCTTCTGTCCAGGCTGCAGATGCTGGCTATGGGTATGTCTGTCTCAACTCCCCAAAAGGATGAAGGTGAGCAGGTGAGATTTTTGGGCCTCTGTAGCAGTAGCAGAATTGGTCTGCAGTAGCTTCTTGGGCATATTTGAGAGGCAAGTTTACACCTATTTCAATTTAATTTTCCTGAAGTTTTGCAGTGTAAACTTTCTTGGAAGCTGACCCTTTGCATGAAAACTGTTACCAATTAGGTAGAAGTATTTCACTTGTGCTCACACTTGACAGCCTTTAGAGTGTAGGCCAGGAGAAGCAGAACTGCTGCTGGTGAACAAACCTTATTTTGACACTGGGTGTCTACAGAAATAGTTTCCACATAGAACAGGA
The DNA here is from genome assembly GCF_023638135.1 of Falco biarmicus. Classification (NCBI taxonomy): domain Eukaryota; kingdom Metazoa; phylum Chordata; class Aves; order Falconiformes; family Falconidae; genus Falco; species Falco biarmicus. Next base: position 59,375,596 of record NC_079311.1, read on the forward strand.
ATGGCAGAGACTCACCTGGGGAAGGTACTGCTGATGGAGTAGCTATTTTTTTCAGGCTGCTCTGCTCCCTATAGCAGCTGTAAATGCCTTATAATAAGGAGGCTGACCATAGCCTGTGAGCTGGAAACCAGGGCAAAGCTTGGAGGAAGAACCATTACAAGTGCTAACAAAAGACTTGGGTTTTGTGCTTGAACAAAGGAAGCAGACTGCAGCTATGCAAAAGACAAGTGCTCAGCCCGTGAATTTCCTTGTCGGTTAAAAACTTCAAAACTTGCAAATACATAGCTTAATTTGATGTCAAGTTTATGCATGTTTCTTGTGTTATGGTTGTCATAACAGTGATTGAAAGCTAGTTACGCTTCCTTTATTTTAGTGGTCTTGGTATTGCTGTTTCAAGCAGAATGCTTGTTTTGAGGTGTTTACCCAATGTTTCTGGTGCGCTCCTGATATTTTATTCACAATTGATATTTAGTGTGCCACTGCACTGCTCCCATAAGTGGAAATGGATTCCAGGCAGCAAGAGGGCTGCCATGTGGCCAGTACTTGGTGCATTAATCCAAACTTTACTTTTTGGAGTGGGCTATGGAGCGGATACAAACAGGGAACATGAAAACTTAAGTGACTCAAGATGAGACTGACAAAGTTTTGTGTCAGTTTAGAGGAAATATGAATTTAGCAGAACTAATACAGTTATGCTTTGAAAGTTGCAAGTGTATGATTTGGGTGAAACATGTCTTATGAGTGCAGCTGTCATTGACTTATTCTGGAAATGGAAGTACTCTGTTTATTAAGTTAGCAGGATTATTTGGCTCACTCCATATCTGATGATTTTGCAGTGATATGTACAATGGTAGATGTGTCATTGTTACTCAGAGCTGTTTTGAGTCTCAATATTTAGATACTGGATGTACTGAGTGAAAGGGTGGGGTTTTGTCTGCTCTTTTCAAACCTTGCTTAGAGACTTACATCTTCTGTGCTTTTGATCTCTGCTATGGTTCTACCTCCTGATGATGAAAGGAAAATTAATTCTTATCACTGGGTATGTATGTAAATGAGAAATAAGGGCTGGACTAGTCCAGAAGCAGTGTGGGCAGTTGCCCTGCAAGCAATGTTTGCTTGTCTGTGTGGTGTCCTCCCAAAGTGACCTAGCAGGGAGAACTGGGAGGAGGTTACCCTGGAGCCAGTGGTGCCAGCTTTGATAACACTGCAAGCACTTGCTTGCCTACTGTGGAGTGGAAGCCAAGCAGGCTTCAAGTGATAACTAAGGTGGTTGTTCGCGTGGGACCACCTCTGAACTGGTTACCTGCATAGCTACACCGTTTGCCTTCCTACAAGAACATGTCATCTCACCCATGAAGCGGGAACAAAGAAAGTGCATATCCAACCCTTGTGCCCTTCTGCACCTGTGGACTTGCACAGCTGCAAGACCAAGAGGTTTTAGGGTGATATCCTAGCTTGTTAGCCTGAGGCTGCACCTCTGTCCTTTCTGTGGTTCCTGCTTACACTGGGCCATCTCTGCTGCAGCAGCAGCTGCTGAGTGCACAGCAGTTTTGGGAGCTGTTTCACAAGCAGCTCAGCTGCCTTGCAAGGGGAGCCAGGAATGTTGGAAGGAGGGCAGGAATCACCATGGCTCTGTTCAGATCCTGTCTCGGGGTGCCCAGGGGTTCTGGTCATCACCTAAACTTACCATACCTATATGTTGATATTCTGCATCATAGAGCATTTCTTTACATTCTTGTGAATTTTAAGCTATTTTTTGTATTAGAATTGTTCAGTCTTGTTTTATGGGCTTATAGGTGCAAAGTAAATTTTCAGATCTATTATCCTTCATGCTTAAGGGTTTTTTTTTTCTCCCCACTAATATTAAAAAAATCATTATGCCTGTGAATCAATGAATTTAAATTACAAACTTCAAAGATACTGTGACTGTTGTAATTACTTCAGAATGAGAAGCAAGGAAGTCAGAGGGAAATGTGTTCTCCAAATTTAAGGCTGCAAGCCTTATGGCATGCATACTCTTTCTTTTTTTATTCATATGCTTGTGTTTGTATCTTGAAGGAAAAATGTCCTGCAACATTTCAGGTATTTTATGGAGCTCCTTTCAGAGTATGGAGACAGTGAAGCAGGTGATTTGTTCAGACCTTGGTAGAAGGAGGACTGCAACAGACTGGCTGGGGAAGGAGCAGGAGATGAGTTGTCAAAGGAGGAATTAAAACCAGATGTCAGGTCTGAGGGTTTCTACACTGCAGTCTTATGGTGATTTCAAACTTGCTCTGTACTTAAGTGATGCTCTTGCCTATGGTTTTTCCTAGACAGGTGTTTGTCTTCCACAGTCTTACGGTTCAGATCCTGAGACTCATGCAGCTCTTGTCAAGTTACTCAGTGACACTCAGACATATCTTTCTTACTGGGTTCTCTTTGTCTTTCACTCCAGTGTTCCTGCTAGTTGTTCTTCTTTTATGTTCTTGAAGCTACATGTTACCACATTTCTTCCAGCTGGTTACTGTACTGAGTTTGCTGGTAGGAAGCTTTTTGATGTCAGCCTCTCAAGCACCTGGATATTGAAGCCATTTGGCAACTCTTCCCTCAGAGTATCATGCTGGACTTTTTTCAGATGTGAGGGGCTATTCCCTCCCCCTCTCTCTCTCATACCCCCTGTCCCTGTTGTCTTCCTCCTTTCTCACAACCAAGAGCAGCATCCCCCTAACCAGCCTCAGGGTAGTAGAGGTTCACTATAAGGGTACATACAAATCACTGTTCTGGTCTCAAATGGTTATGCAGTTGACCTTTTTGACACTTCCAAGACAGAAAAATAAATCAGACAAGTTTCTGATTTAGCCAAAAATCCTGTGCAGTATTTGCAGGGTGTTATCTTAATTGATTGCTATTTAAACAGCCATCAGTCTTTTGAATTTTTACCAAAAAATGACAGTGACTGAAAAACTTCAGTGTTATGCTCTTCATTGTGGACTTCAACAAGTTTGTTTTTTGATGAAGCATCAGTATCTCCTGTCAGACATGCTTGGCTTCTTCAGTCCAAAGGGTCCCCCTTTGCCACAGTAAGCCACACTTTATTCTGGTCCTGCATGTTGGCTAAGGTGTCTCAAACAACCTAGAGTGATCTTAGCTGCTGTTTGCACAGCAGAGCATCTGACTGGCAGCAGTAGTGTGATAGAGCCATGGCTCAAGATCAGTGTGTGCGAACAGATGAGAGGCTGACAAACCTGAATTAGGATTTCCTGCTGCCACTGTGGCGAGCTCAAACTGCCCTTCCCTTCCTCTTGATGGTCTTCAGCCCCTCTTTCCTGTTCTTCCACTTTGTGTCTGCAGTGGTTTTCTGCCTCTACTTGATCCACAAATGTTTATGGGTGGGGTTGTGGTCACAGGTGGCAATGGTGATGAGACTACATACAATGAAAGTTGCCTTTGGGGTTCAGCAGAAGGCTGAAGGCATGTCTCCTTTTCCTGTTAACTTGTGCCTCTGCTTCCAGCTCCTTGCATAGGGATGACTGCCTTTCAGATGAGCTGTTCACCCTTCTTGGGTAATCTTCAAAGTATTTTACTCTCCACAAGTCACTTTTATGTATATGTGTGGGTGCATTTGACTTAATTGCAGGTGTATCCATGTTTTCAGAAAAAAATGATATATAAACTTCCTAATGCTAGAAATAAATTTGATGGCATTTGTAGGCAAGACTTGGCATTTTTCTTCTGACTAAGCCCAATTACAGGGTTGATACTAATGCATGCTGTAGACGCATTTTTCTGTCTTTCATACTTGAGTAGTGTATTTCACTAGCCTGGCACTATTAAACAGTCCTTTTCATTATTTCATTTACATTCTGCTTGTGTTAAGTTGAACTGAGGTCACAGTAGGTAAAATGCAAGAAAATGGAATCCATATGGCAAAATTCTGGCTCTTTTATTGAGGATTGTTAATGTATATTCCTAATAAAAAGCAAACAGGTTAAAGTAATTCTGCTGAAATGAACAGAGCAAATGGTAAATGGGTCAAAATACATGGAATTCAAATCACAAGTTCTTTATTTAAGAAAGGAGTGAATGTATAAAGCTGACAGAGGAACTTTTCATGCTTTACTGTTTGTTTCCTCATGAATTAACCTCTGGAGAAGGAAAGCCTGTTGGAAATTCCGGCTGGAATTTGCAATATTATTTTGAATGCCTTGAGCCTCCAGTGATGTGCTGATTTGACCAACCAGCTTTTTCAAAAACCTGCTTTTTTTTTTTGTCCCACATAAAAAATGTCATTGTTGTTGTAAGCATGTGGAAACTAAGCAAACCTTCCAACCAGACGGACTACATACTGGTGTAGCCTGTTCCAAGCTGCCTTCAAGTCTGGCCATGTTAATGGCTTTTTGACTAGGCAAGGGGAGGTAGGATGGCTTGTAAGGGAAAGAAATAACTTCTAACTGGTGCTCACTTCACCTTCAGAACCCATCAGTCTGAGTGCTTCCTTAGGCTTGCAACTTTTCCAGGAACATAGACTGAGGGGTTATTAGCAAAGAGTTTTAAGGTCAGCTGGGTAGTTTGTAGAAAGGAGCTAAGAGTTTTAAGTGTTCTTTGAGCACCTGAAGCTTGGGGAATCGTGTTGTGCCTTGAGGTGACCAGCTAGGAAAATATGCAAAGATAAACAGTTACAATTTTATTAAGGAGTTATCTGAAATAGTGCTGGAGACTGTGAGACTAGCAGTTAAATGTAGGTGTAAGTGGTTGGGCAATAGGCTTACAAATTGCATTTCATGTTTCTAATTGTAGATGAAAACACTTGAAGCTAACTGAAATTGTAGGCAGTTGGACTTTCATATACTTCCTTCAACTCCCTTACTCTGTCTCCTTTTTCTTCTAAACACAAAGATCAGTTAAACTGAAGTTAAGATAAAATGAACCACATGATTTTTCTGCACAAGGTTAAAGGACCCTACTAGTAGAGATGGCCATGCTTTAGTGTCATAAAATAAGATAACATCAGAACTACTTAATGTCTTTTAAGGTATTTCATCTATTGAAGTCTTACTTGATGGTAGTGTAGAGAGCCTAAGGTTTAAAAGTGGGGTAAAGGATACGTATACCTATAAGCAGAAAAATGAGTTAAATGTTCTGGCAGTGCATATGGTTACTTGCTGAATGCCAAAACTACTTGTGTCTGTGTGGTTAAATGAGATTTTTTCCTAAACTTTGTGGGAGTTCAAGTATCTTGAGACACAGTCCTACAGCCTTCTGTCAGTGTTAGCACTTGACGGACTGTGAAACCAAGCAGTTCTGACACTTGGCTCCAGAAGCACGGGCTGTGGTTGCTGCTGCATCACCTTCCCCTTGGTATGATAATGCTGAGGTCCTTGTATTGTAACAGTGCTCAGTCTCTGTAAATGGATGTGGCTGGACTTGTGGTAGTAGATACATGAGACTGAAATATGACCTTTTTCAAGGAAATGTGGGAAGGAGGCTCCGGAAAGTGAATGCATAAGGATGATGCTTTATGAGAAAGCCCAAGGCAAAGACTGGTTTATTAAACACTTCATTTTAGATCAGGATGTCTTTTTACTGGACTTCTGTTGTCAAAATTCCTGTGCTAGTGGTGCTTTGTTTTTTTTCCCCTGTTTGCATAGCATCTGGCAGTGATATTTGGTGTAGGACAGTGGCCTTGTAGATCCTGACACACAATTTGTGAAAGTGGATGATGTCTGTCTGCTGGGCAGAAGATGTGTGTGTATTTCTGTATGAAAATCTGAGCCTGCATGCTTCAGACAATGTAATAACTAGATTAGGAGACATAGCCATTTTTGAGGGAGTGGGAGAGTAGTTCAGTGTTAGAAAGATTTGAAAAATGCCATATTGAAGAGCCTCATAATTTAATGAAGTGTATTAGTCTACTATCTTGAGTGAATCTGCTCTCCATGTTTAGAGCCGTGGTAGGTTTTTGAGTGTCTGCATTTGCATGGAGGTTTTTCTCCAAGAAAGTGTTCAGGGTATGGACTGAATTCCCTTAACTGAAGCTACAGAAAAAGGCTCAGGCTACCTGTCTTTGTTGCCGTGGGATGCTCTTGTGACTGCTCTTTGACAGAGAAATCTGTAGAAAGTTGTTTTGATTAGAGCATTAAACTTTTTGTCCAAAGATAAATTTCTTCCAGTATAACAATAGACTTGCATGTACTAAATACCTTAATAAAAGAACACCTCTAATAGGTGTTTGGTGCTGTAAAGCCATTTTTTCTTAGTAGTCTATTGAATGATCTCTGTTCACGTAGTAAAGTTGATGTTACCTTCTGCACATTTAATAAACTGTTGCATTAGGCACCTGCGAGTCAGCATTAGGAGTAGAAGCTTAGGAAGGAACTCTTTCTGCCTCTAGCTTTTGAGCATTGTTTTTCTGACATCTGTACATGTAATTCTGTCTGCTTGTTTTCCAGCTGCCTGACAGCGCTGTAAACTCCTGCCCCACTGCAGTGAGGGCAGCTCAGGTAGCAGCAAGCCTGGCTCAGTGAATCATCAGCTCAATCTGCTCTGGTTAAGGCTGTTGGCTAGTGCTGTGCTGGTGCAGTAGCAGCACCTGAATTGCCAGCCTAAGAGTGACTGTAGAGCTCGGAGCTAAACTGCCCTGAGCAGGCACTCCTGGGGTGCTGGGAGTCTGAAAGCACAGATTTTACCAGGAATACAAAAATAGCACTGAGTTTATTGGCCTTTTTCACATTAGGACAAGAGTTACATGCTCTTATATAACCAGAATTTTTGAGTCACCTTGATGATCTAAAATGCAACTAGCTTTTTCTTGAAACTGCAGTGCTGAAGCGTGATGGCAAATGTTTCACATGCACAGCTCATCCTCATGGCAGACATACCGGCAGACATAAATGGGATGCTGCCTAGAGCCTGTTGTACCGTGCTGGGCTTTCACTGGGGCTGGCTATGGTGAGCAAAGTGTCAGTCAGGAGTTTTGTGCAAGAGGGGCTTGGCTTTTGTTTTTGTGTTTTCAGCTGTTACAGCATTGCTCTGTGAAATGCTTTTCAGTGTGCTAATACTGGTGACATGGGGATGGGCTGGGGTGGAAAAGGCAGGAAGGTGAGGTGAGGGATACACAGAATTTCTCATCAGTGGACTAGAATACTTCCTTACCTTGCCTACTGTGCAGCCAGGATGGCTTGCAGCTGGGACTGCCAAATGTGGTTTGGCTACTGTTTAATACAAATACGCTGATGAAAAACGACTCCAGCATTTTACAGTATTACTCATGTACCTCTTCTCTTCCTCTGTCCTGACTTCATAAATTCTTTTCTGTCACCGTAAGAGGATTTCGTGCTTTCCATCCTCTGTTATGTCCTGTGTATTGAGCTTCCCTGTTGTGGTGCCAAAAAAGCCACCCTCCTCCTTGCTCTCATCTCACTTTTCATGGGAAAAGTCTCTGGTGGCAGGAAATTGAGGGGGGCTGGCCCTGAGAAACAAAAGCCTCTGTTCCTTTCTTTGCCTTTTTCAGTATAAGTCTTTTGGTGTGTCTGTGGCAAATGCCTTTTTAAATGGTCTGCCTGCTAGAAGCAGCCACGTGCTGTTCTTGAACTATTGCAGACGGTTACATGTCTGAGTGCAAATGCAGGACCAGGAAGCCTTAAATGCTGCCGCAGGTTTTGCAGGGTTTTTTTTTTTAGCTTCAGTTTAAGACAATAAAAATTGTCTGTTTGGGGAATTTTTATCCCTGAATAACTTCGAATTACATCTTGTAAAGTGTTCCATAATTCGGTATTCAGAAATTAAAACAAGCATTACTTCTCCTTGCTTTGGTTATGTATCACAGAAGTTTCAAGTTTAGCTTCATTTAAAAATACAATCCATGGATCCATGGGCTCAATTGAAAACTGCTGCAAATTATATCCATAAAATACCTCTTACTTGATATGATATCAAGTATAAACAGACTAATGGGAGAGATCCGGTCAGCTCAGTGTTGATGTGGATTATGTCTGTGATCCTGGGACCTCCAAAATCCTTGCTATGGTTGTGATAAGAGGGTTAACTCTGATCTTGGGCGACATTCATACATCCAGTGCTTGTTCTTAAAATTCTTGTGTAAACTGAGCATTTCTTCTGTGAACCTGAAGTTTTGAATCTCCTTACAGACACTGTTTGTAAGGTCATGGCTCCAGTGGCTCTTGTACACCTGGGCTGGGGGCTAGTTTCAGTAATTATATTGCAGCTTCAGAAGTGTTGGCCTTATTTCTGAAAACTTACTCAAATCCAGAAGGTTGAAATACTGTTTTGTCTGCAATGTTGTCAGTGCACGCTGCTTGTCCCATGTTGACTGTAGGTGCACGTAGCACCTTGGGGTGCGTTGGCATCCCTGTGGTCTGCAGCTGATGCAGCTCCAAGTATTTGCTAACAACTGGAATGGCTGTCTTGGACCATAGTGCATCAGAAAGTTTTTGTAATCCATAATCAAACCGCAAACATCAACTAGTCCTGGCTACTGCCTTGCCTGTTCCTCTGCTTTTTCCATGTTGGTGGTACACAGGACAAATATTTCAGACAAAGACAAGAGCAGATGTAAGTGCAATACATCAGCTGACAGAAGATGCTCAGGTCTTGCCATTTATGAATGCTCCCTGCTAAATGGACTGATTTTTGTGAGAGTTATGTGGAATGATAATATGTAGGAAATTGCTAGTAGAATGTGACTTCAACTCTGAATCAATTGCTGGAAGAATTTACTTGGACAATTATTGCATCATACTGAGTGCCAGAATAAGTGTGTTCTAGTTGTTTGTTCAAAATTAGGTGTGGCAATTTAAGCTTTAGTACTGCTCACTGCTCCATGTAGTGGTTCATACTCACTCTTGCTTTAGTAACTTTCCATGAAGGAATATCTGTAATGGGGGAACTCGGTGTCTTAGCACACATGCTTTGTATGTGTTGGCTGTCGGCTAACAGGGTGGCAACATCTAAAATGAATTGAAATGGTGAGCTTTTAGGCTAGCCACACTGGCATTTTTATTAGTTCCTGTCAGCAGTCCAGACACGCTCTTAACATTCCCTCTTTGAGAGAATATTTGATATTTTTCCACTTAATTCCAAATTGAGAGTCACAAAATGGGTGAATTTAATCATAAGATGTTGTTTTAGATGCCTTTTTTTCTTTACAACTTCCACGTAGTGTGCATGTGCCGCCTTCTGTGATATTTGGATCTTCTTGGTTGCAACATTTTGCATCTGTCCGAATCCGGCTTGGCCTGCTTACCCCAGTGGGCTGGAGTTCTTAATCTGAAGCCCAGCCCTGCTTACTCTGCCTGCTAACACCCTTTAACACAGCAGTCTTTTCCCTAGCAAGTTGAGCATTATCAATCAAGAAGTTACTGATACAGCAGAAATGTTTATTCTTTCATCAGTCTTCCCAGTCTTCTGACTAATAGTTGCCTAGTTAGGCAGAAAGACTGAGTTTTCTGTCTTCAAACCAAGCTAATTTGTGTGTTAAACTTAGTGTGGCCACACTCATAGTGTGTTTGAAGTTCTAGGGCTCTAGTCAAAGATTGAAGAAGCCTTTGCCAGAATATATTATCGTAGACTAGACTTTAAGGACCCAAGTCTTTGAAGTAGTTTCCTCTGCAGCTCAGTCCTGGGGCGACCTCTATCCTGTAGGTTGTCATTGTGTCTAAAAGTGTCTGTAACCACTTATTTGATGTGATAGCACTGTTGCTTTGAAGCCAGTATGTGCTGGAGGGGGAAAGGGTGTAATTTGTTTTATCAGAAGACTATGTTGCAAGAGACTCCTTCCAGCCGAAGCACCATAGGTGTTTGCATGCTCTGTACTCTGCCTTTTCAGTGCTTAGATATTCAGCCCAGAAAGAGCTGCTTTGGCCCTGGTAGGAAAGAAGACAAACTTCCTACTTGTGAGTTGCTGATACAGTATCTCTTCTAGAAAGGATCTGGGTTTTCCACTTCTCGGTGTCTACAAGTTACTTATTCTCACCTATTACCCTTTTCCCTTATTGTTGGAGGGATTTCTAAGCAGAACTACTATTACAATCCCACAATATCTGTCAGTTCCTTCATCTATCCTCTGAATCAATCTTTGCAAATAATGGTAATAAGGGACTTGAGGCTAGCCAGGCCTGCTTGATCTGGGATGACCTTGTTGAGGATGGGAGGGACTTGCGGATGTGTAGATCCAAGACTAGATTGCAAAGCATTAGTGTCATTCAGGTAAATTCCTGGATGGATAGTTATCAAACAGGTTGTGTGATTTCTTACTCCTACTTTCAGACAAGCTGCCTTTCTGCTGTTTTGTTTATGGTTGTGGTGAGATGTGTTTGGAGGGCAGGAGTATGTGGCTGTTTAATGAGCTGAGAGGAGTAGGGCATGGGTGTTGTCATAGGGGATGAATGCTTGGTTCAGAACCAGCTCCCCCATCCTGGCTGACAGGGCCATAGCACACTGGAATGGTCAGCTGGGCTCCTCAGGTGGCATTTGTCTTCATCCAGGGGGTGTTCTGCTGTTTGAAAAGTGGCCTTAGAGCTCAGTGTCACAAGTAGTAAGTGCTGTGGCTCCTCAGTACTTCTCCCTTGCTCTGGTGAGCCAGGACTCCCCCACAGCAGGGGAGCGGTGTCAGGGGCTGGGAGCAGCCTGTCCTGGATGTGCTGACAGTGGCATGGCCAAAAGCAGCAGCAGAGCAGCCTCCATGGCCAGTTTGCCAGGTTAGGTGTTTTACCACCTGCATCTCATGTTTGCCTCCAAACTCATGTATTGGTTCGTAGCAAGTGATTACAGTATCTGAGAGCTCATTTTAGTGAGTCATGCTTACTGGAGCTACTAGACTTGAAAGGGACTCTGAGCAAGGCAAACATTTGTTTTTTATTAAATGTATGAAACTTCTTGGTAATTAGGAAAAGCCATCTTAAAAGCAAAGATGAGAGAGATCGATAACTGTGGTGATTAAAACTGAAACTACAAAGCTTAAAGCAGCTAATCATACGTTAACAAATGTGTGGTAGCATCAGTCCAAAATGTGAGTGAGTAGTGTTCTCTTCTGTGTCCCCAGTAAATGCATGCAGGATTGTTTGTTGGTTTTTTTGAGGTACAACCTTCAATGTCTGCATGTACTTGTAAAGCCCATCTTCTTTCTTTATTATAGTGCCTTTTACTTGAGTTGCCTGTATCAGCTACCAGAAAGTGTTTACCCCACTACATGAGGCAGCTGTGTCAGTGAAACGCTGAAAACTTGCTGGTGGCATGCACAATCTGTGTGACAGTCAAACTAACAAACCACCTCGCTCTCACAGTGCATTTGAAGAGAGGGGCCCGTGTATCTGTTGTTTGTTTGTGTGTTTTTTCTTTTTTACCAAGGATGCGTCTTGATGTTCTCAGCTAAGTAGCTCGTGGGCTGCCACAGAAAGCAGCTGGCCCAGCCCTGTGTTTCCGTCTCCTCCCTTGTGCCTGCACCAGTGTGCCCGCAGGTGCACAGCAGCTTAGATCAGGGACCTCATCTTCCTAGAAACGGGTCTCTTAATAGTCATCACTCTTCAGTTCACTGACACAGCCGCAGGATTGCCAGCTCCGACACAAGAGCTGAGGGGAGTATGGGGCTGAGAAACACAAGGGAGGGCAGGGCCAGGTCTTTGACAACCGCTAGTAAAAATAGGGTGTCATTTTGGGAACTGGTTTATGCTGAAGGCTGTTTCCAAAAGCCTCCCATGCTGTGATTGAAATTCAGCTGGAAGTCAGCACTACTGTGGTCCTTCAGAGTCATCGCTAGAAACATTTGGAAGAATTGCGGATTAGCTCACAGAGGCCCTCTGCACCCTACAAAGAGAGGGAGACCAGTCATGGGGTAGTGGTTAATAATCAGGGTCGTCTGCAGCTGGAGGTGTGCACACTGTCATCCTTAATAGACTGGGAGAGTGCCTTTATGGGAGGTGAAGTGGTTGCAGAGGTGGGTAGGGGTGTGAATACCACAGTTTGTTCACTTGATTACAGCCCTCATCACCCCCATCAGTGGGAGGCAGCTCTGCTGCAGTCTCACAGGTTCCTGAAGCTGCTGCTGGTTCCCACGTTGCCCTTGAAATAAGTTTGCAGTGCGTTGTTGTCTGTCTTTACTGCTGAGGCTCTGCTTTAGCATGGGGCTTCTCCATCTATCCACTGCTTGCTCTGAGCTTCCACATTGGAGTCCTCAAACTCCTCTGAGGATGTGTAAGCTGAAACTCTGCTGGTTCCCAGCCTCAGCCCCACATGCTTAAGTGGTTCACCCTGCCCCCAAACCAGGCAATGGATAAAGAGCAATACATGCTTAATTTTGAACAAGTGAAACTTGAGGAATTCACTGTACAGAGAACAGCACCTTCTTGGTGATCTGAGTATCTTTGTGCATCATGCTATAAAAGGCCTTTTTTGAGAAGGGATGACTATTTTAATTTCTCTTTTGTGGTAATTTGCCTAGGTTCTCAGTAAAATAGCATTGAGGATCACCCCTGATTCGCATGTAATGTTATATGGGTTTCTGTTTGCAGCTATTGTGGATGATGAAAGGCTTTCAGCAGAGGAGATGGATGAGAGGAGGCGTCAGAACATTGCTTATGAGTATCTATGCCACTTAGAAGAAGCAAAAAGGTAAGTAAATGAAAGCAGACTTATACCTACCTGGCCTTTAAATACAGAGGCCTGTTGCATTCTTGAGCATTGTGATTTTTAATTCAAGTTACTGAATTACTTGGATAGACTTACTGTTGGAATTTTATAACATTCAGTATAAGAAACTAATGCCCAATGTGAAAAGTTTAGTTCAAATAAGGATTTCGAAGTAATCAAGATCTCCTCAAAGTTACAGTAGTGACCATCTTCAATGAATGTAGGAGCTGGGTACTAAAACCTAAGGCTGTGGTTTTGCAATAAGCTGAGTCAGGCCCATGTGACTAACTGGGAAAAGCCTTGTTCCTGGCTGTGTGGTTGTGCTCATGGTGCTAGTGCTTGTGGAGAACTCAAGTTGCTAAGACGGCAGAGAATCACCTGGGCTTTTACCAGGTTAATGGTCCATATCATCTCCCTATTTCAGTGGTAAGTATAGGCAGGGCAATAAGATAACCTGGACTCTGCTCTTCATTTAGTTCCTCTAACCCATTGGTCAGGAGTACTTGTCTCGGCAAGAAACAGCCTGTAATGAAACACTGATCTGCAAGTGCGCAGGGATTTTATCACCTTTGTGCAAATGTACTGTGCTATGTCATTCTTAAAAATATTGTTGAATATTTGTTTTGTGATTACTGAGCAAGGAAACAAGGTGCAATATCCTTGTGCTTTTGGAGTAGCTTGTGCTGCTATTATCATATGTAAAAGTCTATTTTACATTCAGAATTATTCAGAGATGCCTGTTGTACTCTATTTATTGCCCTGGGTGCTACAGGGGTACATGTCTTGCTTCTGCTCTGCATTTATTGGTGATGGTGGTTTTAGTCCCAAACTTTAGTTGGATGACTTTCCTAGGAATTTCTGTAGAGAAAAGGAAACTTGAACTCTGCTTAGTAGCCCAAGCTGGGAAACCTCAGTGTGATGACAAACCATAGGATCTTTAGACTGAAGTATACTTCAGTCAGGAATCAACTACAAAAGTGTGCCCTGGGCTTTTTTTTTCTGCACAGTTCCCCTCCCCATCACTGCATGGCACTGGCAATTACCTATTTAGCAGACAGTTAGCTGCCAGTGTTCTTGTCCTAGGGGCACTGTTATAAAAATCAGCCATTCTTACTTCCTGTTCACTATGCTGTACCATCTGCTGTAGCAAGCATTGCCTCCTTTGCTTGCTTCCTCTTTCTGCTGCAGAGCTGTTCTGCATTAACATTTCAGACAGCAAGTGTTTCACTGATGTCAGGGAGGACTGTCCTGCTCCACATATTCCTCTTGCCTCCATCATGCAGTTGCAAGAGATTGCCCTTGGTCAGCTGAGTTGGCTCACTAAGCTGGCAGGAAATTTGTAGCTCTTTTGCCATGTTAGTTTTCAAGCAGTGTAGTAAGCTGACTGGTCAGATCAAGGGGTCAGAGGAGAATCAGTGCTGGCAAGAGGAAGGGGATGGGGTGCAGCCACACACTGGAGAGGGGGGAGGGAGCAGGTCTCTACCTTGCTTGCTGGGAGGTTAGGTCAGCTCCACCACCTCAGGAAACCTCAGTGAGTCAAGCTTTGATTTTACTTAAGGTTACTCTTTGGTTTGTTGAAACTTGCCTGCCTGCTGGCTTCTTGCAAGATAGGAATAACAACTACTCTCCAAATCCAGTCTTTTCTCTCTATTACTATTATTAGTAATTTATCTTCCTGGCTTTTTTCCACCCTCCTGCCTTCCCAGGAATACTTGTCACTTTGAACTCAAGTCCTCTACTCATTTGGAGCATCTCCCTTGATATTTCACAAGGAAATGTGAAGTTATTTTTACAACTAATGACTTAAATTAACATCTACCACAAGTAACCTCCTCTTCCTCTTTGTATCTATCTTCATATGGGTTCACACCATTAGTAGTTTTCTAGAAGAAAGACTCCTTTAGCTCTGCGAGTGGGTGATGGGACTTTGCAGCTAGAACAGGGGTGCTAAGTACCTGGAAGTATTTCTGGATCTCTGTTTGGAAAATTGGAATTTACTGGTAATGTTCATGGGCAATGCTTGCCACTGCATGAGGTAAGGGTGAGTGCTGCAGGTGTAAGGAGCCTTATGCTTCCCTTGCCAAGGAGTTGAGTTGTCATGTGTGGAGCTGATGTGGTGGCTTGATGCTGCTGGATGTTCTCCTGTGCCTCAGTGCACTTGCCCCAGCACTTGTTAGGGAGGAGGTGGTGATGGTGGGGGTGGTGAAGGCTCTGGGGGTGCTGTTGGGTGAACAGAGCTACTGTGAGGGAAAAGAGAGGACAAGGGAAACTTCTCCTTTCATAGAGAACTGTTGGGATAATTCAGTTACACCATGAGGCTTTACTCAGGACAGTCTCCTCTTACTAATGTGAAATCAACCTGGCAATGAACATGTACAAAAAAAACTTGCAGAAATGTCTGTGTCTTGTAGCTGCACAGCCCCTAGCCCTGCTGCCTCAGGAGGAGAGTAATGCTATCTGGGGTGGCCATTGCCAGCGGCAGGGATAAGCTTGGGTGGCATCGGTGTGCATGGCCATGTTCTCACCAGACCTCACCTGGTGAAATGGCAGTATGAGAAAATGGGTATCTTCTCGCTGCACAGCTACTGCCCTCTCCAAGTACTTGATTAACATGTTTCATCCTTAATGTGTGGTGTCTGTCCTGTACTTGCACGGTTATAGCACTTTCTTTGTCACAACAGAGCCTGACCAAAGCTGGGCACTCTGGAAAGCAAGATAGCAGCCTTGGAGGGAGCAATTTAAAACCGCAGCAGAATGAGAGCAGTGCAAGCTTTGGAAGCCTGGATGTAGGGTGCAGGTTACCCCAACAGCACATGGCAGGTCCTGCGCTTCAACCATGGTGTGGCTGTGGTTTTGCAGGAGGTGCCAACTGATGCATTGCCTATTGCTGCTGCTGAGTGGAGAGGTCCCAGCTGGGCGCTTGCTGCTGTTCCCTAGTGCTGGAGCAGCCCCTGTGGGATGCACCCCTGTCCTCCCTGACTGTGTGGTCTGGCAGTGGGTCTGGGCTGGAGAAGGCAGGATGGTGCCTTTGGCCCCAGGTGTAGCAGCCAGTTGTGAAACCTCCCAGAGCTGTGGCTGCTGCCTGCTTGCTTCCAGCAGTGCCCTCCTGGGCAAAACCTGGGAGTGGGAACTGCCCCTCTGATATCTGATTTCTGTTTACAGTTGTAAGCTTTTTTGTTTCTGTAAAACCTGAATGCAGAGAGGATTTTTTAGTATTTGGGACACTATGCCTAACAATGAGAATCAACAGACTGAAATGGGTAAAGTAATGTGAGTTTTTCCATTCAGTTGGCAGCTGCTGAAATGGCAGCAAATACTGTTTCAGCTAATCAGCAGTGTGCAAACACAACTGTTTTGGCACACAGTGAAGAGTAGTAAATAACAATAAATAGCAAAATATTGGGGCAGAATGTGGCTGGGACAGTACTGTGGCAAGAGTTACTTTTTTTACCATATTCTAATAAAAACATTTTTTACAGCAGCTCTGCATGTAGAAATACCAGAGTTAATTAAACAGGTAAAGAATGTGTACTTTGAGCTGCTTTTCAGACCACTGTTTGCACACTTACTTCCCGTAGCATAGCTTTAATAAAAACTTTCCAAGTTTAAAATGAAAGAAGAATCCTGTTGCTGGTAGCTGATGCTTCTGCAAATACCTTCTGTGCTACGCACAGTATCTGTTATATGCATGCAGCATAGGAAATGCGGGGTTTTTTAAACACAATGAACAAGCTTGCAGTATCTGCAGAGGTCAGTAATGTTTGAATAGGGTGTTCCATTCGATACTGGAGAAAAAACATTTTGTTCTGTTAAATTGCTGGCCTCTTACTCTGCAAAATACCACATCTGAGAAATTGAGTTCTTGGTTGCTCGTATACGTTATTACTTCTGTCTTTAAGGAAAGTTTATTGCACATTTAAAAAAAGTAGAGAAAAACTGATAGTATCTGGTATCCTTGAACTCCTGAGAAGAACAAAATCAAGAATAAGGAATTAGAAGTAAAGATTTTCTTACTTCAAGCATTGTAGCCATAGATGCCTCTAACAGAAGCTCGCCAGACATTACAACAACACATTTCCAGTATTGCTTGGGAATTTCTTCTCTTAAATAACAAAGGCTTAAGGTAAGCATGAACAGCTGTGTCACAAGCACTAATGTATTACTGGAGTAGGTTAATTATAATAGATTTACCAAAATATCTTCCTTCCCAAAGATTGTCTGTAATACCCAGAAGATCAGATTCTGCCTTGAGTTTGGCTTTTGTTATTGCTTGTTTCTTTGCAGATGTGCAATTACTGTGCTGTAAATTATAATACAGATTTGAAGGGTTTTAAAGTGATTGAAGCTGTGGCATATAATGCAAATCAAGTTTACAGTAAATCTGTTGTAGCTAGGTAGGGTTACCAACATTCATAGCAGAGCAGACACTGTTCCTCTTGGAAATTATACCTTCTTATGCTAAGCTTGGATTTGAACCACAGGAGATCTCATTTTGCAAACCTACTCTCTCTCTCTCTGTATGAAATGGAATATACGTTGTTTCACAAAGTATATGCTGTAATTTCATAGCCAGAACTGTCAGCATTTGTCTTTTTATTTTTCTTACTCAGCTGTTCAATAGGACAACAACTTGTGTGAAACACTGAAGCTTTAGTTTCAGTTAGACAGTGAAGACAGTTTTCCTTCACTCTATCTGGGACATATCTTTGGAGAAGTCATTTTTTTTTGAAAATGTAAATCCTCATTCTTTTCCAAGTTCCTTACAATAGAAAATCAAATCATCCATTTTAGGTTCCAAAACCAGCTTCCTTCATTCTATTGGTTTTTATTAAACTGATTTGCAGTGGCTAGTTGCGGTATTAGTCACTTATGTTGAAGCTGCTCAGTTGGAGGGTGCTGTATAAAAATGTACATGCAGTTTAATATACTTAAAAGGTTGAACCCTGAAGTGCTTAATTGGTTTCAGTGAAACCAAACAGGTTTGTGGTACCATAGCACCATAGAAAGCTGAAGTTGCTACAGTTTTCAGGACTGTGGAACTACAGAGGGTTACTTTGGAGCCTAACCTATTCCTGAGGGGGTACCAGGGTCTTATGAAGGCTTGGTGCTACAAGTGAGTTCTGCCAGGTTTCATGCTGCTGTTTCTCAATGGGCAAAGTCGTGGCAACGATGCAGCCCTGGCAGCTCATGAGTGAATTAGAGCTACCTAATTGCTCAA
Organism: Falco biarmicus; assembly: GCF_023638135.1. Taxonomy (NCBI): domain Eukaryota; kingdom Metazoa; phylum Chordata; class Aves; order Falconiformes; family Falconidae; genus Falco; species Falco biarmicus. The sequence continues at coordinate 59,393,435 of NC_079311.1, forward strand.
TTTTAAGTCCAGTTCTTTCAAACTGCAGCGAATCGTTAAAGCTTTGCCATCAGAGGTAAATAACTGTAATATAACTGTGTAACTAGCGGACTATGAGCAGAGAATGTTAAGATACTACTTGGTAACCTGTTCTATATGGGTTTGCCAGAAAAATAATTCTTCTGGGAGTGGTAGTCGACTGACATATTGTAGATTATGCACTTTGGCTCATCTTCCCCCTCTGTTTGCCTTAAGCTTGATAAAGCACCAGTGAACGTGGTGGGCAGCAGTTCTGTAAAGGCCAAATGTTTGAAATTGGGGTGCTTCATGAGGAGATATTCTTGGAAGAATCCTATTTAACTGGGATATACCTGTCCCTGGAGTAGCTCAGTCCACACAGGTATTGATCAACAAGTATAGTCACTGTTTCATGCCTTGATCCTCAAGAGTACTTACCTAGGAGACAAACTCGTCAATAGCTATTGAGTTGAACAGCTTTTTGTTCTAAATAGTTATACAATTGTGCAGATATGCCAGATTTTTCATATGCAAGTGTCAGTGATATCAATCAATTCAATAATTGCTTGGGTAGTGGTATTTGCATATGAAAAGTCTTAGTAAGAACTGAAGGAAAGAGAAACCTTTGTTCTAGTTTCTGTACAGGATCCATTGACCTGCTCACTGGGATGTTGAGGTAATTTGTGCACATGTTATGGGTCACTGCTCAGCATGTATAGTTGTGGAATAATGCTGCAGAGTAATGATGGATGCGACCTTTGTTTTTTGGAGACTAAGCCATATGGCACTTATCCCATAGCATGCACCGAAGCTAACAGTACAGTCATTTCAGAGCCAGGTCTCTTGAAGTTTTCCACCTTTCTTTTAGGTGCAACCCTCTTGTAAAAGGAATTGTGGCGCTTTTTTTTGATAGAACAGAGATAAATTTGAAGATGGCTGATGCTCTGAAGCCCTCATATTGGTGGAGTTTGTAGGTTCAGCTTTACCAAGACAGCACATGGCATTTTCATTTCTCCTTCACTTCCCCTTTGCAACTTGGATTATCTGTGGTGCAACTCCAAAGTCTGTTTGACTTCCTACTTCACCCATAAGACTAACTGCTTCTCAGATCAAAATGATGGCTTCATTCTGCATCCTGAGTAGCTCCTACTTAATGTTAAGTGCAACCTGAGGTGGCCCCACTGATGTATCAGTAGTAGCTAAGTCATTACAGTATCAATGACCAGCAGGGATTCTTGCACATAATTGACCAAAACTTCTGTATCTGAAACGATGGTAAAGGCAAGCTTGAGGCTGAGCTGTACAGGGAGGAACAGAGCTGTGGATTTTTGAGGTAGCAGAGGTACTTGAGTTTGCACTTTGCCCAAGGTATTCATATGAAGTTGCTGTTGGGAAGAACCTGTGCCATTTCCAGAAGGAATGGAAGGGTGCTGGTTTATCCTTTGCTTAGTGTTAAAGGGCTTAAGTATTGCTCTTAACCTTTAAGTAGGTCTTTCTGCACTGTTTGGACTGCTCAGCAAGTCACGGTGTATTTCCTATTCACCTGAGAGCAGCCAAGGCCTTTGCTTCCTTCCCTGTGTGTTAATGATGGAATAAATCACGGCATCTGTGCCAGGGCATGCATGCTGAGTGCCCATGCCACCTGAGCTGGACTGCAGGCTGTGACAATTGCATGCTACACTGCTGGTGTAGCTGACCCCAGCAAGTGGTACAGTCTGCCTGCTGCGTATCCTAGTATGCTATAACTCTAGTGTAGTATTCAAAAAGCTTTTTTATGTGGTCATGTGTCTGTTTACTTTGGACTGGAGGAGGAAATTACTTGGGCTGATGGAATCTGCTTTTAACAGGTCCCTTGCAGGACTCTACTTTTCACATGCTGAGGTTCTCTTTTTCTTTTTTTTTTTTTCCCCAACTGTCGTGTCCTGAAGAGCTGTTGAAGCTTGTAAGAAGTGTTTATTCAGGCTCTTGCAGAAACTGCTATAGGGAGATGTGAATGGCTTCTCATAGACCAGAAAAGGTGAGGCAGCAACTTTACTTGATGACTTTTGTATCACTGCTTTGTGCAGATGACTGCTGCTGGTGAGGAGCTCACAGGTATCTGCTGGTGGTATCTCATTGTATCAGAAACAATAAATTGAATGTTAACAAGAAACATCTAGAGCAGCAGGCTTTTGCTGTAGCTTTGTGGATGCTGGACATACAGGTCCCTATGACTAGCTTAGCTACCGCTTTGGGACTGGAGATCTTAAAGTTGGTCCAGTAATTGTTGAGATTTGCGAAAGAACCAATGTGCCACTATACCACCGGTTCTGGATTGGCAAAATGACCCAGGGATTGAAGGGTTCTGTGCTCACTGAATGTGTAGATGTGGCCTTGCACCAGGCTTTTGCCTTCCAGCTACTGCAGGCAAACACTTTATGGGATAAGAGAGCTGCTGAGGGATATGAGTCTGGATTCCCTTAATGACTTTTATTGCAAATACTTCAACAATTCATTGACTGGAGAAGGAGCACTATGACAACTTGTACCTCCTATCTTTAGGTATGGAGAAATGGTAGAAAGTGCTTTGACTGGTGTTGCTCACTACACACCATGTGAATCTTGTGTTAGTAGATACAGCTATTGCAAACTCCACAGTGTTCCCCACCATGAGCTGTGGCAGCCTTCTTGAGGCTTGGTTAATGAGGGACTTGGTTACTGACAGTTAGAACTTGGGAAAATGCTTTTTAAAGCAACACATGGTCAGACTTAGAACGGAGCTGGTTAAGCAGCAGGGTTGCATGGCTCTGTGTACTGTATGGTGCTTTTGGTTGCTGTTGGTCTCAGTGTTTCACAGGCCTTAAAGATGGCTTTTTACTCACCTGCATTTAAACATAAGGCTCTGTTGAGAGGTAGCGTATTGCATGTCCCAGAGCTGCTAAGAGCATGCATGTACCTCACAGGAGCTTGGACATTTGTGAGACCACTTCTTGGTGTTCTAGAGCCACTGTCACTTGAAGCTGACTTTTTGTGTTGTTTTTTTCCTATTTTTGCTGATAGATGTAGAGATAGGCAAGTGCAGGCCCCTCTGTGGGGTCAAGCAAAACCTGCAGGTTCTCCTCACCTCACTGGAGGTAGGGAGGGCAGAGAGAATGGCCCTTGCCGCTTCACTGTTTGCATGTTTTCTAGCTGCCTGCATTTCTTTCCATTGCTTATGCGTTTTCTGTAGTGCATAGGAAGAGAGATTTCAGGGTAACCTCTTCAATCCCAGATTTAACACTGACGGAGGAACAGGTTCTTCAAGCGAAACCATTCTTTGGAAAATTTAAGTGGTGCATCTGTTTTTCAACTAAGTTCAGGAACTGGCATGTGTTCTTAAATTAGTACAACTAATCCAGTTGCATGTGAGAAGGAATTGTTTCATTAAAACCCAAACAAAAAATTCCTTGCCAAGGTTTCTGTTTTGCAGTTCCAAATCATATGAGGTGGCCAGAGGACCTCTTAGATACCAGTGCATGTGTAGAAAAGAAACCAGTCCATGGAGTTACCTGTTTCTCTTTATAAATAGAAAAATCATAGCTCAAAATAACCTTGCTGCAGTTCCCACAGTGTATGTGTTCAGAATTAGCCTTGTGTTAGCTGCAAAACAGAGGTGAGATAGTGGTTGTCTGTTTCTGCAGTGGCAGTAGGACATGACCTTAACACTTAATGTATTCCACTGTTCCTACTGCACTCTAGCATCATTCTTGACAACTAAGGCCTGAAATAGGTTTCAGAAGTAGAGACTAAAAGCTGTGAATGGGTTTGAGCCTGACAAATTTGAGTCTGGGGGAAGGTCTGTGAATTAATCCTCTCAAGTGAATGAAAGGAGCTGCTCTTGAGCTTGAAATGCTAGGAGGGATTTCACGTGGTTTCCAGTGACTATAAATGCCAGGCAGTTCTGGCTTGGAAGCAGAGACCTCCACTAGTTGCAAGTATTACAGCTCGAAGGGGAGAAAATCTTGCAGGTTTTTGTTTTTATTCAAGTTGAATTGAGAAGTGTTGACAAGTGAGTTGTTATTGTGGCATTGAGTACAGATTTATTCTGGCAGAATGACGGTTAATTGCATGCACAATTTTCCAGCTACCCAGCGGACAAACAGCTAGCCTGCCCTGGGATGAGAGCTCATAGATTTGCAATTGTAAAGATAGGCTATAAAAGCCTGCAGTGCAGGAATACCCTACTCTCTTTGTAAGGCAGCAGAGATGAGAGCCTGGATTCTAATCCTGGCTCTTATTACTCCCAGCTGGGTTGTTAAGGGTTTTGGTTTATTGGTGGTGCATTCATCCTGCAAGGGAAGTGATAGTTAGTCTCACAACTTGGGCTCTTCTGCCATCTATAGCACATTAACTATTTCTAACACTTGCAGCTTTATAAAATTTGGTGCAGTAAGAAACAGTGTAAGAGGAATTCTTGTGATGAATGAAATTGCCTTAAACCCAGTGCTTTTCCTTACCCCTATCTTTATGCTCCCTAGCAGTCTGCCTATTGTATGGCCAAAGGCAGAATTTGCACATAAAGGCAATAAAAGCTATAGCAGGTCTTACAGCGAAGCACTCCTCACTGCACAGGAATTGCCCTGCTATGGTATAGTTACACTCAGGGCACTAGTGTGGGTTTTTTTCCCCAGTAGGGGAATAGGGACAAGCAGTGGGAGCAAGGAGAGAAAGAGGAATGGTTCATTGGAGTTATGCAAAAGGTACTTCAGACTGGAGGCTTAAAAGTGGGAGGAATTTGTAGAGAGCCATTGAATGCAAGGTACAGGCCCTGGCTGCTGCTCCTGGGCTGTAAGACTGGGTGGTGCATGCAGGATGCTGCCACATGTCAGCCACGCTTGCCCACAGGGCACCCTGTCACTGGTCTTGGGGAGGAGGGCATCAGAGCATCGAATGTATCTTAAATCACACTCTGTGGGAGAAGTCTCTTTCAAGTCTGGCTGCCAAACAGGCTGCTCTAAGATGGGTAAATAGGATTTACATCAAACATCTATCTACACACTGTGCCAAACCTCTTTTTCTCTGTTAAAGAAACAAAGCAATGAAATAATGTGGCATCAGTGGATGTTAAAAGCTGGAACATCTTCCTTTCCTGACAGCTTCCAAGCTGCAGATTCCATCATGTCCCTTGCCATGGCCCAAGGAAAGCACAGTGCACTTTACTCAAGTGTGTCTGTGTTTACGTGATGTACAGACCTGGTCATGTGGGATTTGCTTTGCAGTATGTTTGGGGGAATGCCAGCACTTGGTCTCAGATGTACTCTTTGCTGGAACAGAGTTCAATGGTATTCGTGACTGAAGTCAAGTTTTAGGGCTTCGCATTTTTCTGATGAACATCTACAGAATAGGGAAGAGTCAACTTGATACACCCAGTAAATTTTGGGGTGTACTTTCTTCAGCTGCTTTCAAAAACAGAAATCAAAATTCTTCATTTCTTTATTGAAGATGAGCTGTTGGGAGTGGAGGAAAGAAAAAAAATATTTTCTAATAAAGCATTGATGGGATTGAAAGAGCTGTGTGTTTGCAGGTTTTTGGATTTCTAATAGCATGCTTTTATAGTATTTTTCACATCTCCTGTTCAGGTACCCTTCCCCTTCTTTTCCTCCCCGAAATAATTGATCTAACCTTGGCTTAGTGTAATACTAGGATGGTTACTATCTTTTTTGGGGGAGGAGAGCTTGTACTTCAGTTGAAGTCTTGGTAAATGAAAGAGTGAAGTAATGAATGGTATTAGCATATTTCCATGCTCCCTTTATAAAGCTGGCTGATTTTTTTTTCGTATTCTTGCTGCTTTGTCCCCACAGAGAGAGACCTTGTTCTGTTGCTGCTAAATAAATATACTTCTGTTGTGATTACAATTTCAACATTTTCTCCACTTCCTGGAGGTCAAAGTGGTATCATGTGATGGACAGTGGCACATACTGTTTTCCTTAGTGAGAAGTAACAGGGGAGAACATACTACAAAACAGGAATTTATTCCAGAAGGTGTTACTTACTCTTGGGCTTATGCACTCTTCCTATGTTAAGGAAAAACAGGAGTACAAGGAGACTTCTTGGTATTTTTCTAGCATTTTGCTTTCCTTTCAAAATCTGTTTGTTCAGAGAAGATTGTAAGAAAGAAAGATGGTGTCTGCTTGAGTTTTCAGTGCCTGAAACCAGCAGGGAACAACCCATTTGCTGTGGTGGTTACTGGCTGAGTTTGCAACGGTATTTTCAATGTCAACAGCAATTATTTTGCTTCTTAGGAAAACATGTTAAATGACATTTTCAGACCTTTGTAAAAGACATCTAACAAAAGATTGAACTTGTCCACTGCAGTGCAAAAAAAAGACTAGGATAGCAGGGGTAACTGGAGAATTTAACAAGATTGACCTTTAATAACCTGAGATGCCAAGGAGGAGTCAATAGACTGCAGCTGCTGAATTAAGACCACCTCCAAAATCTGTAAAGGGCTCCTGATGTACTGAGCGTTCCCCGGGGTCAGCAAAGCTGTAATTTGTATTTGCTCCACTTTCTGCAAGCAAGGCCAAAATCTGTATGTTGGCAAAAGATTGCATATTTGATGCAGTTTTTGTTTGCATTTGGCTTTAGTGCAGAAAGGATTGGATCTGTCCATCTCTAAGGACTTTTCTCTTCTTGTCATTAGGTTTCAAAATACATGGTTGAACTCTGCTGTTGCTTTACAGGCTTCCTAAAAACATTGATGCCTACATTGCAATGCAGAATTTTCATCAGTTGCTTAGTTTCCAGCAGGTTCAAAGATGAAACATGCATGCAGTGCTTCTGATTTACACCAGTGTCAAGATCCACATGTTGCAAAAGAAACCAGTACCTTAAGCCAGACTTGGCAGGGCTCTCCAGGTGTTCTGTTCCTGTGTCTTGCGAACTCAGTGTCACTGGAGGAATCATATCTTCTGTGAAGATTTTGCATAGATGGTGCTTTGATAACACAATTAGGGTAATAGTTCATGCTTTGAGGCCTTTCATGTAACTCAGGATGTGAATAAGCAGTTGACTGACTAAAAATTGTCTCTGCCTGCAGCATACCAAAGGCTTACGGTTCAGCAGCAACAAAAAAAGCACAACAAGAAATTTGTAGAATGTTTTGCTTTTATTTGAGTGTTAAACTTTATTTTGCTTACAGAAATGGCAGGGAGTAGGGCAGCTGAGAGACAGTGCGAGGAACATGCAGGAGTTTTTAAGGAAGAGCAAATTCCTTTTGGCACCTTCCCGCCCCGACCCTGGGTGCCCTGCCATTGATGACAAAAAACAAACAAAACCAAAACACAAAAACACCAGGTATGAAAATGGCTTTAATGGTTTTCTGGCCCTCCAGAAAGCTTTAAGAACAGTATGCCAAAATAGCTCCCCCCCGCCCTTTTTTTTTTTAACCAAGAGAATGTCAGAATAAGATAATGCAAACCATTTTTGTAAACTAAATTCTATGAGTTTCTTGTGTTTTTAGTGGGCATGAAAAACAGCCCAGTTCTTTGAAAAAAGAATAATTCTGAATTCTTGGCTGATGTCTGTACTAAGAAGTCTTAAGTCTCCCAGTTCTCAGTTTCATTTTAAGAGGTGGGTGGAAAAAAGGTTCCTGAACTTTCTGTCACTTTTTTTAGCCATTTGTCAGGCCAGGGGATTATGCTGGGGCATGTAGCAGACTGAATGAGTAGATGCCTTGCAGGGGTAGCATGGATTTGTTTAAGTATCTCTAGCAGAGCAGTGGAAGCAGATACAGCAGAGGAAGCTGCAGCTGGGGTTTTTCCTCATCCTGCTACAGAAGAGGAACATCTGCTTTTCTTGAGACTGGCCCAGCAAGTATTTAGGAAAAGGATGTGCAAACTTGTTAGCTGAACTAGGTGTCCAAATATTTAACATGAGGCATTCAGCCCTGTTAGTGCAGCCATTAAAATAATCATGTGTCTAGTGTAAAATGGCTATCACCTTGAAGTGAATTCTTTCACATGGCTGCCTGCTCCCCAGACAGAATTTTTACTAGTATTAGAGCATGCAAGTAAACCAAGAAAATTGCATTGTTTAGAAGTACATTGTTTGGTAATGTCTGATAAAGCACTTTCTAAAATAACAGTTGTTAGAACTTTTGCACAATACTACTTTCATCCACTTCTGACATTTGAACATTGAAATACTATTGAGTCAGTGTTGCAGAATGTTTTCATGATGACAGTATTATTCCAAGGAGTCTGATCAAGGAGCCAAAAAACTGAATAATCTCAGGCATTTTTTCTTCTGCTGCATCATCTATTGGAAAGTTTCTTTCAAGGCAGGCATTCAGAAATTGTGATGAAGTACCCTGACATAGTATGTCCTAGAAAGTGGCTTAATGAGTTTAAAGTACAATCCTGACTTCAATAGAGGTCATGTTTTAAAGGTCAAAAGTGCTTATGCTGGTGATAAAAAAAATAATGAGCCTTTGTTGTAATTCATTTCTGTTAGCTACACTGGCTTGTGGTGCTACAAGTGAACTGTACTAGGCTTTCCCAGAGGTAAGACTTCTAAGTACAATTTATTAATTGACATAAACCTGTCAAGACAGATTAAAGATTTATTGCTTGACCTGCACAAGTGGGTTTTTTAACAGCTGCAAATAATAGGTGAAATAGCTGGAGTCCCATGGTAGATTTTCATGGTTGGAGACTGGAAAAAGTGTTTTAAATTATAAACTTGGCATACCTGTGCAGGAGTTGGAGATGGACTCCTGCCCACTTTATTGAGCAGAACTGTGTGGGAAACACTTAGTAGGTGCTTTATAGTGAACCCAGCTTGTTCTTCCTCTCACCCTGGGAAAGTGCCGGGATACATGAGAGGGGACTGATAGCTTTGTTCTGTTTGACTTGTTCATGTATTCTGCAGTTTTCCATGATGTGAGTGGTAAAGAAAAATGCACCCAGGACACTAAGGAGCCTGTTAATATCTTTTTTCCAAAACTTTAAAAATGCTGTCTCTTAGGTTTAACTCCTTATGTGTTCATCCCTGTGCCTGTCTTGTTCAAGTCAGAAGCAGCTCTGTTCTTCTGGTGTAGAAAAATTACAGCAGGCACGTCTTTACCCTGATCATGTGTGTTGGAGGGACTGAAGTATTTTTAGTACAGACTTGATGCTAGCTACTGAAATATTTCATAATCTCTTCTGCCACCTCTTTCCTTCTATTCCAGTTAGATTTCATACTAAAGTGCTTCACTAACATGGTATTACAACCGAAGGGATAAAACTACAGATCAGGAGGGCTAAAGGTTCAGACTTTGACATAATTATTGCATTGATTAAATCTGCTTTTTGATAGGTGGTCACATTCATTGAAGTCTGGCTTTGTCATGGTTTTTCAGAGTACTCGAGAGAATACTGTATTCCAGATAACCTATCTGGCAGTGGTGTGTGCAACACTGAACTTTGAGTGACCTATTTGAATAGATTAGGGAGGAATACAGTGAATAACCTGTCTCAGTATCTATAAAGTCATTGTACAGCAAGTATGGCACTGCTGTAATGCACATGGCTTTCTGTTAGGCAGGCAGAGAATGAAAACTTTTGAACACTGTGCAGTACAGATGTGTGTCAAAGCATGAGATTTGGAGAAGGAAATAGCAATACTCAGACTGGATGCGCATTGGTAAAAACGGGTGAAAGATCTTCAGATGTTCCCTCTGGTTATTGTAACCAAATGGTTTCTTCAACAGAGAAGGAGGGAAGAGAAAGATGAGGAGTTGTTCTGGGTGTGAGGCTTGACTGGGCACTTCTGTCCCATCAGCCGGTCTGAAGGCTGGGGACAGTCAGGGGTTGCAGTTCCTTAGCCACTACCGATAAAACCTGTTCCTCAGTTTGAAGAAAGTTTGTCTCGCTATTTATCTGCCTTAGCCTTGGAGCACAGCCTGGGAAAATCCACTGGCAAAGTTATGGTCTTTATGGCAGAAATTAGACCAGAATGACTTCAGAAAAACTGAAGTGCAAGTTTGAAGGAGAGGACATAAATGAAAAGCGGAGGCAAACATATGTGCTGATGGTGTGTGGGGGAAGGAACAGCTCCTGCACACTGCAAGCCTCTCCCAGGGGCCTTTCGCAACAGGACAATCATCAAGCAGTCCAAGAAGCCGGAAAAGCAGTGAAAGATGGGATGGGGGCCTGAGGATGCCTTTTCAGATGAGAAGAGAAGCTTCCTCAGAAGATGAAGATAGATCATGCCTTCTCTGCCTTAAAAAGGCAGGTGGGAGGTAGACAGACAGGAGTGCAAGGCTGTGCTGTTGAGCAGCAGGCAGAAAGGGTTGGTGTTTTGTGTGATGAGACTTGTCATCTTTCTGGATAGAAATCTGCGGCTTCTTGGTTTCCCTCCCTAACCCCCAGCGGGGGGGGGTGGGGGTGCGGGGGGGTTCTGTAGATACTGGGGGCCGGATAGGGGACCCTGGGGGGCTGTATCTGGCCCGCGGGCCGTAGTTTGAGGGCCCTTGCTGTAGTGTCTTTGCATCTAGTTACTTCTCTGTAATTCACTTCAGAATAAAGGAGGGCTGCTGGACTGGTTAGATGCTAGCCCTGCAGCTGTGTATGGGTAGACCTAGGCTGCAGATAGATTGTACACCCTGCAATGTGAAGAGATTTGATGAGTGTAGCGTTGCTTTGAATAAGATGGATAAAGACTCAGTGGGTAACGTAGTGTGCAGGGAGATGGCAGCCTGGAGGACTGTCAGGTAAAGCAGGCTTGTCCTGCAGTGGGCTTCTGGTGCTGCCAGAAAAAACCTCCAGAGAGGTTTTCTGGAACCCTCTCTGTTTAGCACCTGGGGTGGGAATATTTTATGTAATGCTATGAACAGTGATATTAGCCTTCATTATTTTTTTTCCTAAGTTCTTTGCAATTTTTGGAAAAACCTGAATTGGTGCAGTTCAAATATTGCTTCTCCCTCAGAGCAAGTGCTAATGAGTGCACATTTCTGTAGAGATAAGAAGATCTTTGTTCTGCTCCATCCAAATGTTGAGCTGTAAACTTTGTCTACTCATGCTGTAAACAATGATTTGCATCTAATAACGAATTGCTAAAGCACACACTGTGTTCCTTGCTCTTTTAAAGTAGCTTAGATATGCACTTTAACTATCAATACATTTATGCTAGCTATGTGGTTGTTAGGGGATAACTATGCATTTGTTAGGGGACTTCAGCTACAGAAAGGGGAACCAGGTCTGCCTATCCTTGGCAGTGGGTCTCTAGCTTGTGTCTGTTGGGGTGCATGACAGTCACTGATGCTTAGATTAAACAACATCTGAATATGCCAGAATAAACAGTTTCTATAACCAAAAAAAACTGACAATGAAATGGTAATTTGCTATAGTAATTTTGACATGTAAAACCACGGTGTTAATGTACTTAATGTAAATGTGTAAAATTCTGGCAGTGTTTTTTTGTTCTGAAGACGTGCATTATACTGATGGTCACAGGTTTAATAGCCAAGATGCAAAACAATACATTTACCAGAACAGCACTTAAAATATGGAGACTTGCCCTGTTTGTAGAAGCACAGTTAAAAAGCCATCAAACCAATGAAGTAGTTCAGGAAGGGGGACAGATGACAAAACCTAAGGAGCCATCAAAATTTGGGATGAGGTTCATGCTTGGGATGATTGGAATCTGCTTGGCCAGTATTTCGTACTGTCCTGGTAAGATCTGTGACCTGTGAATTGGAATTGTCTGGGAAAAAAAGCACAAAACAAAGCAAAAACCCAACCCAAAAACCCCCAGTCAGCCAGACAAAGCCTCATGTGATGTACTCCCTGGGTCAGCTGTTCAGGATCACTCACTGCCTCCTGCTTAATGTTGAATATGCTTCTGACTTACTATTTGTCATCTCTGAGAAGTGAATGTGAAACTTATATTCCAATTCTTGTCCTGTGGTTTTTGTCTTCTATTATTTTGACTTTGCATGGGAGGAAAACTAAGCATTTGGCTTACTGCAAATGTATCTTGTGCAAACTCAAGCAATGTTTTCCTGAGTGAAGTATAGGATTATACCAGTTATTCTGATTAGACCAGTTACTCTTAACACTGAGAAGCAGAAACACAACCTGTGCAAGAATACTGAGCATTTCTTCATGCTATTTCTTTTTCTACGCTTTCATTTTTTTAAGAAATCCTAAAATCAGAGCTTTGTTTTTCACTTGCCATTTACTAACTGATGCAGTTTTACTCCCCTGTAAGCACAGCATTGCCTGCTTTATCCCTAATTCAAAGGCTTCTCCTTTCTCTGTCTTCTCCATCTGCCTCAAATTGGCATGCCTGCTCTAAAGCAAGCTGAAAATTCTTGACTATTTGGCTAGCCTGAGCAATATTTGAAAAGCTGCTTGCTAGCCAGTGGCAAGCATGAAAATGAAAGTGTGTTCAGGGAAACATCTTTTCAAAAAGCTTGCCTCATCATCAGGAAGGAAGGTGGCTTGTTGGGGTGAGATCTTGTGTTTTTCAGCAGGTCTTGTTCCCAGCCCTGATGAAGTCTCGTGTCTTCCTGGCTTGGTTTGGTGGCTGTTTGGGGGGGGTTGGATTGGGTTTGGTGTTTTTTTGTTTTTTTCTTGGGGGGTGGTGGGGTTTTTTTTTGGGGGGGGGTGTATAGGGAAGAACAACCTTTAAATCTGCTGAAGTTTTTCAACTCCTGTTCTGCCTCCTCACTGGTTTAAGAGGAGTTTTTCTTCGGGCTCCCTTTCAATTACTCTCTCCTAGGGCCACACTGTTCTTCCCACTATTGCATCTTCCTCAGCCTTTGCTTTTGGGTAGGTTAAGAGACTTGCTGCCTGTTTATAACTAGCAATTATCTTCTCACCCTTCACTGGTGTTCCCTACTTTGCCCCAAACAGATACAGGTCTGTCTTTAACCTGAACATCAGGAGCAAAAGTATACAGAATCAGTATCATCTCTCTGGTTTTCTAAAGACAGTAAATGATGACTAAAGCACAGTAGCACTCTGTTTGCACGCTTAGAAACTTGGTGATACTTTTAAGTTGCCTTCACATTTTAAGCTTTTTGCTGTAATGAGAAACACTAGCTATATATAGATATTTTAATGAGATCTTAAATTCTAGGAAAGTTCATTCCTTCAGGTCAAACTTCTTGTTTGCAAGGGATGGAGGTTTGCCAGTATGCTGTGTTTGAAAGGAATCATTGTGCAATACTTGTCCTTTTAAGCCATCCCACCCAATAACGGCATGCTACCGACTCAAGAATGCTGCTTTTTACACGAGAGCAAGCATAATGACACAGAAAACAGATCTGATTCTGTTGATTATCACTTGATGTTCAGGCTGGGGCTTAATAGGTGCAAAATTTGTCAAAATTGGTTGTCTAGACATTTGGCTTATTTATTAATAAGCATGTGCCTACACCTCGGTGTAGTCTGTTTGCCTAAGGATTCTTTTTCATGCAAATCATGCTTGCTACTGTCTAAACCTCCCTGGCCTGAAAAGCTTACCTCCTCTTTCAGAGTCCAGTCCCAGCAGCTGTGATACAAGCTGGGAGAGGTTTTCTCCTCCCTGCTCTAGATGCTGGGTCCTGGGGAAGGAAGCAGCTGCCATGGATGGCTGTGGCTCCTGTGCCGTGCTCTTTGCTGGCTGACACTTTTTATCTCTGGAAAAGAGAATCTGGCTTCAGTACAGCCATTTGTTATTTTATGCAGGGCAGATAGTGTTGCTGTGGTGGTAGCAAGGGAGAAACCCTTGCTAAACTGCAGGTGTAAGCCATATGGAGTCCTGCTTACAATAGAGATGCACGCTGCTACATTCACTTCTGTTTGTGCGATTCCTGTTTCCCTCATTCCTGCTGTGGCAGCTTTGTTGAGCAGGGTATGAGATCTATTGCTAGATACCTGGAATTTATTTTTAGCTAGGAAGTCATTCTGAAGTGGAAATCCAGAGTCAAGTTACATCTGCTCATTGCTCTTTGTTGCTCCAGTGTTCCTTTATATGTGTCCTGTGGGTTATTAATCCCTGTGGCACCTTTTGGCCCTACTGTGGAGAGCAGAGGGGAGGTTTTATTGATGGCTGACTTTTCCAGTTGCTGTGCTTGGAGGTAGAAACACCAGATACTTTTAGTTCAGCTAATGCTCTCCTGTGATCCTCAAAGGGTGATTTGATAGTAGCTGGATGTTAGTCATTATTAATCTTTTCCCGCAAGTTCCAGGCATTAAAATGATGATTGCCTTTTATCCTTGAACTTGGAAGCTATTGAAATTCATTGGTATTTCAGTTTAGCATTTGATGTAGGCATGTTGCGTGGTGCGATACAGCTAGTGTGCTGCTCAGTGAAGAAAAATAGTGCTGGCTGTGGTTTTTATTACATTTAGAAATCAAATTAATGTTCAAAACTTCTAGGTTGTGGTCCCATCTGATTCCCCCCTTGAGTGCACAGATGCTGAAATTCACATACCTACGACTGACTTGCTGATAAGTTGTTGTCACAATTAAATAGGAAGTGTGTAAATAAATCACAGTATTCATGGCCAAACTCTTTTTACTCATGTTACCTTGAATAATGAAAGGAGATGTTTGGCTTCCCTTTTAGTGGGGAACTTTCTAGTAGTGGAGATCAGTACTAGGAATGACAGTAGTGAGTTAAAGGTTGGTTATAATATGTGGGATAGCAATAGTGAAACTTTAAGAAAATTGCTTTCTGCTGGATGCCAAGGTTGCTTCCTAGGTACTAACCACTTGTTTGAGGTTATTGCTGCTTCCATCAGCAGTTGTAGCCTGTTCTGGATCAGAAGGGGTTAGGCTTAGCTGCTTTAGTTTGGTTCAGTGACCACACTCAAGATAGTTGCCAAGCTCCTTTCTGTCCAAGATTCATTTCCTCTGATGAAATGGATATATTAGTTGCAAGCTTTATTGAGCAGATGAAAATTTATCATGAAGGGGTAGTTGGGGCTTTGAAAGGAAGCAAAAGAGCCCACCCATATACTTCTTTTCAGTCTTAAACAATTCCAAAGCATCAGATTTGAGTTCTTGAGAAAATTCTTCCCGTTTTAAAAATATTCCCTTCCAGAATGCAATTAAATTCCACTTAGTTACCAAAAAAATTTGTTACATACAGGTAAAGCATAAAAAGAGCAATATATCTAATGCGTTCAGTGTTGGTGCTGAGCTATTTTGTTGGAAAGCAGTCTTTGCAGGTCAGTGTGCTTATCACTTGAAGGCGTAGTGACAGGGACACAGCCTTTCTGTACTTGTTCTCACTGCTGAAGGTGGATTGGTTACACAGCTGTAGCATCTAGCTTGCTGTGTCCAGATGGTCAACTTCAGATGCTCTGTATGTGGTGCCACTTTTTTGTTAATAATCCCGATATGGCACAGAAACCCAGTCTGAGAATTCAGGCAGGAATATAAACTTACCTTGAGCTGCACAAAGCTTAGCTGGCTCTGGACACCTCGACCTTGAAAGGGTGTGAAGCATTTTTAGAATATTATCAGTACCATTGTCCTCGGACTCATGACAGTGCCTAGGTTTGTAGAGCAGATGCTAACAGTAAGAACACACAGAACAAGTATTCAAATCAGGTAAAGCAGGTGACTTGTGAATATATCTTCTAATGAAAAACACTGACCTCCTTGATAAAGAGCATCTAAATCTTTAAGATGTTAGGGTAGTCACCTATAATTTGGTGACAGCCTTTGTTCTCCAGGGAGCTGAGGACTTTTTATGTGTTACACTAGCCAAAAAAAATCAAGCAGCAGCTCAACTGTCTTAAGGATAATTAGACGAGTTCCTCTTAGTCATTCATACTTTCCATGTAAACGCACAGAAAAGTGTCTAGACACATTTACTTTAAAATTTATTAATTGAATTTCAGCCTGATGTGGCTCTAAGGGCTGTGTTTCAATGCCTTTGGAAGCAACAAGTAACCTTGAGCCTTCAGTCCTTGGGAATGCTGCTTTTCTGCACCATCTGCACACACCCGTGCGTTCTTTGACTGCAACTGCTGGAATAAATGACAGCACTCTGACAGCTGTTTGAATAGGGTCCAATACTGTTTGTGAGCAAAGAAGCTTGAATTGTTGTACCTTAAGTTTGGGGCTAATGATACTCAGAACTGAAACTAGTTACAAACCTGCTGCATTTCTTAAAGTTCTGGTTATGCCTGTATCCATAAGTGGTCCATAGGTTTTACAAGTCAATGCTCTGAAGTAGGTAATTCAGAGAAATGACATGTTTTTTTTAAAAAAATGTTCTGTTAAAGTTCTGAGAAAAGGAGACTCAAAGGGTTTTGAGACTTATTAGTTAATGTATTTGCACATTTGTTTTGAACGTGCTGGGGATCAAAGTATAGAGTTATGGGTTGTCCAGTCTGTGTAACTGTCACTCCAATTTATATTCCCTGGCATCCTTCTGATATTCAAGCTGTTTTTCATAATTAAGTTTGAAATAAACACAAACATATTCCATTCAGAAGGCAACCTTTTAGATACAGGACTGTAATAGTCTTAATTATTTGCTTTAGGGTTTCTGACAGTGTGCCTGCCTTGTCCCAATGGCAGGAGGAAACTGCACTGCATTGGACTTGCTTTGTAAAGTATGCAGGTTTTGGATACTTGGAGTCCAATACAGCTAATCATGATGACAAACCCTTCTCTGAGAGTATCTTAATTTCATATTCCTTAAGCCACATGCTCACATAAGTAGATGAGAACCTGGTTCTAAAAGGTAAAAATTACAGGTGTAGTCAGACAAGAAGTGCTTTTGGAAGTATTTGGAGAGGATTTAACAAAGGAAACTGATCTGGCTAATCCAGTGGTTCAAATTGAGTGCTGGCCTTTGAGTGTAAGAAAAAACAGTACATACAAAACTGTACAACTTCTTATTCTGGTTGCCAAAAGCCAAAATGGTACAGCTGACTAGCTTTGCTAAAACTCCAGTTTTCAATCAGAAATACAGTGCTTTCCTCTTGTGGTTTTAACTTGCATGTAGGTATGACAGACTTGACTGATTAGATGACTGACTCAGGTGGGCATTGGTTACTGCTGCTTCTGCAGCTAGCCAAGGAACCTGTGGGGAAATTTGCTCTTTAATCAAAGACCTGATCTGCCTAGACGGAGCAGGAATGATTGCTGCACCCAGCTTCAGTAAGCACAGGAATTAAACAAAGACTTTCCTTCACTCCTTTGAAAACCATCCTCTCATCTCATCTTCTACCACCTTCAGAGGTGTGAGGAAGACCCATTTTTGCACCTTTTTGGAAAGGTAAGGTCTATCTGACTGCTTATAGCTCCCCTTGCAATTTTAGTGTGTTGAGGTATAGCCATAAGCAGTGTTCTTCCATTTTAGAAAAGCACATCAAAAACAAACCTGAATTTGTCTGGAAGCATTTTGCGTTGAATAATTTGATATAAAATACAGGAAACAGTACAGTTTCCTGGCATTAAAATGATTAATGTTCAGAAATCCTCATTTATGTTTTTGTTAAAAGGCAAACTGTACACTGGTAAGTCTATTCCACCCCTGCATGAAAACACTCCATCATGGTTTGATGGAATAAATTTTTTCTAACATTCAGAAACAGAGCTTTAAAAGCATCTAAATGTAAAACAGCTTAGCTCAGGGAGCCTTCTTTGTGACTATTTTTTGAAATGGACTGTGCTGCTAATGTAGCATTCCACAAGCATAGCAAAACCAAAGAGCTGGAACTGAGGAGATCTTTTGGTAGTTGAACAGGATACAAAAAGCAAAATATGATGGAAGGTCTCTGCTCTGAGTGACTAAATGTGATGTGGTGTTAGTAGCCAGTGGGGGATGTTGAGCTGCTGGTCCTGTTGTGACCTGGCAGCTTTGCACTTCAACAGAGTGGTGCTGCAATTAATGTGATGGCTTAGCACGTACAAGCTTTCTCTTGTATATGAGTCTAAAATGAAGCCCCTCTCTGTTCTTTTGCTGTCAGAAGCACAGCTCAGCAGAAGGAAGAGGTTGAGACAGTCTGGATGATGTCTCAGTGACTCTGTGGACTGCCTCAGGGTAGGGTGGAGATGGGACAGGGGAGAACTGGCTTGGCACCAGCTTTGCTCCATATCCTTCTGCTAAGGATGACTTGACCCACAGAGGGGATCAAGTACTTGCAACTGAATACTGATCTAGTACTGTCTGTCAAGGATAAATTGATGTGTTCTGAAACACTTTAGGATGGTGTGCTCTCTGCTAGAGTTGCAAGTATATAGCATAGATTTGGCATCTTAATGACTAGAAGTCAGAAAGGTGAAGTAGCACTTATAAGAAAGCAGAACACACTATACCATATAGATGAGGACAGCATTTTTTGATAGTAATTGTTTTGCTTTGTCAATGTTGTGAAGAGCAGAACCACATGAAAAGTACATAAGTTGGGCAGAAATTGTCGATTTGTGGTCATTATTACTTTAGTGACCAGAGGTACTAACCTCTGGGAAAAAGTCTGAGTTTTAGGTGTCACATGAAGATGTGCACGTGCGACAAAGCCAGTCACAGCATTTCTGGTGTTTTCAGGTATTCCCATTATCTGGGAGGGCAGAAATGGTGGTCTGAGTTTGAGACAGGGAGATATCAGGACAGTACACCTGTATCTTCCTACTGTATGCACCACTGTCTTCAGTGAGCAGTGCTTGTTCTTTCTTGGAGCAGCTGTCTTTTAAACTTCCCAAACTTAAGCAATTAATAAATCCATCATTTGCATAGCTTAGCATTTGAAGTGGCTGATTCAGTGTGCATTTAGCCTTCCTTGAGACCGCAGTTGTGCAAGATCAGATGCTTTCAATGTAACTCGGAGTAAGTGTCAGATCTTACCTAAGCTACAAAGTAAAAGCAAAAAGGAAGATAGCATATGTCAATGTGCCCCATCCTTTTATGTATGGACAATATTTCTAGTGTTTTTGTCAGCTGTGGAGCAGCACTTTAGTCTTCTGCCCCCATAATACCTTGGTTTCTAAACTGTCAGACTTTGAAACAAAGATTGGCTTTATAGACTGAGATCCAATTAGTGACTAAAGAGGAAACGTTCTTCTCAGGGTAGATAAGTGTCTGGATTCAGTCAAGAACTGGAAACACTTCTGTGATAATCAACATTATTCCTCAAGATAGTGTGTAATAAGAAATTGTTTCCACAGTCTTCTGGGTCTTATTCTTATTCTATTTCTCTGATTGGAGTGTTCAAAAGGGTTGAGTAGGGAAGGCTTGTTGTAGTCCCGTGGCCCTGCTTTGTGCACAGGGTTAGTGAAACTGTTGTTTACAGCTGTGGAAACTCTCAGCTGGCAAATACAGGTAAAATAACTTGCAGCTCAGCGTGTGTGTGCATACCTGTTATGCATCAACCATTAATAAATCAATACATGCAAGTATGTGATCATGTAGCTTGTTTTTTTGAATCTACAGCTGTATCTGTCTCTTCACTTCTGTAAGAAGCTCCTTTTTAAGTCAATAGTGAGATTTTTAGTTGCTCTCCAGTACTGAGCAGTGACTGACTTTGGACCCCACGGTCCACTAAAACAATAGAAACCTTTGAATCGTGCGTTCTTCCCTAGTGCGGCTCTTCTCTTGTTTTGGAAAGTGACTCACAGGCTAGGCCTGCTGTAGTTGCCAGAAAATGATGTAATTTGGATAATGTAATATCCCACGTACAAACCAAAGACTATTTAGAAACTGGGCTGACAAGAACAAAAAGGAAATAGCTGTGTATCACATGCATATCTCAATTTTTAAATCAGTATAATTTTGTGCACTTATTAAACACAGAGGTAGTGCAAAAGGCATGAAGAAAAGCTACAGTGTTCCTTGAATTGTGTTTTGAGATGACCACAGGGTGGGTAATCCTGTTCTCCTGCTCTCTGCCTTGTGCCAGCAGTAGTTCATGAAGCCAAGCTGTGTCAGACTGGGGAATTGATCTGGCCAAGGACTAACATATGTACCTTGTGGTCTTGCGTTCATTCTCAGCAGGATCAGTTTCCTGGTCTCACTCTCCCTACAGGCCCTGGGGCACTGGTGTGGCCAAAAATCAGAGGGAAAATACAGGTGAGAAGGAGCAGCAGAGAACAGGAAGGAAGGGGGGAAGCATGTTAACTTGTCTGGTGGCCATCTGTCTGTATTTCAAAGCAACCCTGAAATGATGGCCTTAGCCTCGCTAGAGTTGCTTGACATGATTTCAGATGCAGTTGTCTAATGTATTAACATATTGAGCTGGTTTTTTATGTACCCTTCCTCACCTCGCTACATGGTCCAAAAAGCTGATGTTTGCTGATGGCCCTTGGGCTGCTGTTGGGTCCTGGGGAAGGGCTGCCCTGGGGAATTCCCAGGGCTCCTTTGCCGCGGCAGCTCAGGGTGGTCTAAGCCTGACAGACAGTGGACAGGGCTCCTGGCCAGTGCTCAGCACAGGTGGGTGAAATGCTGTGAACCTGCATCAGGTAAGGCTGGGGCCAAAGTGTTTTCCCTTATAAAATGGCGAAGGCAAAAGAGGCTGACAGGTAAGATTTGGTGGGAAAATAGGCAGTCTTACAAGCTCTCTTCTTTCCCTCTCCTTTTGCTCCTCTCCTGTCACTGGCAGATGTATCAACCTGAATTCTGCTGCTTTGGGAATGTATGTGGAATTCGATTTGCTACTAAGTATCACGATTTTAGATGTCTGACTCTGGCCTGGAAATACAGTATACAGTGTATCCCCAAGATAAATGATCTGAGCAGCATGTTTCTTGTTACTTCATCTCTGCCTCCATGTTCTGTATTAAAAACTAAACAGTGAATAAAAACTGGCATGTAAACTGACCCACCTGTATCAAGCGCAGCACTAAGCAAGATAAGGCTACACATTCAGCCTGTGCATTTCAATTCCCTGTGTGCTATAGTACTGGCTCTGCTTCTTGGAGCAATGTGCTTTGCTGCTCCTGCTGCTTCTGATTATTGCAACCAGAATACAAACAGATGTTCCTGGTAAGAGCATTAAATATGGTGCTGAACTCAAATTTGTCATAATTTAAAACTTTCTGAAAGACATCTTTGCCCTTAGACTGTCCCTAACCCGTATCACATCTTAGACCTGTAACTTAAAAGGTGTTAGAAGGGGTCATTGTATGACTGCCTGCCACATCTGGAGCAGAATTTCCTATTTACACACTGGTGTGACATGTACCATCAGAAAAGATTATTCTTCCACCAGCCTGTAACTAAAGAGCATTGAACATTGGATATCGCTCATCCCAACACAGATAATTGTTCTTCAGAGGTCGGAAATGTATTGCCCAGGAGATGTCCACGGTGCACAGTTTTAAATGCATGTAAAAAAAACCCAAACCAACACATAAATCAAAAGTGTTAAGCATCAGGAGAGCAAAGTACTGGACTACTTGATACAGTTTCTGCAAGACTAAAATAGGTTGCAATGCATTCCTCTTCTCAGTTGTTTATTTCAAGCCCTGGCCCTGAGTTACGTCCATAGTACTTCAACGTTTCTAGATGCTTTTGAGTGTCAGTAAACACTGTTTTTCCTCAACTTGTACAGCCTCCTTTCTGAAAATTCTGGCAATGCAAACTCACATGTGCTCAACAGAGCTGAAATGATTCCAACACTTAGACTGCAGCTTCATGGTGACAATATTTGTGGATCCAAAAGTGGGTAACTGCAGGGCTGTTGGGCAGCCTTATGCTTGTGCTTGTAAATGTCCATACTATTGATGGAAGTTACTACTATAATATAGATTTATTTTTAGTCTTGCCAAAATACAAATAGACTAAGTTAAATTCTGTAAAAAGAAAAGCCCAAACTTTTCCAGATTTTTGAGAAGATGCAAGACGATGGCAGTGCTGAACACTGAGAGCAAATAGGAATAAGACTTGTCACATAGATATTTTGTCATAGAAAATTAAGTCATTTTGACAGAGGACCAAGGGGAGACTGGAAAAGGCTTCCTGAAACCACAGAACTACAGTCCTTTACAGGTTGGTTTTTGTTCTTACATACAGTGCTGCTGTTTCATCTAAATAGCAGAAATGGATCCAGTGCGAATAACACAAAGGCAGCTCTTGAGTTCTGGCCTCAATTGAGTGGTGGTAATTGGCAATATAAAGACAGTGTTTCAGTTTTGCTCACCATCATTTTCTAATAAAACTCTGCAAAGTAAAGGCAGATGTGTTGTTACTGCTATATGGCAATTACTGTAATGTATGGTGCTGCCCCTTAACCAAATACCTCCATTTAAATAAAAAAAGCATATAATATTTGATTGAGCCCCATAGAAATGCTGCAAAAAATTGCATATAGGAAGGTCTAATTAACCATAACACCCGACACAAATGGGGTTGGGAGTTAATAATTTGCCAGTAAGCACTGACAGTAGTAGAATATAACTCTACTGAAATGAGTTTAAAAATGCAATGCATGGGGGAAAAAAATGAAAAAATTCTGAAAAATCTCTTTAGTTTCCTTTTAAATCTAGTTTCCTTGACTGTTCCTTGCTCTACACAGTTGGTGTTTCTCTGTCCAGCTGTTGTAAATACTTCAGCCTGGGATGTGGTGTGTTTGTCATACAATGCTGCAGTGGCAGGAGAGTATTTTTTCCAAAGCAAGCAAGAATGGAGCAGAGAGGCAGTGTTTATGTGAAGTCAGCTGTGTGAAAGG
This sequence comes from Falco biarmicus, assembly GCF_023638135.1. Taxonomy (NCBI): domain Eukaryota; kingdom Metazoa; phylum Chordata; class Aves; order Falconiformes; family Falconidae; genus Falco; species Falco biarmicus. The sequence goes on from NC_079311.1 coordinate 59,416,048, forward strand.
AGTGTGCTATAATTCAAGAATAATATACATATTTATAAACACAGAATCAAGTTACTTAAGATTTTGCTCACAAGCTGTTCATATCTTAAGACTACGTCTGCCACCAGGGTAGTATTGAAAAGCTTATCCTCCATTTAATGTTTGTAAAAGAATCAACTGGCAAAGAAAAAAACCTTATCTTGGAAGGATAAATGCTTATGCTCTTATTCTGGCCAGCCATACTGAACACAAAGCACTTTTGTGGAGGTATCTAGAAAAGAATAATCTCCAGCTATTTGATATTGTCAAGTTAGGACATTATGCTGTGTGTATGCTGGGCAGTTTTTGCTATTTTTCAGTAGAGCTATAGAAATAAAGACTAGGTACTTGTGGTGATCAGCTGATAGACAAATAAATTAGTCTGGGATTTCTCTCAGTGCCAGGTCTGCTGTCTGTTACTGTGCATAAACGTAATTTATGCCTGTTGAATAACAACATAAGCTGTAAGAGTACTAGTGAAAAAACTGTTGCTGTTAAATGCTTTGGTTTCTAGTAGCTATTGAGTGAGTTCATCAAATTTGCTGCTCAGGTAGGAGCTGTGCATAGCTCATCCAGCCTACTCATTTCTCATCCCCTTTTGACTCATTATATTGCATGTACATCTTTCTTTACTTTCATATGCTTCCACCACCTCCATCTTAAGCTGTCACCTTGATGAGCTTGCAGACTGCCTGCTCCTCACAGAAGTGCTCAACAGAGGTATTGTATGAATGATAGATGTTGGTCAAATACTGAATCACTGGCTGGGTAACACCTGGGTTTTGCTCAGCTCTTGAATGCCCTGTGCCCAGCCACTTGCTTTGCTTGACTGCCATGCCTCAAATGCTTTTTGTATGTTGGCATCAAAATTCCTCAAACAACTGTATGCGTATATCTATAAACATCCTTCTCACCTAAATAGTGGATTTCCGGTTACGTTAAAGAATTTGGTAGTGTTCCTTTTGGTTTCTTCTGTATGAATGCTTATTAGTTTCCTTTACAAGAAGTCTACTTACAGACCTGTAACAGTTGAAATGTGGGTTTGATTTTTTTTTTTTCCTAATGAAGCTTTTAGCGTGCTACTGCACAGTCTCAGTAGAGCTTAGTCTATGTGTGGTGATGCAGAGGGTACAAGGAAGGGCACATGCAGGTATCATCTGAACACAGTTTTTAAATTTCAAGGGACTGGACATTTGACACTAGGTTCTATGGAAAACGTTTGGTTGGTTTGAGAAGTCAGGGCCATAGGAGATGCGGTCACTTTGCCTTTGGGTAAGAGATGACTTTGCAACCAGATGAAGATCTCCTTTTGTACTTCAGAGGAACTCTGCTTACTGTAGTGTGGTGATGAAAACACACTACAAATCTAGGCAGCTTGGAAATGGCTGTCTCCAGAAATGTTTCCTGCTTGTAAGCTGATACTAGAAGCAGCTGAAGTTTTAGTGGCTGACTCTGTTATGAGGGAGCAAGAAAGGCTAAAGGACTATGCTCATTCCCTTTTTTCCATTTGAAGTAGAGAGAAGCTGTTTTGAGAGCCTTCGGTTGTTTTTGCAGCCTAGTAAGAAAAAACAATTTGCATCTCTGCACAGGAAAAATCTGCCTCTGCGGATGTGAGACTTCAGCTGTGCTTTTCATTTCATTACAAGTACATTTTCCCTCCTGAAATGCAGCCTTGGAGCGTAATACTAATGTTCAAAATTGGGAGTAACTAGGCTGTTAAGTTTCTTTGAATATACATACCAGTTTTCTTGAGGAGGAAGAAGAGTGTGGAGACATTTTGATTACATTGCTTCTTCATATGGAAAGCTGAAGTAAAATATGCTGTTATAGGATTTGGCTGGGTATCAAAGGAAGTATGCAGAAGTTCTGCAAGACACACTTTTTAGGTCTTAGATGAAGGCAAATGTCTAAGGATGAAGGCACTCTGTGTCATAGTTACAACTGTGCATTCTTTATTTACAAGTTTTCTGTTAGTGCAACTGTATGCATACTCCAAAGCTCTATTTTGGGCTCTTCCTTTTTTTTGTAAGAATTTCTTGAGAAATTTTAGATTCAGCATTTCAGCAAGATCGACTGTGACCACAGGCAACTCCCCTCCCTGTGTCAAGAACTTATTCCAGTGGTCACGTCCAGACTTCTGATAATACCAGTTGAGTTGATCCAACTGTATGGATCTTGCACATTCTTTACAGTTGGGCAAATCTTTCTTTTGGTGGAGTACTGCTGCATCTTGTCCTTGACTAAGGGATACCACCTCTCCACACTCCCTTTCAGTCCTCTGTCAACACAATCTACTGGGCTTTCTCTTCCCCACTGTAAATCTTGATATCCTGGCATCCATCCAGCTGGTCCCCCTTATCTGGCTGCTGCTGTGGTTGGCTCTTCCTGCAGGTTTTTCTTGTTGACAGGAACTGTGTGGCATGGTGACAGTTGCATTCCTCTTCCTCTCCCCCATGGCAGTTGCTTTCCCAGCAGTGGTGGATGACTGGCATCTCCATGCTCTCCATCACCACCTTGCCTGCCACCATGCAGGCTGGTCCATTCATTATTTGTATTGGTTTTTTTAATACTCTCAGCTAATATTTCAGCATGCTGCAGGAGACACTGTCATGAAAGCTATCAGTGTCTCAGTGGCCCTTTATTACAGGAGGACCCACAATGGTCAGGCTCTGCAGGCTGCAGCTACCAATAGCTCAAAATATACAAGCACTCCTAAAACCATACGAAACCATCCCCAACAAATCATAGGGGGAAGTGGGGATGCAATTTTAGGGTTGTGTGGCTTCTGGCTGTAACTGTGGCAGCATCAAAATAGTAACCTAAGTCGCTTAGGTCTCTCTGTAAGGCTGAGAGTTAACAAGTTGTGATGGTTTGCTGATTAACTTGATCAAAGTATCTAGGTCATTAATAGGCTTGTGAGGTAAATTGACTGATTTTTTTTTGTTCAAGTTCATGGGTGTAGGGGATTTTTTTTTTGCTGTGTTAAGTTGTTGGCTGACTGTGGATCAGAGAGCCTGAGTTCATGGCTGTTTATTAAGAAAATCAAGAGAGTGCTCCTGTAAAGTATTTTAATGCTTGTTCTCTCTTGTCCTATTCATTTCCACTTCATTAAACACAGTTGCACTAAGTATCTTTGGAGGCATCACAGTATAATAGTAATATGTCACCTTTTTAAAGTGAATTACATGATGACTCCTTATGCCTTTTTAAGATGGAGTAATCTTTTTGTGGCAAAAGTAAAGTGAGCTTTACTTAACTAAAAATTAGTTTCCGAATGAAAGGAGGCTGATCAGGATGCTTAGGTGTCTGTCCTGTGTTTCACTTCGGTGATTTCAAAATAAAAAATGACTGGCACTACTTCCATCTTCTAATATTTTCATTAATTCCTGTGCCTGAAAGTACTTGGAGATCTTAGAGGTGGTGGTACAGGACTGTTTTTCCAATCAGGGCACTGTACTGGTTGAAGCAGTTTACACCAGCTTGGTTTCCATTGAGCTTCTCTGCAGTTCTTGTTTTTCTGAGAAATGTGACTTCTATAGAAATCAATGAGCAAACCATTGTCTAGGGTTCATGCACCTGAATGTTTGCTACAGGGTTAGAGCAAGCTGAAATCTCTCTGTAGACATAGTTGTTGTAATATAGAAGCTCTACAACTAGTCTGAAATAGTCTTTAAAACTTGCCAAGGTTTTCCTTCTGATTTTAAGTCTCTTCCATTTTTTCTTCATGCATAAACAAGGAAACAAAGGAGCACTTTGTTTTACATTTGCCACTTTGCATAAACCACTGAGATTTCCCGTAAGTAGTCTTAAACATCCCAAAGTGGGTTTAATAAGACTTTCTGTGTATATGGCATCTCATGTTTAAACCAGGTGACCAGTAATGGCTATAGCATTCCAGCTGGGGTTGTGCAGCTGCTGTGTGCAGCACTGTTGGGTTGGGTTAGCACTGGGAAGGAGTCACCTGCCTCTTTGCTTTTCTGCTGGTGGTTGATGTGATGATGCTGAGTATCTGGAGGTAGTCACAGCTTGCCCTGCATGGCAGGTACATTGGGAATGGTGTGACAGGGCAGCAGAGCCTGGGTCAGCTGTGGGCAAGTGGTAGTGGTGTTACAGGGTGAGTTAGCCAGACCATGTGGGCTGGCAGGGGGAGTCAGTCAGTGGCATAGATGCTGACAGCTGTTTTACCTGCTCAAATTATTGAACCCCCACCCCCCTTTTTTTTTTGTCAGGTTAGAAGAAAATATTTTTGTGCACTGGTATCTTTAAGTCGTCGTGGCAGGGCTCTTGGCTGGTGCTAGGTGCTGTAAGCCAGACTTTGATATACCATTGACCTGTCTGTTGCCTTTGAATCAAGTGGTGTCCTGACAGCTCACTTTTGCCAGTGCCTAATACCTTGTTTGGTGACTGGCAGGCTCCTAGCTGATATTATACCCATATGTATATGAATGTCTCTTATTGTCTTAAGTAACCTGAGTACTGGGGCATAGACAGTAGATTTTTATCACTTGGTGATTACTCAGATTGATGGGGATATTTCACTGTTTGTTCTTGGGGGTGATATTGTCTTGTTGTGCGGATGTTGGGAATGGTGATCTCAAAACCCTTAAACTGAAGTGCTGTCACCAGACACTGGGTATTTGCTACATGGGATACTATTAATGACACTTCAAAATTTTTACCATGCTGATATCAATCGGTTTTTTTCTTCCTGGCCTGATCTGTGAACTACAGCTTTGCTTTTGTTCTGTCCTATGGCTACCTAAGTGCATTAATATAAGCTGCTCCAAGGGAAGATTTTAGAGTTTTGCAGGTAAATCAGCTTGTTCTAACATAGTTTCTCAGGTTAATTTTCTTGAAGGAATGGTTTCATGCCTGACTCTTAAATACTGTCTAGACCAGGGGTCCTCAAACTTTTTAACCAGGGGGCCGGCGCGCGGATGGAGTGGCAGGCAGTCATCTGCGGCTGCTTGGCTTCCCCCCAACCCCGGGCGGGGGGTGTTTGTAAATACCAGGGGCTGGATTGAGGACCCTGGGGGGCCGTATCTAGCCCACGGGCTGTAGTTTGAGGACCCCTGGTCTACAAAGGTGTTTGAGCTGCATAAAATAGATCACTATTTTATGCAGGTTTAAGCCATATATCCTCGATAAAAATTCAAACTTGCACTAACAGAATTACAGCTATACTGTTGCTTACATTTTTCTCATCTACCACAGGTCTGACTTGTGTGCATATGAATCTCAAAATTTTTATATTGTTATTGAGTAGGTAGGGGAGTATTGTCTTTCCAGCCACTCAGAGTGAAAACAATAGAGGAGACCATCGCTTATATAACCATGGGAAGAAAAAAACCAGCAAAAAGGTAACTGTAGGTGCTGTACATGGAGTTTCTCACCTAAATGCCTTTGTTTTAACTTTGTTCCTCTGTCTTATATTCCTTTTTGACATGGGACAAAGTTTAAACTTTGCAAACTCCCTCTTGTTGCAGTTTTGCACTGTTTACATAACACTAAATGCTTTTAACAACACTTCAGACTTTCACAAGCTGGCTCTTTCAGGCTTTTCAGCTCTTTAACATATTGTTCTCTCATCTGTGTCGTTTCATTCTTTCTTGGCTGCTGTCCTGCACCTTTCTTTAAGAGTCCCAGCTGCCTGTCTAGTAGATGTACTTCTTGGGTCCTTTTTGTGGTTTCTGTACTTGCATACTTGCTGCTAGTTGCTTCCACAAAAGCAACCTTTGTCAAATGTTAGACAGTAAAATATGAACACTTGAATCTGATCCAGTTGACTTGGGCTGGTCAAGGAGTCAGAACAGCACCCTGTATCCTGTCATGCTTGAGACTGATTTCTTGCTCAGCCATAGATCTCCTGTGTGGCTTCGACACGCTCTTTAGTCTGCACCTCATTTGGGTGTTTCTGCTGACCCAGCTGCATCAGTAGCTAAGTAAATATGCAAGTCTGCAGGTAAAGCTGTGTCTTTCTGTCGCTGGTCTTGAACCATGGACTTGGCTTTAACAGCCACACAATGTACAATCTTTTATGCTGAATCAACACTGAAGGTACTTCCCTGGGTCACTTCTCTGCCCCAGAAAATTGTGTTAGTCATAGACATGGTGGTAGTGCTTATGCCTGTCATCTTACCTGCAAAGAAAGGCAATAGCATATTATCCCTCTGGACAGCTGAGGATTAATACTTGTCTGGAAGGCTCTGTGCGGTGGTAATGGGCAAACGCATAAAATACCAGATCTTGATGTAAATATTACTGTTTTGATGTTTCATTAGCTGTCCTTCCATGTGTGGATAGCTTGACAGCTGCTAGAAATGGCACATCTGGTGGTCCACAGGAGTTTGGGAGAGGGTGAACAAAAAATGCAGGTTCCCTGATGGACAGGTTTGATTTAGTTTTAGTAGTAGCTTCATTGAAGTCACAGTTGGATAGATTGCTTTGTAGACTACATCTCTTTTCTATGGATTTTGATAGTAATTACTGCCATGGCAGCATGCAGATCTTGGGTAAAAATTTACTGTAACTGTGATTTAAGATTAGGGCCATTATGTGACAGAAATATAAAGGTTATCCCAAGGTCACATTATTGGTTATTTTACTGTACGATTTTTGTGGCTTGTCAAAGCACTTATCTTCTGCTACTCTTCTGCTCGTGTTGCTTGGACTATTAGATTATGCCAGGCTTTAAACTGATAAATCTGAAGTACCATATGTTTGGGGTTTTTGAGTAGGTGTCTTAAACTGCATTACCATACTGCAGCTGTAGAAGACACAGAGGAAAGCGAACTGCAGTAGTGTGTAGCAAGACAGTATAATGTGCAAGTCTAAACTATGGTCTTGGAGTCTATCACAGCATTTCTCTAAACATCATATATTTGGGGAAATAACTTGCTTTGCAACATTTCCACATGAACAAAAATGCTGTACTGTATAACAGTGCTTTTATTGCTGCCTGCTTCATTTTATCAAATCACTATAGTGTCTATACAGTTTATACAGACTAGTGAAATACTAACTCTAAATTCATGTGCCAAATTCTGCTTCCCTCCTTTTCAGATAAAAGCATTATTTGCTATGTAAGATTAGAGGGAGGCCCTTCATATCTGCATGTGGGACTTGTCTGCACTACCTAAAATTCCATTAGTGGTTTGAGTCTATCACCTGTCCGAAATCATGCTTTCCAGGGGCCACTGAGCCACCACTGCCAGACTGACATGGGAAAAGCTTGGGTTTCTGCTGCTGTGGTCTCTGATACCTGTTGGAGAGGGTGTGCTCTTAAAACAGATCTAGACTCTGCAGCTGGGTGATGCATGCTGATTTGAGTTGTGATAACTTAGTCACACAGAGTTTGCAAGCTTTTGGGGGAGGACTGCTCTGTTTCATCCTTTTTCCCCTTTTGATCCAAATAAAAATCCAGTTCCTCCTGTAAAAAGGGATACTTCGGACTACAACTTCCCCAGATAGTTTTTCCCTCAGACACTTGAACACTGACTTAAATATTTGCTCAGGTAACCTGTTGGGTACTGTTCTTTCTGCTGAGAGGAATTAGGTGAGGTTCCTCAGGGAGAAATCCTTGCTGTGGGTGTTCAGCCTCCACCAGGATGGTGAGCTCTATTCCCAATACTGCTTACTCTCCTGCCTCTTCAGCTTTTGTCCCAGCCCCTGGCAGCTTGGAGGCAGGTAAGATGAGGCATCCCTGTGACTATCAGCTTGGGCTTTGTCAGCGTTGGCCCCCTTTCAGCATGTTATCTGGCAGACCAGTTGTCAAGTTCATGGTTGATACCCGGTGCTAAATCTTAATGGCTCTGCAAACAGGGAAGACAGAAAGAACAAACCCCAAAGCTTTTCCAATTGCAAAGGCTGGGGGCTGTCACAAAACACAGGCACCTGTGCTGCTGTCACTTGTTGGGGTGTTGCTGGAGAGTCTTATCTCCCACCGTAGAAGTGCTGAGTAACCAGGGCCTGGCTGCTGCTGGATGTCCAGCTGCCTGTGAGGCCATGCTGCAGCTCCAGGGTGGATTTCCTGAGCAGCACCTTGTGGGATTTAATCACTGATTAACCCACATAAGGGATGACTGGAATAAAACAGATTAAAACAACAAATAGTATCTGTGCTGCCATCTTGTGAACTAGAATTTTTTAACACCTTTAAGGTTATTTTGTAAATATGGCACTGTTGCCATGGCAGCAGGAATCTGGTGTGGAAAAATGTTGCTGAAATGATTTATTGCTGGTTTAGTGTGCTCTAAGGAGCAGGCAGGTTGTCACTGCTGCTTGCTCCTACTCATTTAAATTGAATATGATGTATATTAGAAGGGCTTTGATTAGGGAAATAACTATTGCAACAAACTTCATGCAGGTGTGCACAATTCAACAAAATTCAACAAAATGCAGTAATGCATGGTAAGATCCGTATTATTTTAATACTTATGCACAAAGAATCCATACATGAAAGTTTTTGATAGTTTTCACTGTAGCTTTTATTGAAAGTCAGTGTCCTCCCTGGTGAAATCATAATCGTAAAAAGTTGAGATGCTGCTAAATCTAACACTAGCTGGAGACCTAGAGGTACACAACTTTGAATTTTAACGGACTGATAGAAGGGTTAAAAATCAGAGCACTACAGGTTAATCCAAAACCTGTTGCTAAAGGATTTGGCACTGATTTTACGTGCTGAAGTTCTGAGATCTTGCATGGCAGAGTGATTCACAGTATCCTACATGACACCATCTTCGCGTTACTTCTTGCATGCAACATAAGAGAAGTGGTGACCGGAATGACCTACATCACACATCCCTCCTGTGCACTGCTTTGGAGACCCACAGCCACAAAATGTTGACTTCTTTCAAAGCAGGTTTTTAGGATGGGTAAAACTTGAGATTCAGTAGAGACTGTCACTGCAGTACAAATCTAGAGTCTCAGGTTTAGAAGATGGTGTTTCCAGGGTGTCTGGCTCCAGAGGTAAGTTGACAGCAGAGGGCTGTAGCTCTGACTGGAGTCAAGACTCCCAATTGTAAGGAAGATTTGGGGTGAATACACCAGAATGTGAGGGGGAAAAAAAGGTCTGAAGAAATTAGTTCTTTCAGCTGCCTGTCACTGCTTTCCACAGCCTCTAAGTGGAGCCTCCAAACCTGTGCAGGATTTTTTATACAATTCATATTTTTTGCTGTGATGGTATTTAAATTGTCTATCTGTTTTCATGGAATGGTTGGAAGTTTTGCATGCATTTGCTCTAGAAATAGCTTGTTGATGTTTCTAGGTGAATCAACCTTTTTCTAAGGTTTCTGGTGTAGGAGATGTAGCATGCTAAAACTTGCAACCTAATGAGAACAAATTCCAAAGTTAACATAGTCTTTCCTTATAAACAAATCAATGCCACTACCACCACTTGCTCAGCCAAGCAACACACCTAGATTGCTTCTGCTGCTCTCAGCTTCCTTTTTAAAGCATATTTATGGACTGGTGGTGGTGAAACACAAATTTTTTTGCATCAAAAGAATTAAGAGCTGAGGTGTCTTAATATTTTTAGATTCAGAAACCAAAGACATAATAAAGCAGAACTGTAAATGGTGAGTTCTCATGCTTCAGACTATTTTATATTTCTAAATATCTTCCCAAAAAATTTTTTGATACAAAAATAATCCCACCATTTCACAGACATTTAAAGCTAGAATCTAACATTTGGCTTTCAGTCAGATTGTTGTTACTCTTATTTTCTAGCAACAAGATTTTTTTCACTGTTTGGAATGAGATGGCTGTGTTATAATCTCTAGGTCAACACTCAGTTTCACTTGTGGTGAACCAAACTGAAAGGGTGTGGTTGTGAACCAGGGAGGCAGTAAATGGGTGGTAACTGTTCTTTACCTTGTCTTCACTAGACCTTTTTCACAAGTGTTCTGAGCTTTGGTACTTGATCCTGGCTTTTTTGCTTCTCCAAAGGTCTGCTTCTTAGGAGGTGAAAACCTAGGGCTATTGGATCCACATCTTGCAGCATAATCCAAAAATGCAGGGCAGCACAAGCATAAATCTTGCTGCAATATTCACTGTGTGCCAAATGTGGGCTTTGGGTGGGTTATGCAATGTATTCTTCTCTCTGCTGAACCCCAGCTCCAGCATTTCCAGTCCCCTAGCCAACCATGTGTGCTTTGCTGACCACACAGACTGTCAATGACAACTTTATAACAGGTTACATTCATAAAGCTGTACTGGTGCTTCCAGTTTCCTTGACCTTGGCTTGAATGAGAATCGGGGGTTTCTTTTGCTTTTAAAGTACATGCCTGAGCTCATTATACTGCTGCTGTTTTGCATGGTCAAATGTGGAAACTGGAATCTCTTGGTGAGCAGCATGCTGTTTACTGCTCATGGGTCTGGCACAGAAATCATCATTATTATCTTGCCAGAAGTTCACTGCTGAACTGCTCTGCCTCAGACTGCCAAGAATCAAAACAGAATTGAGCAAAACGAAGGGAAACTTACCTCAATACTCACTCCTGGCAGGCTTTCCAGTAGTATGTATTAGACTTAAAGTTTTGGAAATATATTTCCATTGATTGGGTCTGTCTTTGGGTTTTTGTCTAAAAAGGCAAATCCTTTGTTTCTGTGCTGGCAGGTACTGCAGCATTATGAATAAAAGCAGGCTGTGATTAGGCATACTGGTGTATGATCACAAGTACCTCTCTTCAGAAAAACATTTTATGCATGTTTGAACACAAATGATGAGACTAAAACTGGCATGGGTAGTTCTACAGGGCTATTCTAATGACAGCTAATATTTGATGGTGCTGCCCAGGACTTCAGGGATGTTGCATGTTTTGGTCTGCTTCCTGTGATTGCCTTTTGCCCCCATCATGGAGTGGGGTTTGGGTTAGCCTCTTCTCTCAAGTAATAAGTGACAGGACAAAAGGATATGGCCTCAAGTTGCACAAGGGCATGTTTAGATTAGATATTAAGAAAACTTTCTTCACCAAAAGTGTTGTCAAGCATTGGAACAGGCTGCCCAAGGAAGTGGTTGAGTTGCCATCTCTGGAGGTACGTAAAAGACACGTAGATGTGGTGCTTAGGGACATGGTTTAGTGGTGGACTTGGCAGTTCTGTGTTAATGGTTGGACGATGATCTTAAAGGTCTTTCCCAACCTAAACAATTCTATTGTTCTAATGAGGGACCAAATTGACCATCATATTCACCACTGGCAGTTTGTCATGGCGTATATCTGTCAGTAAGCTAAGGTTGTTAAAAATACAGCAGTTATTGGATTGCACTGTAGAAAAAGAAATGGCAGAAATGCACAGGCATTTGATAGCTATAATAGTCTTATTCCACAAGCTTCGTACTGAAGAACAACATACCATCTAACACTGAGTTTTAGGCCTTTCCTCTTGTGTAGCCATGGTATGAACTAGTTTTTGTGGTGAACAGTTTCTGCAACAGACTTAAATCTGATGCTGATGCTGCAGTACCGTATGTTCAGGGAACAGTGGGTGAGCCAAACAGTGCTGCTTTTTTAGCCACAAAGAAAAATAAATTGCTCCAAGGGCAGCAAAAGGATTGTCAGGTAAATATTGTGTGTTTCACTTAAGCAGAAGTAGAAGGATTTCTGTTTTAGTCCTGTCTACTCCTGTTGTCAACACAATCTCAAAAAGCAGAACCATACAACTTTAAAGCAATGCTTCTTTCTGTTTAAAACCACAATTGCCTTTTAACTGCATCATTGTAAAGGGAATAAAATTACTACAATTGCAGACATTGGGGAGAAAAGTGCTACAGATGTCTCAATAAATGCCAGAACAGAAAATAAGGGTTGGGCAGCTGTCTGCATAACTAAAACATACAAGGTTGTTTATATATTTGCAGGATTTCATGCAAATCCTCATGTTTGTACATGTTGAGTCACATAAACAAAAAAATGGAGTAAATTCTTTCATAGTAATCTTGTAGCTAAGTTCCGCAACTTCCAGACATCGGTAAAACCTGTATTATACGTAATACAGCTGCAGCTGTGTTCTGTCTTGGAGACTGATTCCCAAAAACTGTAAGTTACAGCTGCCCTACTTCAGACCTGTGAGGTTTTCTAGAATAGATATCACGTATGGATTTTCAGCCATAAATGGAAAGAAACTGCATTTTTCAAGTCTGCTTCTTTTACTTCTCTCTACTTTTTTCCACTGAGTTACCAACATTCAACTTCTAAAAAGGGAACATTTTTGCTTGTATGTTTATCTGGATTTGTTGGATTGACAACTGTATTCTATTTTTTTTTTCAGTTTATTTGCTTCCTCGTACTGTTTCCTGTTTGCTTCTCAGTGTCTTGCATTTACCCACTAGACAAGGTAGTCTCCCTGTCCAGAACAGGATGGTTCCAGACTAATCTTAAAGGCTTATCACCACAGTGGAAACAAATCCAAAACAGTTTTGCTGGTGTTGAATAACAGAAGATTAAAAAGGTTAAGGAGTAGATTTCATTTTGGATGAGCGTCTCATTTAAAGCTTAGGAAAAGACTCAATTTTGTATGGACCCTTTTATAAAAGCAGACACAACCCACCCAAATGCATCCTTTCCTCTGCTTCCCCACACCACCAGCAGGTTATGAACAGCAACCTCTTTTTGCCACAAGAACAGGAATTTCAAGGTTTATAAATGATAACCTAGACCTGCTCTGAAGGCTGCTCTCTCCTAGTGTCATGCCCAGGTTGTTGTCAGCCCTTTCTCCTTAGCACTATGTGATGCTTTGCTAATGGACATTTAACTATATGGCTGTTAAACATAGTGCTTGGGTCAGTGCTTGACGCGTTGAGCTGTTCCTGCTGGTGAAGCTCAGTTGTATGGTGAAGGAAAACGTGATGGAAGGGCAAACAACAAGGTTTGGTTGGCTTTTTAGGGAGACATCATGCACCCACTGATTTTGGGCCAGGGGAAAGTTGTGTGTAAGTAGCTTTTTTGTACCAGAAGGGAGAAAAGCAATTTTGGAGGGGATGTGTGTATTTTCAAAGACAGTTCCAATAAGAACTTTTTTTGGTGGCCTGGACTGAAGATGTCAGAAAAGCATTTTCATAAGAAAACTGAGGATTAGAAGGGAAAGGATCTGCTCCAAGGTACCAAACACTGCTCTGGGGGCATGCAGTTCATCTCACTGGAGATGGTTTATTGGACAACAGGGTCATCTTTAGCTCATGGCAAATACCTCCTGTGGCTCAGCAAGCTCCTCTTGCTGCCTGTACAACTCTTTTTCTAGCAGACACTTTCTAGGAAATAAATTCTCTATAAAGAGCTAACTGGCCCAGGTGAAACCCCCATTTGCTGGGAGTACACATTTTTTGTTTATTCTTCCTTGTCCTCTGTTTTGCAGAAGACAAAAGTTGTGGCATTTTACCCTAGTGTGTATCTATTTAATATGTAAAATATCATTAATAAGGATGATTTTTGAGACCCTTGGCATGGACCCATAACACACAAACATGCAATGCATGGTGGAGATAGGGAACTTGTCATATGATTCTCCTCAATGAGGAAGTTTTTATACTGCAAACTACAGTTCTCCTAATGACTCTTGCCCCATGCAGTTTTGTGTGAGATTGTTCCAGAAACACCAACAAGCTGGTTGTTTCCTGAAGACCTATTTGGGTAGTCTGTGCTTCAGTGAAACAACTTTCATATGTCCTCTAACAAAAGTGTAATGGAGTAGATAATTTGTCTTGAGTATTAATGTGGAACAAAATTATGTAGTGAGCTTTTTTCTTCTCCATGGTGTGGGAAAACCTGCTCATTTTCAACTTGGATCCCAGCTTTCTGGTTTCTGAAGTCACCTTTTTGGAGGTGATGTTAGATTTGTAATGCTGTTTCATGCAGCATACAGCAACGTTACCTTAGCAACAGTAAGTAAAGACAACTAATGTCTTCAGCTTTGCTCTTGTCCATCTGTACTGGTATTAATGTTCTTCTAGCAACAGCAGAGATTACTTAACAAAAAAAAAAAGTTATTGGGAAAGAACCAACCAGATTTATAGCCCTTGTGATTTAGCTGTTAAAAAAAAGAATATTTCAGGGCCAAAACTCTTAGACCACCAGCATAAGGAACTTCTGGTCCAGTGAGTAGGATGCTAACCTTTTTTAGGAGTGCTTCGGTAGCAGTTTTTCTTGGCTGCTCAATATAAACATACTGGGTACCTCGGTTTAATGTCGGTTACTGGCCTTCTGAACTGCTTATGTGTTACTAATTATACTGTTTTCTATCTAGTACTGTATGTATCACATCTGGAGTCTCAAAACCAACTACTTTTACCATCTTGAAGGATTTAGTAGTTTGAGAAGCCAATACCACCTAATGGGCTGTAGGGACCTTTCAGCAACTCTCTGCCAGGCAGACCTCAAGTGCATGAAGTACCACTGGGCTGTTTCAAGAAAAAGCTTCATCCCTTGCACCAGCACCATTCCCACGGGTGAATGGGAAGAGCTGCTGTGTGTTATGGGATACAGATTTGCCGCAGGAGTGCTCTGTACTGAGATGAGTATTGCTGTGAGCTTGGGTTGCAGAGCATGCCAGCTGCAGGAACCAGCCTTGCCCAGCACACTGCTGGCCTTGGTGCTCTTGAGATTCAGCCCTAGCATAGCTATCACAGAGGTTTTTAAATGCAAACATCACCAAAACTTCATGTTTTCTTCTGATTTCAACATAAATTACTGTTTATTTAAAAACCTAATGCTGTTCAAAAGATCTAAGTTAGACCCTTAGGGTATGTATACTTCAAAGCATGTTGTTTGGTTACTTATGGGTTATTGATCACGCAGTGCAGATATGGTTCTGTAGTCATTTTGACCTGCCATGTGACAAAGGTATTTTTCTCCTTGGCCCACACCCTTTTCTTTTATGTTGTGGCAGTGATGTTAAAAGTACAATGGCTATGGGTGAAAGGTGTCACTTATACTAAAATAAAAAATAACAGTGTTTCTCAAATGATGTCTCTGTAGATGGATGGAGGTCTGCTTGGAAGAAGAGCTGCCCCCAACTACGGAGCTGGAGGAAGGCTTAAGAAATGGTGTTTACCTTGCCAAACTTGCGAAATTCTTTGCCCCTAATGTAGTGTCAGACAAAAAGATCTATGATGTGGAGCAGGCACGCTATAAGGTAATAAGTGTTTCATTCTCTCACTGGCAATGTCATGTCTGTCTTCCTAATCTTAAAGAAGATACCCATGCATGACTGGTTAATGTTCAGCATCTCTTTCATAAGACTCTTGGTACTAGATGGATGACATACAGCACTACAAAACCAGCCCAAAAAGTTGGAAATAGTTCACTCTTAGAAGAACAATGTTAGTGTCACTTAATGTGTTTAAAGCTGAACAAATTCCACTTCACACTCCAGGGTGAACACAAGCTTTACCATTTATACCATTATTTCTCATTACTAATAGAAGCCAAAAGCAATTCAGTAAATAAACTTGATAACTATTCCAAACTTTCTGAATCTTGAATGGGAGAACACTCACTTCATTTGATCTGTGTGTTTATTTTACCAAATTTAAAACTGAGAAGCAAAAAACAAGCTAATGGTAACAAAGCTTAACTTGCTACCTGTGGACCTGTTGGTTAACTCAAAGAGCCTCAATAATACAGAAACGGATATATGCATATGCAGTAGTCCCACTATGGCATGCACTATCCCAAAATGTAGAGGGGACAGAAAAAAGTTGAAAGAGACATTTTTTAAGGTATAATCACTGGCTGTTGTTTGAGAGTTGAGAAATTCAGCTGTTCTAGGTACCATACAGTTAACAGAACCACGATTGAAAATCCTGGTTACATTTAAATGTTTCTCTTGAAAATCTCCAAAACTTGAACTCGGGCTTCTTTTCCCCCCTTTACCCTGCCTCTTTAAAAATTTAAGAAAAAAATTAAAATCTTTTCCTACTTAATGCTCTTTTAACTGTTGATTGCACAGGCTGTAGGGAGAGTCAGGTATTTGGGTAGATCTAAAGACTAAGAGCTCCTTGTCTGTTCTCCTTCACAGCAGTCCTGAGCAGTGTTACTGCTTCTGCATTTTGGAGGTAGTGGTTCCTGATATTTGACAGCCAGCCTTTACTCCCCAGAACTACTGAAGGGTTGTGCAAATGGCCACTTCAGTCACAGTCCACCTAAATGGGTACAAATCTGGCTTGTGTTAAATAAGAGAATGACCTGGACAGCGTTGGGGCTGTTGTGTTAGGATGCTTCATTAGCAGGATTGCAGCTGTGATGCTTTGGTCTTGAGGTTCAAACAAGGGAAAATTCCCTGAACTAAACTGCAGGATATAAAACTGGGAGGCAACAAGATCAATAATTCAGGAATTTTTGTGTGGTTTTTATCACCTTTTCCTTCTATGTTTCCAATAGAGATCTGGCCTTCATTTTCGGCACACTGACAACACTGTACAGTGGTTAAGAGCAATGGAGTCCATTGGTCTGCCTAAGGTAAGCCTTTAAATGTTAGCAAAGAAACTGGCTTAAGGCGCTGCCTTACTGGGATCCCCTTTTACCTGCTTGAGCATAAACAGCTGCTTACAGTAAGTCTGTGGGGAAGGGATAATTCAGGAAACAAATCTGAAGAGAAGGTAATGCCGAATGAAAGCAGTGGGAGCGTCAGTTATGTGCCACTGCTGGTGTGCATGGGCTGAGGCTGCTGTGGATGAGTGCTGTGGGTGGAAATGTACAGCGTGCTTCTCTGGTGGGAAGACAAACGGAGGCGCTAGCAGTGTTTTAGCTATATCTTATTGCTAGTACAATCTCTGGGGCCTGGAAGGTATAAGATATAAAACAGAAAACTTAAATATTTGCTTCCTTCAGGTTACTGCTTCTCATTGTGTCTCTTGCTGCCTCTTCCTCTTAATATACTTAATTTAATATAAAAAGTCCCAGTTTGTCTGCCTCTATCCTGTTTCCAGACTGTCCTTGCACGCTCAAGTACATCTGCATGGCTGTGCTGTTGCTCCTCTTCTGCCGGCTGCTTTCTTGGGTCACCTCTCACCTATTTATCTTCCTGCTTGTAGGTCTTCGCTTGCCATCTCCCCTGCTCTGCTGCTGTTTCTGGGCATCAGTGAGTCTTTTTCTGGATGAAAATCCTTTGAAAAGGGGCTGTGTGGAAACACCTACCCTGCTTCTGTGGACACTTGGGCACCTGCACGCAGCCTGGGGAGAGCGGTCCCCTGCTCAGGCTGCCCAGCCACTGCCCTTGGGCGCTGCCTAGTGCGCTGTGGGTCAGGCACTGTGGGGATGCTCAGACGGCTGTCTGAAGGGCTGCAGGGACTAGTAGCTAGTCACTGCTGGAAGATGTGCTGCAGGTGCCCACCATAAGCAGAACAGGGCACCCATGACTGCTATCAGAAATGCCATAGAGATGCAGACAGTCTTGCCTTTCTGAGGTCAGGGTTTTTTTCCTCTCACTAGAGTCTTCTGCTCAGCTGGCTGATTTCCACCCTGCCATCCCTCCTCTGAAAGGCTTCACTTCAGTTGCAGAGGATGGTCATGGCCAAAAGCTTTCCTGAGTCTCCCTCCCAAAGCTGTTGTGAGCAAATGATGAAGAGGGGCACTGTGCTCCTAACTTACTCCATCTGGTCCTATTAACCATGGGACAGTGCAGCCTGGGTGCTTGGCCTTGGCTGAAGCACGCTGCCAACTCACATGGTTAACTAAGTCTTTTCTTTTTGTGGAGAAACAGTGTTTAGTGACTTGGACAAAGGCCAGCAACAAATTAGTGGTAGAACCAGAACTGGAACTTATGATGTGTCTTTTTGGCTCAACTGCTTAATAGTCCTCTTTCTGAATATCCTTCTCAGTAAATCATGTATTCACAAAGTAAGCAGTCCTGGCAATTAGAATTTTGCATTTTTAAACCATACTTGATAGGTTTAGTTTGCAATGAGACACTGCAAATTGTAACTGCATCCCAGGTTTCAGGTGTCTGTAGGAGGACAAGACCTGCTGGCTGAGCTTGTGCCAAAGGACCTTTTCTAAAAAACTTGCTGAAATGCTGTCTGCTTATCTTCCTTATTTTCCCTCTTAAGTAGCTTTTACACTTTATTAAATTCTTCCTTATGATAACTAATGATAAAGTTAAAATAACCTCAGAAGGGACCTGTTTCATAACTGTATAGAAGTAACAGCTGAAATTCTGTAAGTTTAAGATATGATTCTATGAAGACCTAATTTTGGCTACTTTTCTGCTCAGTAATGTGTAGTCTTCTTTAACTGTGTGCTCTTTTGGTTTTAGATCTTTTATCCAGAGACTACAGATGTCTACGACAGGAAAAACATCCCTAGGATGATATATTGCATTCATGCTCTAAGGTAACCGGTGATGAGAGTAAAAGTTAAAGTAACTACCAATTATAGGACTGTAAGTCTTGACATGGCTTTAGGGTAACCAGTATATGAAAATCTGTCAGAATTTACAAGTTCATTGCTTTCAAAAAAAGTAATGACAAAAGCCCAATCTAGTCAGGACTATTGGACAAATTATTTTCAAAACAAAAATGAAGGACCATTGAATCTGGTGCAGGCAGCCCTCTCTCAATGAGTACACCCCCTCACAAAGTTCATTTCAAAACACATACTGCAACAGAAACCAAATAAATGAACAAAACCTTAGCAAAATATTAGTATAACCATGAGGCAAACATGCTCATCAGAGTGAAAATGATAACGAACTGACCTCTTTCTGCCCGAAAAGAGGAGCAAATAATTGCTGTATTAACATGAATGTAAAGGCAGGACGGCTTTGGCCACACCATTGAAAGTAGGGTTTGATTACTTTTGTGTGTGTGTTCTGCCATAAGGGTTTTCTTGAAGTTTAACACAGAGTAACAGACAACTGCCTTGCGGTGTCCCTTGCATGAGGGGCAGTGGTGCTGGCAGACAGTGCATCCCTCTCATCTCTCTGCTAGCTTGTTTTCTGCATGTGAAGACCTTTTCCCTTCATTACTTCATTGTAACTAGGCTTGCGGAGAACGTAATTAACTTACACCCCAAACTCTTCTATGTTCCTAATGGTGTTGAAAGGCACATCAGCTGCTGCAGGGCTACAGGTCAAACTATTCAATATGTGCTGTAATTTAATTTTTTTAAGATCTAATCCTTGAAATGTGTCCACTCTTGCCCTCTGTGCACTCACAGCCAATAAATAAGGCATGCCACTGAAGTTCGTTATGTTTCTTTCAAATGCTAGGTATTGGGAGTTGACAAACCCTGGTATTTTTTTGTCATCAACAAGTGTTGCCACTTGAAATTATGATGTCTGGTGTAATATTAACTGGGCAGTGTCACCAGGGCTCTTTGTGGGTAGCTTTTACCTAAAATTTGGTAGTGCAGTCTCTTCTGTCCACAAGTGTCTTCCTGAAGTGGATGAGTGTGACTGTGTTGTCAACCAGCTCAGGCTGACGTGGTGGGCTGTCTGCCCCTTCAGCCATGTTATAGGCTGGCTCAGATGTTCAGCAGGAGGTGGAAGAACACTTTTCCAGTATTTCCTTCCACATATATGGAGGAGGACTTTATCAGCTGTGGTTTTGAGTGCTACATGAACAATAAGCCTGTCAGTCAGATACCTTCTTAAGATCTGCCAGATCATTGCAATGGCAGTAACTCTCTTCATCTAGAACTGAATTTTGCAATGGGTTGACCTTCGGTAGAAGTTTTCATTTCTCCATCTTGATGTGCCCCAGGATTTATGCCAGTATCAGTATTAGTCTCTGTTCCTTAGACTTCACTTCCAAGTTTGTCTTAACTAAATTATTCTTTCTTGCTGTATAACAAGAAAAAGTTCTAGCTCTGTACTTACAAGCTATTTTAGAAATGGACTTCATATCAAATGTGTCATGCCACACTGAAGGGGAATAGACTTGCAATGCTTTCACTTATGATGCTTTCCCACAAAAGTTTAGGGCCCTGTGCCTGTGTCCCGTGCAGGGTGGAAGCCTCAAAGAAACTGCTGCTGAGCTTCACTGATTTCCATGCTTTTTCCTAAGAGGCATGTTCGAAGTCCTCCACTGGAGTCTTTCAAATCAAACTCCAATGCCGGTATTGGATGGCACACAGCCTACACTGAAAGCAGTCTGTGAAACCACAGAATGAAGGACAGGCAATTGCCTGGCCAGCAGTGTTTCCAGTCAGGCTGGTATCAGAGGAATGCTGAGTGCAGGAGTCCAGTTCTGTTCCCCTTCTGCTGCTGTTGTAACTGGTGTCTGTCCCCCTGGCTCCACGCCATGTACCCCAACTGCTCTACCCTCTGGATTTGTCAAAGCATCCTCGTACTGGGTTCACCAACCCTGGAAAAGTCCATATCCCTGTTGCTGGTGGTGCTGGACCCTGAGAACATCTAGAAAGAGCAATTGCAAGCAGGCTTTTCACCTTTGCAGCTGTAGCATATGTACATGACAGCTATAGAAAGAATCACCACTGGGTTTAAATGCTGAATTCTAGTGCATCTTGGAGCACATGCTCAAATTTCAAAGGCTTAAACTTGGGAAAATTGAGCACTTTCTCAGAGGTGAGGGTCTGACCTACTTCCTGTTCTTTCTTAGCTGTTACGAAGTCATTGCTGCAAAGCAACATGATTCTTGAGCTTTCCAACAAAACTGGTAAATTTAATGCAGAAAGGATATTTTCACGTTGGAACTTCTGAAGTCATCTGTAGTTAGATATTTTTTCCCTATGTTAATTCATTTTTGCACAATCAGTGTACATAGTTTAAGTGCTTGAAATTGATAAGATTATTTTTAATTGCCTCTTTAAGAAGAATGAAATAGCCTTAGCTGTAGGTAATAGGAGCAAAAAGCTTGATCTATCCAAAGGGTCTATTTTACACCTGAAACATAACATTTCATAGGGAAACTCTGTGGTTATTTGGGGTTTTGCTGATCTTTGAGCTGCTAGAGGGTCTGAAGATAGATGATGACTCTAAGCAAGATGGTTTAAACATATTTTTAAGATCTCTCCTGGTGCAAGTCTGAAAAGTATTTGCACTTAACAATATGTGGAACAACTTGTACTGTCGAACACAGTACTGCTCTGGCCAGGAAGGAGCAACTCGGCAAACAATTTCTATATTCCTGTTGAACATAATTGCCCACTTACTTTTCTCTTGTTGAAACATCAATACTTAAAGCCCAACTTGAAAAATACAAAGGCATAGATCTTGTTTCTTGCACTATTTTTCTTGTGAAAACAGATTTGTTCCTGGACAAAATGAGGGTAAGAACTTCTTCATTTAAATGGAGATGGTAACAGTGATTCTTGTTCATAAATAGCAGTGCTTATGAGACTATTCCCACCCTCCCACCCCCACCCCCCGAAAAATTCAGTTAAACTTTGCAAGCAGATCACTGCTACATCCTGGACAAACTATCCCTCTGAAGATGGACAGCTTCAAAAACATTGTTCTCCTAGGAAGCAGTAGAGTAACAATCACATCTTTTTAAAAAAAGGAAAAAAAGCACTATTTACACATCTGTTTTTTATGGAATGTTATAAATGAAGTAAGCACAAAATGAGACTCAGGAAGCTCTGTCTGATCTGAATTGTAGCTCCGCATAGACAAAGGGAACTTCACCTGCAAACTGCCCCTTCCCTTTTGTTTCTCCCCTGTTCCTGATGCCTCATATCCAGCTTTCTTAATCCCAGGACCTCCTGATTTTGATTTTATGTGGGTTCCCTGAGGTTTAAGTTAAACTATAAAAGCGTTAAGCAAGTTGTTTCAAGTGAAATTACACCTTAATACAGAATAGAGGTGTCTTTGTGCTCCCTTCAAGGCTCAGAGCACGTTTTCAGCACCACCTGGTGGTTCATAAGTTTGTCCAAAGGGGCGTAGGAAGTAATGTACGTGGCTCAATATCCTCCTCGAAGTGCTGAACGACAAAAATGCGAGTCCCTAATGTTCTTGGCGCTTTTTCTTCCTCTGTCTTTTTATTGTGGTGAACAAAAAAAGAGCCAGCATAGCCCTGTGGTGCTGCTAGTCTCCATAACTGTTTGTATTACACACAGCATTTCAGCCAGGATCGTGTCCCCATCTCAAACACAGAGCAAAATCTCTTTAAAAGCCCATAAGGGAAGACTGGCAGGCAGATCAGAATAACAGAAGAACTTGGTTTGTTACTGTAGGCATGTGAGGTTTTTTTCTGCTATAGCTAACATGCATTTAAGACTGCTGTGAAAGGTGAGAATGGCAGTGGCAATGATTTTGAGGGTCCGTAGCAGTCAAAAGAGCATCCAACCTACATGAAATGTGTTGTTCTATCCATCCAGGTCATGACAGGACAGAGGACTATCTATGGTAGCATAGAAGATGAAGTGCTGATTCTGTGTGCTTTGAAATAAATGTCACAGCTACAAATACTTGCTTTGAAATTTCATCTTGTAATTTGCTAACAGCAAAAAAAACCCCCAAACAACCCAATAACAAAACACAAAAGAAAAATGTGCCACTCTAGAAACAAAAACCCCAAGCCACAATGCACATTTGCAATGTATGAAGTTGAGGTGAAATCATTTAAAAGAGGTGCAAAGTAGTCCTTTTGGAGGAATGTGTTATGTAAAGCTTGGGATTAAAATCTTTTTTGATCCCTTCTTGCAAAACTCACTTGTTTATGGAATTTCACTGGTAAATTATAAAACAGCAGTCTCTTGTAGATAAACATATGCCTTGTATTTGGAAGATATTGAGAAAATGTGAATGTAGTCACCTGCTTTTCCAGATAGCACCCCAGAGCTCTAGGAATAATGAATGTAAGTATTTTATAGGTATGCTATATTGAAACATAAATATTGGGTCCTGGATAGCACTTAAATTTAACTTTCTTAATTTTCTAAAAGCTAAACAGCTAATGACACAAATGTATTTGAGATGGGCTTGGGTGGTCTTACAGGTACTAGTTCCTCTACACTTAGTAAAAAAGGTGTCAGTGATTTGTGTTCTTCAGCCATTAATTACAGGGATGTAATCATGCAAGTCAAAATAGTACATAAATCCAAAGCTATAAGCCATACTGAAGTGCGTTCACATCTTAATTATTCCCTCTTTCCCCTGCCCAATACTAGCTTTTGAATTGCTTTAACTGTCTTCCACTAAGGTTTTCTACATATTTACACATCTCTTGTGATCTGATATACACTGACAGTGCCTCTCTCTTAGAGACCCTTTGAAACATCAAAAAAGACTTCTCTTTCTGCAAGACTTAAAAATACAGCATAAAGAAAACTGTAGGGTTAACTTATTCCATATCAGCCCATAGAAGTCAGGGGTTAAAGGACAGGCTTCTTAAAAGTTTTTTTTCTGTTCTACACAAAGTGAGTCCCTCAACCACATGCAGGACTTTAAATTCTAATTTTCTTCTTTACAGCTTATATCTGTTCAAACTAGGATTAGCACCGCAGATCCAGGACCTACTGGGAAAAGTAGACTTCACAGGTAACAAACTGCTTATCTAATCATATGTTAGATGGTTTCTTCACCCAGTAAATCTGCTAACGTTGTACATATTTTCTATGGTCTTTCTCCTCCCGCAAGGTTGTTCTAAACACATTCTAATTAAATAGGTGGGAGGCTGTTATTTGAAATGAATGTTGGTCTGAAAAACAGAGGGAGTGAATGGCATGGAATACTTGTTGTGTCTTAGGTTGACTCAAAACGAGGAGGAAAAACAGCTAAGAAGCCCTGGCTACAAGCTCTTTCAAAACAATTGCACTGTATTTGTATGTATGGTAATTCATAATGAAATTCCTATGTTTTTCTTCTGATGTTCTTTCTCTTATGTGAACAGAGGAAGAAATCAGCAACATGCGAAAGGAGCTAGAGAAGTACGGGATACAGATGCCATCTTTTAGTAAAATTGGTGGGATTCTGGCCAGTGAATTATCAGTGGACGAAGCTGCATGTAAGTGTGGTTCTCACTCTGTTTTCTGCTGGATAATTTGACAGAATGCTAACAAAATATTTTCCGTGTTTCAATTCACCTTGTTTGCCACCTTTTAATAAATAACAAGAAAAACAAGCAAGTTTTCACTAGCACACTGCATCATTGCTACAAGACCTCTTAAATTTTTTCAGTCTGCATTTCTGAGTATCTCCACTGAACCACAGGAAGTGCTACCAGAAACAAAGATTTCTTGCAGTCTTTTGCATGGGTTTAATGTTTTGGTAGCCAGTGCTCCTCGAGAATGAATTGAGCTCTGTGTGTGCCCCTCTGCTACATAGGGGGCACAGTGGAGACAGCCATAGGAATGAGGTGCCTTCTCTGTGCCTCCTTCCTGCGTTGGGCTCTTGCAGTTTACCTCAAACAACCAATCACATTGCTGTGAGGACTCTTTCACATATGGTGGTGCATGCATGAAGGAACCACTTGCCTCCATGTGCAGCTTTCAATCTGTCTGACCACTGTTGTCACCCACAGTATGGTAGAACCCTGCTGAAGGACATGTACCGCTGGTGCAGCTGAAGTAAGCTTTTCCTTTTTAGCGGCACAGCTATGGTTCTTTGAGTCTGTACTGAACAGCTTTCACTGAAAAACAAAATTAAATGCTTTTTTGCTGCCCAAGCCTATCCACCTGTAAATCTGTTTTTTCTCCCAATTTCAGTTTTTGCTGAATGAAGTAACATATCTTAAAAAAAATAGTTTGAACTGAAATGACATGAAATGAAGTGTGTCCACTTAAATCCACACTTGAGCTCTAGTTATTTTGTTCAAAATCGTAGCCTTTTTCAGAGGGGCAAACTGAATAACAGAAGGGCTAGCTTGAGTATATTCAATGGCACAGTGAGTCATGGATCCAAACCAGTAACAGTATTGCAGACTGTGCATGGGGAACTGGAGAGGAATGAAGGCTGCATTATAATTAAGTTCCGTTGCAACTTGGTTAAACCTTGCAAAGTAGCGTAATTGAAACAAGCTGATTCACAATGTTATTTAGTGTGCTGAAATTTCCAGTCCTTAACTTAAAACACACTTCCTCATGTTGATTCAATTTGTCTGTGTTGTACATTTTGGAGCCTGCTATAGATTAATATGTGCATGCTTCTGCAAAGCTAGGTCTTAAAATACTGCCTTTGGAAGTGGGGATGGTTTGTCTTCGTTTTTTAGCAAATTTTCAGTGATTTAGTGACTACCAAGCACTTTTCCAGTGACTGACTTTCCTTCCCTGAAGATGAAAGGGCTGCAACTTCCTTCTCTGAAAGCTTATTATAGAGTACGTAAGGTTTCCTTCTGAAGTATTTTCAGCCTTCCATAGAAAAGCAGGGTTTCCTGATGCTGGTTCTGTCTCTTTGGGCAAGGAGTGTGCTGTAGATAACATGCCCTGCCCCAGGACAGGAAACATCTGCGATGGGGATCCTTATGCACTAGTGAGGTTGGGTGGTGGAGATCCTGCCAGAGGAAAGAGTTTACCACCCTGTTTCTGACACGGAGCAAGGAAAAGCGGATATGAAGTGAAACAACTGCTGATGACTCCTGCTGCACTGTCAGTAATCGTAGAAATCAGCATGCGAAGAGTAAGATTAAGTGCTTTCAAACTGAATTTATTCTGCAAGTAATCCTCACTGTTATTCCATGCCTCCAGACTACTCTTTAAAGTCTAGTCAGGCTTCTCACTGTTGCTCTTGGTAGATGGGCTCACAACATCCACCAATACCTGTTCACACCTTTCCTAACCTTGAACCTATCTCTTGACTGCTTTTTGCTAGCTCCAATTATCAGTGAGGCCTTTTGCACAACTGTCAAGAGACTACATCCTCTCTGTGTTTTGTTATGAGGATGTGGGGGTGATATTTGTGTCCAAGAATGGAAGTCTTCTCTTAGCCCCTCGAAGTTCATCTGAGTGTTCATTGAATCATAGAATATCTCGGGTTGAAAGGGACTTCAAGGATCCTCAAGTCCAAGTCCCTGCTCCTCACAGGACAACCTAAAACTAAACCATATGACTAAGCACAGGCTTGGTGCCGTGATCACTTTCCTGGGACCCTGTTGCAGCGACCAACCACCCTCTCAGTGAGGAACCTTTTCCTTGTGTCTAATCTGAACTTCCTTGTTAACTTCAGTGTCGAAGGAACCAGCATGTCTCTGCTTGCTTCTCCACCATGCCAGCTGCTTTTGTTTCCTATCTGATGCTGTGCTGAATGAGCTAGAGCAAAATCATTTTAGAACAACTTTTTCAGATTAATTTAATGCTAAGCAATGGATTATGTAGCTTCACTTCATGATTTGTTTGCCCATGTTGAATTTCCAACAGTCTGCTTTTCTGTTCCACTTTCATAAATCTGTATACCCTTTTTTCCTAAAAACTCAACTTTTCTAATTGTTGACAAGTATCCTTCATTTTTTTCATATACTGAAAGAAACCGAAGGATCTAAGCTCAGATATATAGACAGTCAGCGAAACAATCCAAAAAAGTGCTTTTTACTGGATGCTTTTCTCCAGTTTTGCAAAACTGTGCAAGGCCACATAGCATCTAAATACTGATAGAAATGGAAATACAGGATTTGTGGTTTTCCTCACACATCTCACTGATAGCATGAAAGTAAAATCTAGACGAGCTGCTGTGGTGATAAATGGGTAGCTACTGTGTTCCTCCTTTGCAGTAGGATCTTGATAAACATTTACAAAATATAATTCATTATATAGTAATGTCTGAAAAAACTTTAAGAGGAATGTGCTACCAGACAGTTGTCAGGGTGTCTGGCATGAAGGTCCAGATAAAATGTAGCTCTAGTGAAACTCCATCTAGACTGATCTTAGGGCCAAATGTGTGCTGGGAACACCCGGAAGGGGTGTGTTAGCCATTACTTTACATTACTTTACTAATTCAGATGCATGTGGTTTTGATTTTGCACATTCATGTAAACTTGCTATGTGAAAAAACAAGAGCATTTCTGACTCATAAAATCTTGGAGTCAAACGTTTGTTCAGTAGTTGAAGCTTTCTCAAAGGAAAGACTTAACACTTAAGTTTGTCAATGGCTGGGGTGAGTCCTAGGGCACTTCTTCCCCTTTTCCTGTGCCATAACATTTTGGGAACTCCACAGAGACCTTTGGATGTTCTTTTCCCCCCATTTAAGGTTTGCTGTTCTGTGCCTTTGCAGGTGACAGAATTAAGGACTATTACACTACCAGCTCTCTGGTTTCACAACTGCTCATGGAGACCTTCAGTTAGGAAGGGAGCCAGTTCATCCTAGGCAGGCTTAGAGATGGTGTGCAGGGCTGCACCCTGCCTCAGACGTCTTAACTATGTCTTCCAGAGAACAACTTTCATGGAGTTTGAATTTCCTTATTCTTGTGTAGTATCTTTCAGATATAGTTAGTTTAGACAATACTTTCATATGTCTCATACCTTCATGGAAACAAAAACAGCTTTAAAAGAAAAACTACCGAAAATGCTTTTGATTCCTGCATATAATTGCCTTGTAAATGACATAGGACTTCAACAATAAAATGCAACCCCTATTATATTTTCTGTCAGTAGAGTAGTAAACCCTAGTTGGGAGAACAGCAAACATGGAACATTCCACCTTTGAGCAAACAGCACTTCTGTTGCTGCCATCTAGGGGGAGCGTTAGGAGCGGGGTGTTTGAAGGGGAATATGTAAATTGATGAACATACATCAAACATTCATTTCAAATAAAGCAGAATTGAAACACTGACAGTTTTGAATGTTCTGCTTCCTGAAATTCAGGATTGTGCTTTTAATTTTAGTGCATGCAGCAGTAATAGCAATTAACGAAGCTATTGAGAAAGGAATAGCTGAGCAAACTATTGAAAAACTGAGGAACCCAAACGCAATGTTGCTAAACGTGGATGAGGAACTTGCGCAGGAATATCAGAATGAACTCTCTGAAGCTAAAAGAAGAAAAGAATCAAACGCAAGACTTAAGGTAGTGGTATTATATTAGCACTCCTAGTATATATGTTCTTTCACATTGTGTCTTGTGTTGTAATATTACCATTTTAAAAATTAACTTTAATTTTAACAACTGGTGTAATTAGGAAAAAATCTTATAAGCTAAATAAGATAATGGCAATGCAACAAGCTGACAGCCAATTTTATAAGAATATGTTTACTATGAGTAGAAGTAGTTAACTTTGAACAAAGGATAAAATACTGGAAGACTAAAAACAAAAAGACTATCGACTACTTTTAAAACAGAAAATTTGTTTTTCTGAAGTTGCAAAAAGAATGATAATTTTTTGAGCATGAAGTATAACCTCTGTCATAAATCTTTAATGTGAAATTATTTGCTTTTTTACAAGAGAGCTAATGCTTTCCATAGTTGAAAATGCTTCTCTATGTTTACATGGCTATCTTACAGGAAGCAGAAAATGCTTCAAATATTGCTCAGCCATTTGCCATGAAGTGTTAACTTCTTTCGTTCACATCGTCAACAAATTCCTTTACAGATATGTCCAGCAAATATTTCAGCTGATGCAGTTTTAAGGAGTCCCACTAATACTTTTTCTCTCTGAAAGTTTTCGCATGTACTAGCTACAATTTTGTTTTCTTAGAACGGCACAATCTCTGAAGAAAGAGACGTCTATGAGGAGCTGCTGACGCAAGCTGAGATTCAAGGCAATATCAATAAGATAAACAGTAAGCCATTCTGGATCTGTTTGGAAGTGTGTACATAACATGATCTCCCAGATTCCAGCTGAACACTACCTGAATCCACATGAACAAACAAAATGTATCTGTGGAAACTTACCAAATATGCAGAAGTAGCTAATGTCTGTCTACAACAGCTCTTTCTTGCTGTTCCTTCTTTACTAATCTTTTGGGGGCTAATGTCTGTGTTTGTGTTTTTTGCTGTAAGGATTCCTCAGTTCAGAATCAAATACTTTATTACCTGCTGTCTTTCCTCACATTAAATCCTTTTGTGTGCAGAATACTGTAAATTTTGACCCCCTCTTCTATATAGAGCCAAAATTCATTTGTAAGCTTCCAGCTGGCTATGGTTGAACTGCTCCCACATGGGCTCACACAGAGCCAGAGACTTCCTTTGTAGGGCCAGTCTTGAAATAATAATCCTGTGCTGGATAAAAATTGCCACACTAGCTGGCTTTCACAAAAAGTGAGATGCTGGCAGCAATGGACTTCTTTTTCAAAACCGTTTTTGCTGTTTGTAAGCATTGTTTTCATTTCAGTTCACGTAGCTTTAGTCCAAGTGAATGAGGCTATTGACCAACAAGATGAAGTGGCACTGATGGCAGGTTTGAACCGTCCTGCTCTGAGCCTACTTGACGTTCTGCCACAAAATTCTTCATGGTACCTATTGCAATTGTGTGATTCTAAAGAACAGAAAATGCAGGTAATTGAATGGAACAGGTACTACACATCAGTTCACGGGTTTTTAGCTGATTTTAATCCAGAGAGAAATTACCTTTACTCTGCCTTCAGCACCACCTATGAAACACTTTTATAAAGTTATTAGAATAATTGATGTACTAATCAACACCAAAGTAGCTGCATTTGCTCTAAAGAGCATGGCGTCCCTGTAAGTAGTTACTAGGATGTAAGAAGAAAAACTGCAGTATAGCATGCAGCCCCTCATACTATGTTTACTTTGAAAATGAGTTATAACTTGAGTACAACAATAGGTAATGACTCAATATTAAGAGCAAATGAAAGAGTCAAGTGGGTTTTAAGGAGAAAATTCATCAATTTGAGTAGACAAAAGTCAGAGGGAAAGATTAATGCTGTGTTTACTGTGACATTGTATTTGATGCACAAGGGATAGTACAATCAAATCCTACTGTCCCATCAAGGTTTTTTTTGTCTCCCATCAAACTTAAAAGCATAATTAAATCTTTTTTTCTGATCTGTTAGATAGCAGGGGTTCCAAATATGCTCGACAAAAGTGAAATACAGAAAGAAGTTAGTGTTGCCAATGCGGAAGCTGAGGCTCACAAGCTTAGTGAGTAACTGTTTTAATACTCATTTTTCTACCGTCACCATTTAATGATTGTTAAGTTGATTAATTGAATCCACCATTTCTTGCATGTAAACAAGGTTTCTCAAACTGAAACCATATGCGTTGCTTTTTATTTTTGTAACTATTCTCTGTCACAATTGACAAGTCACCGATCTGTGCTGCATCGGATATACGCTCTGAGGTAGCCAATACATTTTTCTATGAATTACTGAAGCCACTGGTAAACACGTTGGCTAAAATTGAAGGTAATGCATGGCTTGATGGCTTGAACAAATATTTCAGTGCAGTATTAATCCTCACTTGGGAGTGATAACCAACCTGGTAGAATTACAGTAGAATGATCACAAGGAAGAATATTTTGCAATCACATCACAGAGAAAAATTATTCTCACTTTTAGACACTTGTATCTAAATCTAACCTGTTCTTAGCCTGCTAATAAGGTCACAAGACACAAGTTAGCTTGTGAAAATATAGTTAAGGGGATCTAAATTTGCAGTGCATGCTAAATTTGCTGCTTTTGAGTGGAAACCTCTTTGCTAGGAAGTTCAGCTTTCATTAAACTGCTGTCATTTCATGCTACGTCTGGGCATGGCTTAGTGGCTGTTTTGTCTCTGGTATTATTTCCAATGCTTTGTGTCCAGGGTGATTGCTTTTGTAATGTGATTTAAAGGCTGTACTGTGAGGTCAACTTAAGCCAGAAGATAAGTTTGACTTGCTACCTCAAGTATTAGCCTATTTCAGATTACTTAGGCATGGTGAGCAGTACTTTCTGTAAAAGTTTCTCCTTTACCAAAAGGAGATGAAGAGGGAAATCTCGATGTATGAAAAGTAGCAACAGCAATCTGGAGAGCAATTTATTTCTTATGTTTGGTTTGAAAACAAAAAAATAGCGGAATGTGAACGATGTAAATAGTGTTTTGCAAGTTGCATGTTCAGTTCTTGAATTAGAAGTCAGTAGCTAAGTTATTGACTACAGAGCTAGTCTTGTCTGTTTGTAGACTGACTCTTTTCTTCTTTACTCTTTTCTCTAAAAAAGCATGCACGCCATAGCTTTGAGAACCTTTCATTTTTCTAACCCCAGGAATAGCCAATAGAGAGAACCTTCAATAAAAACATGACCCCACCTAACTGTACTTCAGAGCAATTGAAATGAGAGGCCAGGGGCTTGTTTATGTGGGTCTGGTTACCTAGAAAGGTTTTCAAAGTCTGTGTTGTATCATAAGATCTGAGTGTCTCTGCATACATGAACTGTGGATGACGTCTCCTTCACAAGCAGTCTTGTACAGACCTGAGCAGTCTGTATGAGTGGTGTCTTGAGTGGTGACTAAAAACATTTGCTGGATCATGATACAGAAAAGCCTAGGATAAGGTAGAGGATGAGGGGGGTTATCTCGCTGATGGAAATAACATTTACATAATTGTCGTTCTTTGCTCTGCCACATGTGCTCTGACCTTCAGAGTTGTTTCCCTTTGCAAGAGCACAGTGGCCCCTTGTACAATATGTTGCTGGGTGTATCCTGGCGAGGGTTTCTTCAAAGCTGGCTCCTCCAGGTGTGCAATTATGGTTGTTATGACTAAGCTAAAGGGTGTTGCAAGGTTTCTGCAGCTGCCTAAGTGGGAAGTGGTTTTCAGCATTTTTCTGCTGGGGTTCAAAACTCTGCTGAAGTCAGTTTGGCAAAAAGTAAAGCAGGCAAGTTGTTCAGGTACCAAAAAGGGCTGTGTTCATTGTCATTTATGGTGGTCTGTTTAATTTTAAAATTGAGCTGTAGAGAAGGGGATAATTTGTAGGTGGCAGCACTTGAGGACTGGTAGACAAATGAGCAGGGGATGTCACACAGAGGAAACCCTAGAAGCTGTAGCATGTGGTTTTCAATCTGTTTAGCTACTGAAAATCCCAACATACCTGACTGATTTCTACCAGGCCTCCTGAAATAGACAATAAAAATCTCATTGATGTTGCAGGACAGGCTTGTTCTGTCTATCTGAATTAGGTCCTGCCAAAAGAGAAAAGGCAATGGAGAAAACATAGCATGGAAGGAAAGGAGCATTTGCGGTGAAGTAAGACTGAGGTGCTGGATCAGACGTGCCCAGCAGTACCTGGTGCAAGCAAACCCAGAAGGGATGTTAGGGCTTTCTGTGTACTAGGATGGGGTCAGCTCCTTGTCTTGGGTTAAAGGTCCAATAAGCAGTCTCTAATATCTAAAAGTCCAGAAACTTTGAAGTCCTCCAGTCGATTATTTGCTGCATACTTTTGAATAGACACTATTTTTGCAACATGCAGTAACTGTGTCTTGAAGACTCTCGCACAAATATGATTTTTCCTTAATGACAGAAAATTACATTCTTTGGAATAACCTTATTATCATCTACATGGCATAAAGAGCAACCGATGTGAAAATTAATAGGCTTTTCTTTCCCTGCTGTTCTCTAGAACTTATAGCAGTTGACAATATCAATACTGCAATTCGTAACTGTGATCCTAGTAAAACACTGGTTGCACTGATGAATCCGGAGGCACAGCTGCCTGTTGTTCACTCATTTGCTGCTGCTGTCTATCAGACTGAGCTGTTCACCCTCCAACAACAGAATGCTGTGGTAAGAGTGAAAAGCTTATGACCTGCTCACTGATGTTACGTAGCCAAACCATGAAAGAGCACAAAAATAGCATGTTGTTGTGTAAAATCAGACTTAATTCTCTTGCCATGGTGTTACATATTGCATGAATGGTTTTGGTTGAATAGGTAATATTGAGCCACTGGACTTGTTTCCTGACGTACTTAGCTCTGGCTGAACTCTTGTGTTGCAACAAATTGACTGACATTTTTTAATTGTTGCATGCTCTTAATGAGAACTAACTCTGGTTTAGGTATAATGTAGAATAGTAAACCCTGCTATGAGGGTAAGACCAGAATAGATAGGATTGTGGACAGAAGATGGAAAGGCTGAAGGGATGTGTAGCAAGCCCAGTAAGATCTACGTGTTAACTTGACATGCCTATGACTAGGAAATTTACCAGGCTTTTTAAATTAAGTCCATCTCCTTGATATCTAGACTGTGTAACTCAAAATTGTTGCACTGCTTATTTAGCTCCCTGACTGTGGTACATTATTGTCCTACAGAACTACCTGGCACATGATGAACTGTTTATTGCAGTAAAAATGTTGTCAGCTGTTGTGTTGCTAAACCAGGACTTGGAAAACAAGGACATCCTAACAATAAAGAATCATCTTGGAAACCCATGCATTGGCTTCAATAACCTAGAAGAGGAAAACTTTCTACGGTAAAGGTTCATTTTATCTTGTCTGGATGAGACTTGGCAACATCTGCAAAAGGATAAGTAGGCGTTTACTAGGTGGGCTGTCCTGTGCTGTGGCTATGAAGTTGAAAGAGCTGAAAGATAAATGTCCGTGTCACAAGTTAATAAGGGATAATGTGACAATTGCTGAATTAGTTGTATATCTGTAAGTATAAGCAATTGCACAACCTCAGATGTTTGAGGGCAGAGGATGTGTGAGGTGTGGGGAAAATATCCTCAGAAAGTAAATATTAAGATCTGACAAGATTTTTTGCAGACACTAAAACACATACCAACTTGCTGGAAATTGTTAATCAGTAACCCCTCTGCTATACTGAGAGAAGATCTTTAGAATGAGATAGTGTCTAGTGCTTTGAGGTCCCTTAAACTGTGGCTGGCCCTTTTCTTGCTTGAAAATTGTAAAAGTCTAAAAAATGCAGCATAGTCCTGTTTGCTGAAAAGCTGAGTATGATGCTGTGGCACATGAGCGTGTTCAACACTAAATTAGAGCCTTCACTCAGCTGTCAGCTGTTTGCACTGCCACATGCCTGACTCATCACAGACATGGGCTGCTACCTCTGTTCTTTTGTGTATCTGCAAAAAAACCCACCAGGGAACACTAAGATCTGTGTGATTCCTTCCTGAGCCTCCAGTGTGTCAGGAGAGTGTGGGACATGGCCAGTTCTTGCCTCAGTCATGGATGGTGGAAACCTCTAGGTGCTGCTGGAAGGCATTACTAGGCAAAAGAGACAGCAGTGGCTGAAGATCTTCACCAGGCTGCCAGGGGACATGAATCTGAGAGCAGCCCTTGCTAGGTGTCTCAAAGCTGGAAGGAGGGAAGTCAGGAAAGGAATAAGAGACCAGTGTTTTGGTTAGAGGGAGCAGAATAGCATAAGGTTGAGCAAAATTCATCTGCCTCTTGGCCTCTGCTAATGTGAGGTAGTGGTTGTGGCAAGAGAAGCAAACATTATAAATACACAGAAACAGGCCCCAAAGTGTCCAAGTGCAGCATTTGTAGCTGATGTTACTGTGACCTGATCTTTAGATTAAACTGCCAGTCAATACAAATGAAACACTAGGAATTAATTGGGCTAAAGAAAAAAATAAAATTTTATTATGCTATTATGTAAATCTGTGCTGCCAACCATATGTTGAATATTGCTGGAAGCTTTGGTTGTGCAATACCACAGGGAATACAGTAGAGCTAGGAAAAGTTCAGTGAGGGAGATGGTGTTCAGTGACTTTCTACCAGAAAACATGAACTTGTTCGGAATGTATTTCCTAGAAAAAAGAATTTAGGGGAAGTAAGATGTAAGTCTGCAAAAAAGTGTTGTGGGGAAGGTTAGTAAAAGGTGCTAGCTTCTCTTAAAATGTCACTTTTAATTTTCTTATGAGAATTGGAATGATAAAAGATTGGACATTATTAAACCTAAAGCTTAAAATTTACATAAGGAACTGTTATCTCACAAAACACTTCAATAGCGGGACTCCGTCCTCAAGAATTTCAGATAACAGTAGATAAAGTAATGGGGCATAGCACTGTTTGCAACTATATAGTGGTATGTAGCCTCCAGCTCAGGAAGCCCTTAAATGCAGGCTTCTGGATGCTGGAAATCTGGCAAATCAGATCAGGAAATGATAATTCTCTCCTGCATCTTTTCTGTCAACTATTCATTTCTCAGGCTTCTGCTGGAAGTAGAGCACAGGTATTTGATTTGACGTATTGTGGCATTTGTATGCTTGATTCAGAATATGAAAATTATTTAACTTATGTATATAAGTTTACTTTGCTGTGAAGGTTTCTAGCTCATCTTGATCTGTGATCCTTCTAAGAGTAGACACAGGTTACAGAGCCTGTGCTTGCAGGACCTTGAGTTTTGGGGAGAGGAGCATCATATTTTGTTCCCTTCCTCTGCCCATGTCTTGTCATCCTTCACATCAAGAGACCATGGAGGCATCCTGGTGCTAGGGCAGAAATTCTGGTCTTTGACTTAGTGTAGCAAGAAACCAAGCCTAGTTTCTCCCAAATTTGTCTGTAGTGCCATACAGCAAAATGTACGTCCAGTGCAGGTATTGGCAACATGGGATGATGGTAAGAAAAGTGCTCTGAGTTAGAGTACAGGGCCATTTTTTCAGATCCTGAAATGCACACCTAGAACAGCAAGGCAGCTTGCATATCTGTATAATTTCTGGCACATAAGAGTTGTCTGAAATTCATTCATTGAAAAAAGTACTGGGCTTTTTGATGGGTGATAAGTCTGACTAATTCTTTATGGCAGTTTATATATGAAATACATTTATGTATTTTATATCTTCTTATAGTTATGCTGATACACTATTGTCTATTAAGTCAGAGGCTTCATCTCAAGGCCAAGATTATTTAAGCTGGAATGATATCCAGAACTGCATTGATATGGTTAATATGCAAATTCAAGAAGAAACTGAAAGTAAGTAATTCTTGCTCTACATCCCCAATGGAGATGATAGTCTAGTCCTTGGCACATAAATTCATGTGCTGAATGGCCTTATACAGACACTCTTCAAGAAAGTGTTAAATAATTTTGAACACCAGTTGGTCTTTAAATATTGTTGAAGTATTCCTGGTTATATTTTGGCTGGCTGAAATGTGTTGTAGGGTCCCTGCCTTCTGTAGGGTAACAAATGCCATGGTTCCACCCATTTGGCGGTATCTTTCAGTATTTACACTGGATGGTGTCACTTCAGGGATTTTGCAGAAATTTTAAGCATATTGGGGGATAGGGGAAGAAATTACAGGCAGTGTCCTGTGGAAAATTTTTTTAATGTTAAATGATTTCCAAGCCCTCGTTTTTCACAATGGAGTTGGTAAGAAGTTATGCAGTGCAATTATCTGTTCTGCTCTCCTTTTAGGTAACTTGGTTTCCTGTCTGAGAGTAGCTTCTTATGCCTACTTTTTGTAATATAAATGGATTCAGAGATTATTTTTGAAGCTGAATATAACTGCATTGCTCTTAAAGGGTGGTATTCTATTAAATGTGATAGCTGGTCATTTGGGCTTCAAAAATGCTGAAGGACCAAGTTTCCTCAATGAATATAGAAGTATGATTTTTTTAATTATTTTATTCTTTTTTCTTTTAATTAAAATTTGAGGTTATCGGGTTATGCCCAGTTTGCTGGAGCAAGGAAAGGGTAGGACAGCTTTCAGACTCCTTGCTATTTGGGAAGCAGCCTGCAGTATAATTTGAGAGCCTTTGTAAGGTGCAGGCTGTTTCCAGGGTGGCACTGATGCAAGGTGTGTGTGCCTTTTCCACACTGCCATTGGTCTCGTGCATACTACTGTTTCATACTGAGAAGAGAAGCTTTATATTACAGAAATACTAAAACTGGCTGGATTGTTGCTTCCTAAATCAAGTGGTTGCTGTGGACCCCTGTGGCTCATAATGTGTGCCTTCTGGCAAGGTGGGATGTGGAGCAGTTCGTTTGACTGACAAAATTGTCTGAAGCTCTGCAGTCATTAGGAATTAAAATAGGCCTTAAGAAAGGTGATCTTGCATTAGGAGAGTCAGTCTTCAGTGCTAGAACAGCTGCACTTTGTTTCAGTGATACTGGTCTTTGCCTGGGAATGGTTATTTGTGGCAGAGAGGAGAGGATGAAGGGTAGCCTCTCTTTTCATAAAGAACCCCATATGTCTGCATCATTCCTTTTCGGTAGCACCCTGGAAAAATTGTTCATTCTCAAAGCCTTATGAGGGCGTGGATCTGTGACCCTGGCAGGTGGGCTGTGGTGGGTCTGGGAGAGACTTGGTGAGAATTATCTGCTACTGGCAGGGATGCCATCCCTTACAGGTGACGGGGAAGCCCTTGGCTGATGGCCTTCTGGGGTGGCTTTAGGGAGAAAGTACTTCAATGTGTTTCAGCACTGGGGGGGAGGGGGCAGGAGGAAGTTGATTTTAAAATGTTGAGACCAGTCTGAAGAAAATGAGTTAGAAGTTTTATTAAATACTGGGCCATGCTATCAATTGAATTCTTATAAGGTTAACATCATCAGATTGGTTATTCAAGGAATTGGAAATTTAAAGAAATGAGGTTAAGTTGTTGTGTAATGCTGTAGCTGGGAGGTCAGTATGTTTGTATTTGTTCAAATCAGAGTTTCATGTAATCTGGTATGAAATAACTTGAAGATCTGTCTTTCAGCACTGTAAGCTAATATGTAGGTGAGCATGTTTAGATGTGATGCCCAACATTTCCTTAAGCTTCATGTAGATACTCCTGTCCTGAAAGCAGGCAAGTCTGGTTTCTTCTTCTCAGTAAGGATAAATTTAATTTTTATGAAGAAGTAGATTCAGATGAACCAAGAACTGTTGCAGAAAGGAAAAATGTATGCCTTAATAGCTTCACATGACTATTTAAGCAAAAATAATTTAAAATCAGCTGCTGTCACTGCTTCTGCTTCTTGTTACTTGATTTTTCTGTTCACGTTACTGCTTTGTTTGTACCTGATATTTGATGAGTTGTATCTTTCTTTGATAACTGCAATTTTAATAGCTTTTCCATTTCATAGGAATCATTGCAATTAGCCACATTAATGAAGCAATTGACCAAGGGAGTCCTGAGAAAATTCTGGAAACTCTACTGTTACCCACAGCGAAGCTGCAAGATGTGAGACCAGTAAATGCAAGGCACTATCGGGATGTTCTGCACCACGCCAAAGCACAGAAATGCAAGGTCAGAGCTGTGACTGTTGCTGTTTGTCAGAAATGAAAAGCCATTTCTTTTCACCTAGATGTGTGTCCCTGTCCTGTTACCCCAACATTTGGATTAGCTGTGTCAATGGGATCGTAAATAAGCCAATGACAACAAACTGGCACTAAGTTTTCTTCCACTACAACTTATTTTGACTGGCAAAAGGGATTAATTCTTAATGTATTAATACCAAGATATATTCTGCATATGTGTCACTTCTGACTTGACATAACCTTGCTTATTGTTAATTCTGCTAGGTTGCTGCAGCTATTACAAAACATGAGCAGCAATGGCCCTGACATAGTTATGAATTTGTGCAAGGGTCAAATCATTAGATTGTGTCAAACAGGCAGTTCCTATATGAATAGGAACTGAGGCTTTTGCCAGAAAGGTGTCATAGTCATGCTGAAGGGGCCATAGTGTTCCTTAACAAATTGCTGCGGAGTACTTTGAGGAGTCTCGGTTGCTTAAATCTGTTGCTTTATAATAGTGGAGTTTTGTACATATTTTTCTGGTTTTATCAACAGCAAGCTGATAGTCTTGTATGTGCCTTCAGTTTAAATCTATCTCAGCAGAATATTGCTATCTGCTTCCCTAAAAGCAGTGCCCTGGTTAGCATCACAGCTCAGGGAAACGTAAACAAAGATCAGCCTAACAGCTTGCAGGATATGACTGAAGACAAGATTAGCTAAAGCTACTAGCACAGCAAGTAAAATACCCAGTGTTTGGAAAAGACACTTAAAAGTCACATCACATGTTCTTAAAGTGATACGGTCAGCTGGAGAAAGTCCCTGAACTTGCCACCTCACATGTGGTACCTGCTGTGAATCTGTGTTTCTGTAATCCACTGTCAGGACTTTCAAAAGGCAATTGCATATCTCAATTTCTTGCTTGGGTTCCCAGGTAAGGGCTGGTTTCACTGAGCCCTGGATGCTGAAGAGCCTCCTCCCTTGCCATACGTGCTGGGGAGGTTTTAGTGCATGCATGGAAGGGCCAGGGTTGGTATTTGCATGCAGAGGGTGTCTGTGCAGGTGGTGGCTCTGCAGTACTGGCCAAGGACATGCCAGACCCTTTGTGCATGCATGGCAAGCTGGGATGTCTCCAAGGCAGACTCCTGCAGCCCACAGGTGCCCACCTGCCTGCATACAGCAGCCCTGCCCTGGCTCACTCCTGCTGGCTGCTGCTGTGCTCCCCAGGTGTGAACCTGGTGCCTACTGCTGTCCCTGTGTGAATATGCCAATAGGAAGCAAATGGGTGTCTTCAAGCTTTGGAACAAAAATTACACATTTTCTTTGAAAATCTCCTTGAATTCTTCTCATTAAAAATTTTGTGGTGTTCCTAGAAGCTCCCGCTGGCCTTTCTCCTGAGGTATTTTGGTTTTGCAGTCCTTTGATAACTACTTAAAACATCATCTCTGCAAACAGGAACATTGCTCCTGTTTAAGAAGAGAGCAAGACATTGTACTATATGTGCTTCCAAAAGAAATACTCAGATGCTTTAATCAGACTTACTTTGTATGCTGGTCAATCATATGGACATCCTCATTCTTTAGGTAAAGATATGATTTAGATTGAACTTTCCTTAAAAAAAAAAATCCAAAGGGGATTGAAAAGATAGTTGTGTCCGCTTTTTCCAAGCCTTGTTTATAAAACAGGTCTGCCTTGAGTTGCATTTAACATGTTTTAAGAGTGAGCTGTGGTAGAAGGAAGTATTTGATTTACAAGGATCAGATAGGTCTCCCTGTTAACTTCCTGTGTTTCCCAGCATCTGGAAAAATATTGGTCAGTCCTGCTCACTTATTCTAACCAGTCTGCTGTCACGTTCCTGTAGCTGTAGTGGCTTTAGGGCAGCAGAGTCTGTACCCAAATCTCCCAGTACACATTACAGGTCTTCATCCTAGATCACACCTATTTGTTCCTTGCTTGAAACTGAAAAGGTAAATATGGAATCTATTTATTCCTGTAATCTTAAACCACAGCTTCTAACAGTTCTCACGACCATTTCAAACCAAGCATATTCAGGTCCTTGTAATGAGAAACCCTGTGGTAAGGGAATATATTATGGATACCTGAAAAGTTAAACAGATGTGCCAAACTCTGAAGTGGTTCCTATGTTATTTTATTTTTTGAGTGATAGGCACACAGGTTTTAGAGTTAGGTTCATGGTTTTTATATTTACAACAGTTGCATGACATCTGGATTATTTTAAGGTGATCTTTAAAGTCTGTTCTTGTGCATGTTGAGGGAATGGCATGATTAAAACTAATTTGAACTAGGAACCAGAAGAAATTGAAGAGGAGTCTTGCCAGGCTGCAAATTCCTTGAAGACTTTTTCCAGTGCAAATTATTTAATTTAAAGTTTTTTACAGTACTATTATCAAACTGATGTAAAACACTTTCTCTCATCACTGTCTTACATGCTGTAGTTACAAATACAAATACCAACTACTGAGCTCGTTTTGTTGGACTTATACTCAGTATGTATGTAGCTACTGAGTTTCTGTAAATGTAGAAGCTGACACTTTGCTTTTTTAATGCGGACAATCAATCATAACTAGCTCCAGTATTTGTAACACTGTAGGCATTTCCTGTGAGGATGTGGAAATAGAGAATTCTACAAAGTGTCTTCCCTGTTTTGCTTACCAAGCGGGAATAATACATGCCTGGATTCACACTGATAAGGGTTAGCTCCCAGCAGTCCTCATGGGCTAGAGGAGTGCAGGCACTGAGGAAGTGGAAGAACAAGTCTTCAGTGCAAAGCTGGTTAAGCAGCCTCGTAGGAGATGCTGCCTTGGAAGTGTCGGGCTCTGTGTCTGCAGCTATAGATTTACAGCTCCTTGAACCTGTGGGGACTCTGGCTCTCTAGTTTTCAACATGCAGCGCAGTATTTGCTCTTGGCTGTGTGACAGGGAGCTTCTGCAAAGCTTAATGACTCCTGGACACTTAGAAAATGCTTTTACTTGTTCCCATTTCCACTGGGCCAAAAACTTGTTTTCGCATCACTGTTCCAGCAGTGATTGTAGGCTGAGAGCTAACTTGAAGTATTTAGAAATCATGAACAGGCCGAAGAGTACTGTTCAGATATTGATTCCCATTCTGGTGTTCAGGGGCTGTGATGACTGATATTCTGGTTTCTTCTCTGTGGCCGTGAAAGTTGTAATCTCAGAAGGAAATGAAAGTTCAGAGCCACTTCCCTGAATCTAGGTACACCAGATGTTGTAATACATGTGATAAAATTATAGGCCTGGATAAGTGTATTTCTGAAGATATTCCTTTTGTGGTGTGTGGAAGGAAATAAATTTTACGGAGAATGTGGTTGTTAACACTTTAAATTTTTAAGTTAAATTGTTGCACCTGAGATTTGTTGCTACCTGGGTTAATACTACACAAAATCATAATTCCAATAATATAAATATAGAACTAAATTCATTTTTCCCTGGATATTTTAACCATTGTTAGATAAATATTGGATTGACTTCTAATTTTTGACATCAGAAAATAAAGGAAAGGGTCAAAACAACTGTTTAAGCTGCTAAGGCATAAAGCAATTAGATAAAAAGAGTACAACTCATCTCTATTGTAGTAGTAATAGTTGATGTGGTGGATAATAAGGATAATATTGCTTGGCACAAAGCAAATAGCAAAGATGGTAAGGATCAATAGGCTGACTTTAACATACCAGAACCATTCATTAGTCTTGAGTGTCTGTATAATTGAGACATAGCAGAAAACAATGGTTGCAAGAGGTATTAAAAACCCAAAGATAACTAAAGAAACATAGTAGTAGAACTGGAAGGAAGATACAGTTTCACAGGTGTTGTGCACATCATGGCAGGTATAAATGTCCAGCTGTTTCACGTAATAGCTTTGTTGCATTATGCAGAGTGGGAGCATGTACAAGAAGACTATGGCCCACACGGTAGCGCAGACAGTGATGGCATAGGCACGTTTTGGCAGGCTCTTGTAGGTGAAGGGGTGAACGATGGCCACGTAGCGGCTGACACTGATGCACGTAAGCAGCAGAATGGAGCAGTACATGTTGCCATAAAACACCGCAGTGGTAGTTCGACACATCATTTCCCCAAAAATCCAGTTGTTCCCATTGATGTGGTACGCTATTTTGAAGGGCAGCACAATGCAGAAAAGCAGATCAGAAACTGCCAGGTTTGCGTAGAGGATGGCAGTGCACACAGACCGGATCCTGAAGAGCAGCATCCACAAAATGATGGCATTGGAAGGCACACCCAATAAAACAGCACTGAGGTAGACGGTGGGTATTAGCTTCGTGCTCAGAGAACTGGTCAGGTACTCCAGTGTAGTATTGTTTACTTCTGTTAAAGTGGAGTCATTTGACTTTTTTGAAGAGCACTTGTGTTCTCTGATATGAATGGTTGTTGTCTCCCCTTCCATAGCATAAGGGGGGATGTAGTCATAGTCTCTTGCTGAAATTCCACGGAAAGTCTTGATAAGAGACACTGTTTTAATTGCAGAGCTATTCAGTGAAAATTCTGAAGCTTAAAAAAAAGTTAAAACTGTTAAAAATGGGAAACTACTGCAATAGCAATATAATGCACCTTCAGGTATGGAGAAAGATAAACATTTCCATGAGAAAAGTAATATACGTTTAAAAGATTTGGTGGCATTCTCCTTTGCATTTGATGTTCATACCAAATGTACTCAAGGAGGATCTTCACTTTGTCATCTCACTCCCATCCTTGAAAATTTAGCATGAATTCAGCGTTAAGCTGACCTTTCTGCATTTTGCATGTTTTCGATAATCTTTGATAAAAATTACGCTTGTCTAATCTTTATCACCTGTAGATAGTTTTTTTTCAGTAGCAGTGACGGGAATTCATCACGTAAGCAGCAGCCTTGGTGTAGGCTTGATCAGAATTTCCAAAGCAAACAGTGGCATTAACCTTGTCACTTCATCAATAAAATGCATGACTGCAAAAGATGCAAAAAGTGCTGTCTTGCCTAGCACAGGCTGAAACTTTCATATTAAAAAATTGAGATTACCCTCAATTTTTTAGTCTCACATACCAAATTAACGTTATTCAGCTTCTGACTAAAGCAAACCAGATCTTTTCAGCTTCTCATGCGTGAGGAAGGGCAGTTAGTCTTAAGAACTGAAAACAAATGCCTGGACTGGTATTAGATCAAACTTATTGGTAAATGAATAAAATTTTTCATGCAGCAGGAAAATTTTCAGTGACCAAATATTGTTAGCATGTGGGCAAAGCTAATGATGCCACTTTTACTAATGCCTGTTCCTCAGTCTTTAGTAGAGAACTTTGTAGACACGTTGACATTTCCAGATGAAGCACAGATATCAAAATATCTTCTAAACCCATGTGTTACAAAACAGGTTTTGCAGAATAAACAGCTATGTAATTTTACCATTTAAAACTTCTTAGCTGCGTTTGCAAAAAGACTTGGTGTAAAGCTTACAGAATGGATCTTGAAACTGGAATTCAGAAGCAAACTGAAATTTGGATGAAAACCTGTGCGTTCTTCTTTTACCATTCCATATTGGAATAAAATATGGAAAACAGTTTTATCAGTGTTTACTGGCCGATCTAAGGTAGAAAGTTTTGAAATTATCATTAGTAGCCTGCATCCCTTTTTAAATAATTTTCTGGATGGTTAATTCAGAAAATTAATTTTAGTCACTGTTTGAGACATATATGTGCATGCCCGTGCACTCTGTGTATATATAAAACAGCTTTTCAAAATGAGCTTGCTTTGAAAACAGCTTTAATTCTAGTGAGAAAAAAAATAGGCCTATTTGATCATTTCCTTTGGTTATTTTTGTCACAATAGTTATCTGAGCATTTCCTTCTAATAACAGCATCTATGAAGTCATAATTCTGTTGAATGTTTTAAAGCAGAAACTCTACAGGTTTAAAATTATCATATCACTACAGAAATACTAGAGATAAGATCCATTTTCAGTAAGTGAAGACAGATCGCATAAATAAAATTCCTTATAGAAAGTGACTGGGGGGAGGTAAGTTGTCACTGAAATAGAAGAATAAAAATCTGCCTTAAGCAAGACTTCCCAATTTTCTGTAATGTGTGTACAACCCTTTCAAGTTAGTGAAGCGCCAACTTTATCAAGAAGCCCAGGTTATCGACTAAAGTATGGGATAGATACAGAAAGGAGGACTCACCTGTTGTGAAAAGATTGGAGGTGAGAGAGAGCAGTCCAGTGAAAACCAGTATCTTCATTGTAGTACGTGAAATCCAGCTAGCCAAACAACGATGCTGCTCTAGTTCATCTTGAGGCATTTTGTGGGGATGTTTCTTCCCCGTGGTAAAGGGACTAAAGAATGATTGATCTGTCCTCCAGAAGCATCCTGTAAGCATGAGGTTTATGGCAAGGAACTAGTTTGTTCTTTGTCTACTACAGCAAGAGGGTGTGACGAATCCAAATATGCACACATGACTCAGTTTCAGCCTCTGCCCAACACAGAGATAAAATTGCTTTACAGCAGTGATTTAACTCCTAATTTACCACAAGCCTGAAGCCTATGTGGGGTGTTCTACTCGAACCTGTACATACAGATACTTGGTAAAAGGTGTTTTCTGGAAAAATCAAAGGGTGTGTTTAGTAAACCTCAAGGGTCTCATTCACAGACCAAAATGCCACGTTGCTGAACTCCGTACCCTTCTCAAGGAAGAAGCCAGGCTTGGAGAAGTGTGATGATCTTGGCTTAGCAAATGCAAAGGCAAAAGCAAGCCACACGTAGAAATGTGCCTTAAGAAAAGTGTGCTCTGCTGTGTCTTTTACCTCCCTACCAGCTGTTAGCTG
Organism: Falco biarmicus; assembly: GCF_023638135.1. NCBI lineage: Eukaryota > Metazoa > Chordata > Aves > Falconiformes > Falconidae > Falco > Falco biarmicus. The sequence continues at coordinate 59,460,833 of NC_079311.1, forward strand.
TCTGTGCTCCTTCAGCCTGGCTGCCGGCTGTGCTCAGGCAGTTCCCACCCCTCCACAGCCTGCAGCCTCTAAAACTTTTCGCCTGTTTTCATCTTCTCTTTTGTTGATCCCTTCCTTTTTCTCTGCTTGGCTGTTTTTTTTATTAATTATATTTTCCTTGAATGTCAAGTAACGGCAGCTTGCTCTAGCAGACAAAATTCCCCAAGTCTTGGTCTGCCTTCCAACCTAGCAGCAAGGCTCGGCATAAGCTGTACTTGGCTCCAGAGCAGTAATTGTCTGTTCTTGTGTTTGGTGTGTAAAAGCTGGACATCAGATAAGGAATAAGAATTTTTAGTTTCTCAGTCCTTTTCTCAAAATTGTCAGCTGTAGTTTGGGAAATCATTGTATATTCTCTCAAGTGGTAACTGTAACTTCCGTGTTAGGAAAAACTTGCTCTGTGTCCGCTGTCATGCAATTACCCTGATACTACTTGATTTTATTTAGATATTCTGCCACCTTCTTTACATATATGATGGAAACTGGACAGTCTGTCTTTAGGGGGTTTTACCCTGTTTTCTTTTTGTCATTTCCACAGGTAACAGACTTACTGCTTTTTTGGCCTGGAGTTGGGCACAAAACCAGGGATATTAATAGTGAAGATGGTTCTCTGTCCATACTGTTTTAGTTTGAGAGAGTTTCTGGGTTTTTTTCCTGAAATATGTCTATATATGCCTAGATCTTTATTGAATCAGTACATTCCAGTTTCTCTCATTGGTCTATTATAGACCTGGTGCTTGCTTTTCTTTAGAATGATTTTTTTTTTCCCACCACCACTAGATTTTTAATGTAACTTTAGCTGTGAAATCCTACTTTCTCAGCTGAACTGCTGGCTCACCTGTGAACCCCAGCAGCCAGAGCAGGGTTGGTTAGTGGGGATGCTGAGCCCACTCTCCTGCACCTTCTACTTTAACTTGGGTTTAAGGCCATGTACTGTTAACCTGTAAGAAGAGTGAGAGCTGCTCTGCTGCTCAATTCCTGAAACATTTACCACCTGAGCTAAGTTATTGTTACTAAACTTGAGCTGTTATTTTCTAATGTAATATGTATTCAGGTGTACACGCAGATCCTTTCAGAATAAGGAATCCTGAAAGAAGGCCAGCTTCCTGCAGTGTTCTGCTTTCTGCTCTTCATGTGCTATTACAGTGCTGCCTGATAACATGTGGCTTTATTTGACACTCGGATTACATTGCGTATTTATCATGGAAATGAAAATGTTTCTAGCTTCACTTAAAATTTTTATTGATCATTAGCAGGATGGTGTCTTCTATACACGAAAACTTTCAGGACTTTGTATTTGAAAAGGAGTTTATTCAAGTCAGTAAATAGAATATGGATGTGTTTTACTGCTGATTTTTAAGGAGTCAAATTCTTGTTCGTGTCCAAGGGCTTCACAAGAGAAGACTGTATATCAGAGCTCTATCAGTACGTTCAGGCAACTTCTGTTATAATTCATTTTTTTCAAGTCTTTCCTCTATTCTTTTTCCAGGAATCACAAGATGAATCAGCGCTTCTTTGGCTGGATGAAATACAAAAAGGAATCAGTGATGCTAATAACAATATAAAAGAAGCAGTAATCTGTAAGTATTAACCTGCAACTGCATTGCTTTTGTTAGTCTTGAAAAACTGAAATTGATAATCTATTTATTTTCACTTCGGGAAAATGTGACAGCCCTTTTAAAAAAAATCAAAAGAAATGAATGTGTGTTCTTTGTCATACTGAAATTAGGGTGATTTAGATCTCTGGGGTGGTGTGATTTTATCTAAAGTGGCAATCCTTAATGCTTGGCTAACTTAGTGGATTTGGTTACACAGGTTAACATCATGACCAAGATTTCTAGTGTTAGTGTTTCTTCACGTAGCTGGTGAAACAGAAGGATATGTGGAATGAGAAGGGATATACTGCTCAAGACTTTATTTCGCTTATATAAGACAAAAATCTTGATGCGTGTTTTAAGAGCAAATTCTTATAAGCAAACAACTTTCCTATTCCTATGTCATTATAATACCTTTTATTAAGTGCTAACAAACAAAAATTAGGAACGTATTAATTTTGAAAGTAGTGTAAAAAGAGCACTCGGACTTTTTGGAGAAGGGTGTGTTCCTCCAATCTGTAAAGAGGAGGAAAACTGTAGGAAAAATGAGGCTTATCCTGTCAGAGCATTACGTACTGGATACACTCCACACCTTCTATCGAAGTTTGGATTGAATATAAACATTTTAGAAGAATATTCATAATAAACTTTGGCAAGTAATGTGGAAGCAAGTGTAGCTGGGTGTGCAGGGGACATTGCAGAGCGTGGTGGCACCTTTACCTGGCCCGGGGCCAGCACAAACTAGCTGAGGCTGTTTGGCATTGGGTATTGGCTCACCTTCTGCTTGACTTGGCTTTGGGTGAGTCAGTGTCGCTGCCTTTTGCGCCCTAAGAGCTTGTGAATACAACTGCTGAAGTCGGTGCATTCCTGCAGTGCTGCATTCAGCCTTCTTTGGTGCAGTGGGGCAGCCTGTTTACTTACAGGCAGGCTACGTCAGTAGCTAGTGCTTGGGAAGTTGTGGGTGGAAGAAAACAAACACAGCTGGCTATTACAAAATCTTCTATCCCTGCTACAGAAACGTTCCATTTAGCATTACTGTTACTTTAGAATCGATTTGATCAGTTCATACAGCATTGATGTAACCAGTCAGATACACCAAAGACATCTTGAAGTATTTTTGTAGGTCACATCTGTAGCGAAAAGCGCCTGGCTTGTGTTTTCCGAGACAGGGTCAGATGCACACACATTGTCTCAGCTGAGCTCTTCTACTCAGGAGTGCAGATAGCTTCTACTGTGGACAAAAACACCTTCCAATGCCATCCAAAGGCATGAGGAAACATGTAAGTGCAGAAAAGGGACAGAAACACATAGCTTATTAAACGGATGTCGGTTAAAGCTAAAGAGTAACTTGGAAACATCTTTGTGTCCACTGGTGTAAAAGCGTTAAGAATATAACTCATAAATGGCCTGCAGGAATTAGCACAGCATTATCCAATGCCAATACCAATACCATACAATGTTGCGAATGATAGGCCCATGCTCCATCCACTAGCTAGTTGTAGTAAAATCTTTTCATATAATCTATGTTTGTAGTAAATATGCAGCTTTTCAGTCAAGCATGATCAGTAGAACTATTTTAACAAGTTACTTGTGGAAATAACTATTTCCCTGTACTCTGCCCTCTGGGTTGAAAGGAAGCAGTGTCAGCACAGCACATTCTTCAGGAGAGCACTCGGGCTTTGCAGCTAAAACCTGAGATTTAAAATTTCCCCACGGCACAGACCCTGATACTTCCTGTAACAAACACATCCTGTCTCAGGAAGCTAGTATGTTGTACTCACATCATATAAACTTAAAGTTCAGCTTGATTCACAACTTGGAAATGCACTTTTATTTTGATCTGAGATGCTATTTTTGAAAGGTAAATAACTCCCTGTGTCCCATTCCAAAACTTCTGCAAGGCAGTCAGGTTTATTTTTCAGTCAGAACAAAGTGTATTTTTGAGATTGCTGCAGTAATGGCAGTAAAATAAGAGAAGGTACTGTTAGCTGTACAGAAACAGTCTTGATCCCTTCCAAATTAATTTTTATGACTTATTTAAATATTGAATACTATAGGATTAGTCTTGTATTAATTAATATTACAGTATCAGTCTTGCACAGGAAAAGTCTGTCTGTCAAGGCAAGATCTGTCATGAGAGTCCCAGTCACAGGAAAAAGCTGAACTCTGGCCCTGTTGAGAGTCCAGGCTTATCGCTCCAGACAACTGCATCTTTGTCTGTCATAGCTGTTTGAAGGGAGGATGGATGTGAAAAAGTGCCCTTCACAGTGTTAATCTGGTAATGGCTTCCCAACTGCTGCAGGAGCAGACTGGAGCCCACAGTTCTGCTGCAGCTGGGGATGGCTAAGCTCCATTTATCTTATAATTTTACAGCTTTCACATGGCTCTTCTTTAGAGCAAGAGCTGCAGTATTAATTGGTAGCACTTCAATGGAAAGGATTAATTTCTGTTGAATTGTGTTTTTTCCCTACTAAACATTTTTCCTGTACTTCCCCTCAAAAATAAAGGCATAATAAATTAAAACATGGGGGGAAAGCCAGGCAGCAGGAGACCTACAGAAACAACTCCTAGCTAGGTTGTGTGCTCTTTTGTCTTCATAATAACAGCTTCCAGCACTCGTAACGATAGGAAGAAAAAGAGGAAGAAAAGCATTCAAATACTGGTGAGCAGAGTCAATGAGGACTGTGTATGGGTAGGACTGAGCCCCTAGAGCAGGGGTCCTCAAACTATGGCCCATGGGCCGGATATGGCCCCCCAGGGTCCTCAATCCGGCCCCTGGTATTTACAGACCCCCTCGCACCACCACCCACCCCACCCCCCGCCGGGGGTTGGGGGGGGAACCAAGCAGCCGCAGATGGCTGCCTGCCACTGCATCTGTGCGCCGGCCCCCTGGTTAAACAGTTTGAGGACCCCTGCCCTATGGAACACCCAGACCAGCAGCAGCAGGCTAGTAATATGTGGCTACCCAGTTTCTCCTGCTTTCTCACTGCTGGGGCCGGATGCCTAGGCATCACAATACCTCAGCTGTGGTAAAAGTCAGGTCCAGTCTCATGAGGAGGGGTCTGTTTCAAAACATAGAAAAATAGCAGGATGCTATCTCATAGAAATCCAGGTGGCGGTGGTGTGGCATTGCCCATTCACTTTGCTTCTCAGCTGGCTGCCAATGTATTTGGAGATTGATCTGTTACTCTCTAGCCAAAGCCACCCATTCCACCTTAGTCAAACTAACCACAAAGAAAAACTGTTCCTCTTCTTGAAATGCTCTCCTGCTAACTCAGTCTCAGTGGCGCCTCCTGTACATAGGCTCCTGATACTGAGCACCTTTTGGGTCAGCTTTGTGTAGGCAGAGCACTGAGTCTACGGAAGGACCTTTTTTTTTGTATTGATCTGGATATACACAAGATAAGGAAAAAGGGTTGGTGTTGCCACATGAAGTGCAGCTGTGGGGCGCAAAGGTAGCCAGGTTCACTTAAGCCAAAATATATAATGTATGTGTTCTAGCCATATGTCTATTCATTTGTTCCTCTGTGCATGGATCTTGAATTTAGATTTGAAGGAACACCATTAAAGACCAGAGCGACAGTTTCTAAAGCAGCATATACCTCTAGTGTCTAAGGCGATTTGAAGTGGTGTGTGCTGCTCCATGCTGTCAGGTGTGGTGGAAGCAGCACCTTCGGTGATGGTGGGACCTGCACAAAGCAAAGGATGCTTAGGAAGTCCTGAAGTGGAGTATGGGTAACGTCATATAACCTCAAAGTTTGAACACGCTTCATAGCATCACCTCTCAGGGAACTTCATGTGCCCTGGAAGCAAAAGCTGCATCTCTGGCAAACTCAAGGGCATGAATTTGTTGCATCAGCTTCAAACAAGCTCTCTGGCAGTGAGGATAAGAAAGGGTCCCTTCAGGATCCCAACGAGGATGATGTTAGTGTTGCAAGACTGCTCAAGGCAATAAGTTTTTATTCACATTTTATACAGTAAAAGTGAATGTTGAGGTTTACAGCTTGTAACCAAATGACTTCATGCATCTTTAAAAGGCTTCCAAGTGATCAATGGATTATGGCTTGTTTCTTAGGGCAGGCTGAGTGTGGGGGTACCTCAACCTCTGCCTTGGTGTCGTCTGGTGTGTCACTTGATAGGGTAGCAGCTATGTGCTCAGGCTGCTCTCGGTTGTGCTGTGGCTGCATCCCAGCCTGGGTGGAGTGCACGCTTTCTGTCTAACAAGCTTGCTGTTCTCTGAAATACGTGTCCTTACAAGCATGAAGGAGGCTACAGATGGGTGAAGCACTGAGTTGCTCTGTATGTCATGCTGTCCATGTGTGCCAGCCTTAGAAGTCCATTATCAAAGTTGCTGGGGGCTAGAGCTGTAGGTACCTGAAGCATAAACCACTTAATTTTCTATGTCATTATTTTACTCTAGTGGCTGTTGGAACATCAATGATTAACAAGAGCTTGGAGAATGGTGATTCACAGCGAATCCTGATGATACTGCAGTCCAAGTTTGGATTAAGAGTCATTCCTGAATGTGCTGAAGCCTACTTCAGGAACCTCTTTGAAGCCAAGAGCCTGAAAACCAGAGAAGGTAAAAACCTCCCTGAAAAGGACAGTTCCACTTGTCCATACGTGGTAGTTTGACCCTGGCTGGACACCAGGTGCATACCAAGCCTCTCTATCAGTCCCCTCCTCAACCAGACAGGGCAAGAAAATATAGCTTGTGCGTCAAGATAAGGACAGGGAGAGACCGCTCACCAGTTACCATCACAGGCAGAACGGACTCAGCTTGGGGAAATCAGTTTAATGTATTACTATTCAAATGAGAATAAAATAATGAGAAATAAACCCAAAACTTACAAACACCTTCCCCCAACACCTGACTTCTCCCGGGCTTAACTTCACTCCTGAATTTCTCTACCTCCCCTTCAGTGGCACAGGGGTCGGGGTGTGGGGGCTGCGGTCAGCCCCTCACACACTGTCTCTGCTGCTCCTGCCCCCTCAGGGGAGGCTCCTCACGCTCTGCCCTGCCCCAGCGTGGGGTCGCTCCCACGGGAGACAGTCCTCCATGAACTTCTCCAGTGTGAGTCCCTCCCTGCGACTGCTGCTCTTCACACCCTGCTCCAGCTGGGTCCCCCACGGGGTCACAAGTCCTGCCAGGAAACCTGCTCCAGCGTGGGCTGCTCTCTCCATGGGTCCACAGGTCCTGCCAGGAGCCTGCGCCAGCATGGGCTTCCCATGGGGTCATAGCCTCCAGAAACATGTCCAGCTATTTCCAGAGTTTAGCTAAGTCTTTCTAGAGTCTCAAACCAGCCTCTGCATGGATTTAAGGCAGCTTCTCTGTGACTGTCAATAGATTAATCTATCTTCCCAGAAAACCACATTACTCTCGGATTTATTTTTTTGTGTTAGCAGATGCAGAGAAGGGTTAGGCTGCATTCTTCAGCCTTACAGGTTACTGTCAAAGATCAATCCAGGCTCTGCCAAGTGTCCATAGTTTGCTTACGGTCCCTGTGCATTGCCAGAGCAGCAGGTATTGGCAAAAGCTGGAGGTAGAATCTGCCTATAGCAAGATGATGGGATGTTTTGTCATGTTAGAGCTGCAAGCACATCATAGCTAATGCAGCCAAGATCAGCAGGCAAGATTAGCTAATAATTAAAATAAAAGTTCCTGTTAATGTAGTACATTTTCTTTTCAGTAGGTGGGCATGTTTCATCCTGCAGTCTGAGTTTTGAGAGGGCATTTTGCACAACTGACCTTATCAGCTTTACCTTGGGGCCTTTTGTCCATGAGGAAATGAGGCTTTTCCTGCCTGTCAGGATACAGCCTTGTTTACCAAAGCACTAAACGAGACAATGATGTGGATATAGGAAATGTCCTGTGTGAGTTAAGTGTCAATAAGGCCACCTTTTGGCCAGAAGACAAGAACAACTTTTTTTAAAAAAAATAAATTACAGTTTTTGGTTCCAATTACGTGAGTGATGATAGAAGACGTAGCGCACACACATGCTCTTTCAGGAGTGAGCACTAACTTGGCATGTTGGGGTTTGGAGAAGCTGGCACTGGATCAGTACTAATGTCATAGCTTTTTCGTTCTAGAAAGGTCCTGATCCACTAACAGGATATTTTGAAAACATCCTTCTGACACACTGGGCCAAGATATGTAGTGACTTTGCATGTAAAATGGCTTTGTAGCAAATGTAGAGATGGGAAATGGGTAGGGGGAGCTGTAATTGCTCAGTGTAACAAGGCACAAATGCACACTAATGGTATGTATTGCTTTTAGATTCTACTGAAAGTCCATGGATTAAACTTGTAATGAAAAACATGTACGATTACTATTACAATGTGGAAACTGAGGAAGGTACCTGTGATGCTCCTGAAGGAGTTGTACCAAAAACTTCATGGTTAACTGGTGAAGAAATCCAAGTAAGTGGCTGAAATGATTGTTGTTGCAAATGCAGCATAAACATTGGAGAGAGAGATAGCAAGACGTGGCAATATCAAGGGAAGAGGCTGTGCTGGATGAGGTTAAAGATCACTTCAGTGTCTGCTTCTGACAATAGGAGCAACTGAAGTTTAAGCAGACGGTGATAGCACAGCCTTCTGTTTGATGTCTGACAATGATTCAAGGACTTCTTAACTGAAAGTTACAGCATTCCTTTTAATGGCCACCAGCAGACACAGACAGAGGAAAGTCTGTTCTCATATCCCTTTATATTTTTTGGACTTTGTATTGGCCTATGACAAGAAATTTCATGATATGTTTGTGGGCAGGTGGAAACGTTTTATGTTTAAATCCAATCATTTGACAGCATTCTTGTATTTTCATGCTCTATAGGTTGAATATGATACTTAAACTCCCTTGCTGTAGAGGTTTTGTGTTGGTATGAAGTGTAACTTAGGACAAAATAGACCACATGAGCTTCTGCCCAGGTGTTATTTTTATTAAAAAAATAAATTATTCAAAATTCAGTGGTAGCAGAGCAGCTCTTCCTTCATACTAGATTAAAATCTAGGGGTAAATCAGAGGGGCTTGGATAGGATGTACATCACCTGTACAGATGATGGACAGAACACAGATCAAATTTCAGGATGGTTTTGGCTTGAGGAATTTTGCTTTTAAATGACCTTCTTCTGTGATCTCTTAACAGAGCATTGTTGGGCAAGTTACAGCAGATTACAATCGAGAGCAGCTGTGGCTTGCTAATGAAAATCTGGTGGTTCAGATGCAAGCCCGAGCAAGGGGGTTCTTAGTCAGAAAAAATTATCAGGAGAGAAAAGCATACCTTCAAAACCAGGAACCATCTGCCATCAAAATACAGGTATTGTTCTAGAACAAGAAGGTAACATGGCTTGGGCAACTTCTGCAAGGGTGATGTAGCTGATTACTACCACCACTGATAAAATCCTCAGATAGGTTGGTCTCCCTGTTTTGATCAGCAGCAGTTCAAACTTCTTACATCCACAAATATGTTCTTGTCCTTATTGGAGTAATTATGCTTTTAAATAGCAAATATCCACTTTTAAAAGAATGGCTTATATTGGCATGCAGTCTAGTAGGAGAAGACTCCCACTAGAAATACATAGCCCTGGCTGTGGTACACCTAACCATGTAACATGATCATACAAGATCAGAAGATATTTGTTGAGTATTGAAGCAAAAATTCCTTGGCAAAGTACGACTTAAGAAATACATTCCTTTCTAGACTATCCCCAGTTAGAAGTGGTTTGCTTCTGCTCCATGAGGTCATAGCTGGGTGGGGAGTGTCAGCCGCCCTGGTGTTCTCAGGCTTTAGCAGTATTTCTTGTATGTCTCCGGTTTGCTGAACTCCAAGAAGAGTATAAAGGAAACTTTCTGCTGAGTGTGTGAACACTGACAAATGCATGCACAGTGGTTTTAAATGGTGAAATAGCCATCTCCTGTTAGAAACAATTTATTCCAGCCTTGAAAAATGTCACACCCACCTACCCCCCCCACACACATTCTAGAAAAAATGTACAATTTTTTTTAATCTATAGTAACTTCATGATGATATGTACCTTTACCATTAGCAGCTGTCATTGGGACTGGCTTTCCATTTTCTGGCATGATGTCTGAGCCCAGCAAATGACTGTACTGTTAGAGGAATACAGGGTCTGTGAGCAGGTTCAAAAACACAGAGAAATGTAGGTGAATAAAGTTGTTCTCTGTTTTCTGTGGGCTTTAAAATAAAAATGACTTGTGACAAGACAACAAGTAGAGGACAAGACTGTTACCAGCTGGACAGAGATGAAAGCCAAAATATGGTAAAGACAAGACTCCCTGTTATCCCTGTTATCCCTGTTGTTGGGTTCCTTGGCAAGACTTTGCTTCTGAGCTTGCAAAGGGATTGCCGTGTGAGGGAACTGGGCGTTCTTGTCTGTGGTACAAGATGATTCTGAGCAACTCTAGAAGACCAAAGACTTGGGAAGGAGGCCAGGCCAAGAGCAATGGGGGTCCAGCTAGTTAGGGGGCAGGTTTTGGATGTAATGCACAAAAGATGGCAGTCTTCCCCGTGTGGGATGAAGTTGGTGATTGCGACAGCAAAGGATGAGGGTGTACTGGTGATAACAGTAATGATGGCTTCAGCATTGGGCAACAAAGTGTTTGTGCTGAGATTGGCCAAATTAACACAAGATCTATCAGGGCACCTTAAAAATATGGAGGCAAGCTTACTTACACCTTAGTTATCTTTTCACCACAGTAACAGTTTTTTTCTATAGGATAAACAATTATTTTAGTGTATGTATATTTTAATAAATATTAGGTTTTTATTAGTAATAATGGTCTTCTGCCTTTTATAAAATAGGCTTTCTGGAAAGGATTCAAACAACGGAAAAGTTACATTGACAGACTAAAGGTGCTTCAAGGCAACGTTGCTGCTATTGTTAAGGTAAGATTCCATTGTGCTTTGAGGCCCGAGTATATTTTACCCTTTGGCTTGATCCTCCACCACCTGGGAATCAGAGATTAGGAACACAAACAGGAGGGACTTGTGCTACAGGAATTTGAATGATGTTGAAAATTATTGAATTGTCAGCTTAAGTAAATTGCTTCTTGAAAGCTCTGTGCTTGACTTCTGTCAGGCTTTGCTGAGCTTGTGTGGCTCATAATAGAGATTTCCTTATGCTTTCATTTCCATAATACTAAATTTGAAAATATTTGAGCTAACAGCGTGTTATTTCCTTAAAAGCTGTCAAATCTATCTGTCTGGAAAGTGTTCACTTTTCTGAGATGTTACTGGGATAGTGTCTCATGAGTAGATCATAGATCACAGATGGGATATTGATCTCCTGTCTCTGAAGGAGACTGGTTTACAACTGAGAGCTGAGACTTGAAGGTAGAAATTACTTCCAAAAATAATACAACACACGACTGGTAGACCCTTGAACTCAACTTGCTCTTTCAGTTGAAGTCCATTAATCTGGTCACAGGACTGTTGGAGTTTAGTGATACAGTCATTTATGGTCCCAAGCAGGAGAGAACAGTGTGTGGAAGAGGGCTGTTGGAAGCAAGTTTCATACACACACAGAGAACAGTTTGTGCAATGTCTGTTAAGGTTTTCTTAAATTTTATTTAATTTTCAGATTCAGTCATGGGTCAAAATGTGGCTAGCAAAGACAGCTTACAGGAAACGGCTGCAATACTTCAAGGATCATGTAAGTCCTTTTTCTCCATTTTGAATGTGAAGCATTAAAGTAGGGTAACATGACAGCAAGGGCAGTTTTGGGAATCTTGGGGAAGAGGGTGAAGGTTCTGCAGGGTGTTTCTGAGCAGAAATGCATCCTAACTAGATTCTTTTGCTTAATGTTGGTCCCTTCCAGAGTGACCAAATTGTGAAGATACAAGCGTTTCTCAGAGCAAACAAAGCCAGGGAGGACTACAGAACACTAAGTAAGTGGTAACAGTTGAATGTTGTATGTTTGGGAAATAGTATGCTACTGTGTTCAATCATTTTTTAAAAACTTTCACCTGGGATTTCTGTCTCCTGTTCTCTTTCAAAAGCAGGTGTGTTTGTAAATAAATTGGTTTACAGCTGAAACTGAAAAATTTTGGGTAGCTGTACTTAAACAGTATGACAAAAACATTGCTTTAATTAGCATAACCTTCTCTCTGCAGTTCCAAAACTTTATGCACAGCAACAGTTTCCTGGGGGGTTTAGGGGTGTTCACTATTATGTCAACTAACAAGCCTATTTACTTCAACTACAGTTGGTGCTGAAAATCCACCCTTGGCTGTCCTGCGCAAATTTGCCTACCTCTTGGACCAAAGTGACTTAGACTTTCAAGAAGAACTAGAAGTAACAAGGTTAAGGGAAGAAGTGGTTACAAAAATTCGATCCAATCAACAGCTGGAGAAGGACTTGAACTTAATGGATATAAAGATTGGACTGCTGGTGAAAAACAGAATCACTCTTCAGGTCAGCAGGCTCTGTTCAGACTCCCTTGGTAGAATGCACTGAGCACTTCCATGTGTTGAGGGAGCTCAGGATTTACACAATCACAGCATGGCTGAGGCTGGAGGAGACCTCTGGAGGTCACCTGGTCCAACCCCCATGCTCAAGCACTGCCACCCAGAGCAGGTTGCCCAGGACCATGTCTAGACAGCTTTTGAATGTATCCAAGGGTGGAGACTCCACAACCTCTCTAAGTAACCCATGCTAGTGCTTGGTTGCCCTCAATTAGTTAAAATACTCCTGGTAAATTAAATTTCTTTGTGTGTCTTAACCTTCTGAAAATACTTTGTGGTAGATGTTGTGTTGCCCTGAGTGGTAAGTCAGTTTGCTACTGAATGTCACTCTTAGTTTTGCTACTTGTGGGTAACAGCAATTGCTTGGCAGATTTTAAGCATCTTTTCTGTGGTAGAATAGACTAGACTTCTAATCATATTTGAGAGCTTGTTTGTTAACTAAATGATGAATGAATCTGTATGTGAGATCAGGTTTCCCAGTCCCAGTTGTCATTGTTGGCAAGCCGTACTGGTGACAAGGAAAAGATGTTCAAAAGACTGGTTAGTGAATAGAGCAGTAAAATATACAAAGCTGCCAATGAAGGCCCTGCGAGGAATATTGCATTTAACATAGTTGGGAAAATGTAATTTTCTCCCATTTGCCTGTTCTGTGAATATATATAATACAGACTTTCAATTGTCTGTCTGCAGGATGTGGTACTGCACAGCAAGAAACTGAACAAAAAGAGCAAAAGCCAGCTGGAAGAGATGGTTATGGTTGACAAACAGGGCATCAAAGGTTTGAGTAAAGAGAGAAGAAAGAAACTGGAGGCTTATCAACATTTATTCTACCTTTTACAGGTAAATCATAATGTAAAAATTAACGTGGCAGTAAATTGCTAAAGAAAATCTAGAAATATATTTCTTGCTTTGTTTTAGTGATTATGAAAAGATTTCCATAGTAGTATGCAGACTGCAGCAAATACTATGATTGACTTCTAATATTTCCTGTAATTAAAGAAAGCAAGGATTTTCTCAAACTGTGTGAGAAATATACCTTCTTTTCTTTCTTGAGAATAACTTCAATCTGTATGGAAGCCAAAGACAAATGTTTTCCTCCATATATCTTTTGTCCATGTACATTACTGTCACTACTACTGTGTGTTATATGGAGTGGAAAAGAAGTTGCATGCTACGCAGCTGACAGCATATACTGCATCTGTTATTGTGCTCTTTTTACCTCACTGAAATTTTTCAAGAAGAATTTTAGATCTTCCTAGGGCAGATGTTCTCTAATACTTAAAAGGACATGTAGTATGCAATGTCACCTTGGTAGACAGCCACTGTCATTTGGTAAATTATCATTGTCATCAGACATATAGACCTGATGCACAGAGGTACTCTTTGGAGACTACAGATAAAATCCTTATTGGTGCTATTCACACTTACCTAACTGCAGTATTCAGTGTGTTTTCTGCATTAGGATTTGGAAAAAGTAAAGCCAGTGTGGAAAAGTGACATATATGGGAGTCAACATAAATGATTTTGGTGTTGACAAATGTAGAGAGCTGCCCCACAGGTGGGGGGTAGTTTGTCCTGGACAATAGTATTTACATCACTTGTTTGTTTTGTAGACTAACCCCACGTATCTGGCGAAGCTGATTTTCCAGATGCCACAAAACAGATCAACCAAGTTTATGGATACAGTCATCTTCACTCTATACAACTATGCCTCCAATCAAAGAGAAGAATATCTGCTTCTCAAACTCTTCAAAACTGCTCTAGAAGAGGAGATAAAGTATGTGCACTCGCAAGAAGACTTAAGTTAATTTGTGTTGCAGACAGTTCGAATAGGTAGACCAGATACACACCTAAAATAATCTGATGGTTAATCTTTAAACTGCTGTAAAATTGTATGCCTATTTTTCTTACTAGATAAATTAATTTTCAAGGTAACTTATTTGCTTTCTCAAGCCATTTGCAATTCAGGAAAAAATTCTATGGTGGACAATATTTTTGTATGGAAAAAATCACTTAAAAAACCCAGACACTAGTGTTTCTTGGTTTTGTGCTTGAGTATCTAAGGGTGGAGAAAGTCTTTTCTTTCTCTGCATGAATGTGTGTTCTGTAAGTGGAGACTGGTGGCTTATCCTGAAAAAACAGTATCTTATGCCCTGAACAGGTATTTGGTTCTGAATCAGTTATATATTAGCTGCCACTAACTATGCTATGTTCCAGGGACATTATTATAACACATATAGAATTCAGGCAGTAGTTTCTATAATTTTGTTTTATATGAAAGGCTAAGAAATAGACTGTGTAAACATGTTTCAACATGGAAACAGGGTAATTTAAAAAGAGTGGGTTTTGAAAACATGGATAACTGCATACACAGGTCAGATCTGAGAACTGTTTTGTCCTTGATACAGCTCTAAGGTAGACCAGATACAGGATATTGTTACTGGAAACCCTACTGTCATTAAGATGGTCGTCAGCTTCAATCGAGGTGCTCGTGGACAGAACACTCTGCGCCAGCTCCTAGCCCCGGTGGTGAAGGAGATCATGGAGGACAAGTCCCTTGTAATCAACACTAGTCCTGTGGATGTGTACAAGTCATGGGTAAACCAGCTAGAAATGCAGACTGGTGAGGCCAGGTGAGTGAGGAACCTGGGCATGCTGTACCATTTAAATGCTTGAGGGATCCCTCAGTTCTGGTCTCCCTTCCCTTCTCTGACAAATTGCACTTGCCCCCATGCATCCCTTCTCCATTTTCCTGCAGCACAATGAGAGGTTTTGGGGATAGATGCTTAAAACACAGGTACTTCTACCTGTTGTGAACAACAAAGGGATCACTTCCCTGGTCATGAACTTCTAAACATCAATTACTTAATCTTTGTAAGTGTAGTAGACTATGCCATGGAAGAACTTACAGCCTTTTCCCCAGGTTTAATAACAGTATGTTAGTAGTGTCCCAGGTTTTTGAGGAGCTGTGCTGGGACTGAGATGCGGAGATGCATGCCTTGGATTAGGATTCCCCTTTTGTATTTAAGGGAAGGTACATGATGGTGTGTGCACCCCCACCTAAACAAACTGCCCCCCTCCACAAAAAGGAAGGTTATGCACCTGAGGCTTTTGTTAGCCTATTTCAACTGTATTTGTCTGACTTTTTTTCCAATTCACTTATGGCTCCTATGAAGCAAAAATAAATGCCTTTTATTCTCAGATACATTTATCCTGGTTTAATATCTGTTTGTTTTGCAGCAAATTGCCATATGATGTAACCACAGAACAAGCATTAACACACACAGAAGTGGTCAATAAACTGGAATCATCAATTCAGAGTTTGCGAGCAGTAACCGACAAAGTTCTCACATCCATATTCTTTTCTCTCAATATGATGCCGTAAGTCCTGAGTTAAGAGTCTCGAAGCTGCAGTTCATGTGCACAGTGAAGTTTCACTTGAAACTCAGTGGAGATCCTGTCAAATTCCATGGCATATGATATGTGCCTCTCTGCTGACTTTCCCAGTAGAGGGAGTGGTTTCTCCACTTCTGCTCTGCTTTAGCAGCCTCTTGAGCTTCTCGTACTTGAAATTTATGTTTTCCATTACAGTCTTGTTTTGTGTTTTAAGTGGCTAGGGAAAAAGCCATTAACTTGGCTGACTAGAAAATAATTATTATGTTTCATCTAAGTCTTTCCAATATTTCTCCTTTTCATCTGTTCTACACATAGTTACGGAATGAGATATATAGCCAAAGTTCTGAAGAGCTCGCTCCATGAGAAATTCCCAGATGCAACAGAAGATGAACTATTAAAGGTAGGCTTCTGAGGGAAAACTGCCAGCACCTTGTTCTTTTAATGCCGAATGGGATTTTTGTTGACACTTAAGCATTCTAAGGAACTGAGAATACCAGCATTTACTGACAGAATTTGGCACTTCTTGAGTTGAAAAGGGGTGATGGAAGGGGAGGAGAAGGGAACTCTTTTGCCTCAACCTAGCTACTTTAGTCTGGGTGCTCAGCAATTCTTACAGAAAACAGTGCCCAACCTGTTCTGGATAGTAATTGTTCTCAGAAGGTTGGAGTTCATCTGAATCATCTAGGTGTTTGGTTTTGTACTATGGTCTTTACCACCAGCAGTCCTTTCATGAGACTGCTGTGGTCTTTTTCTTCTTTTCTCCCCCTTGCCTGTAGTTGTTAACATATTAAAAAATAATTCGTTTTAAAATTGTGTTAATATTTAAATAGAATGAGAAAGGGCTTTAAAACAAAATTTCAAGTAGATCATTACATTACTTAAAAAGCTTGTAAAAGTTTTAGAAATGACATTTGTACAGACTGAAAGTAAAGTGTAAGTGATAAGCACAGTACCAGCACACTGATCATCTCTAACCAACCACAGCCATGGTGCCTTTTCAGTGGGGTTAGGGGCATTGCTCCATGAGCTTTCCAGCCAGCTGAGAGACTGACAACTCTCTCAAATTAGAACTATTTGCACTTTAGTAAAGATGCTTTCGTTAGTGTTTAATGACACGGTCCTAAAATTACAAAGTATTCATTTCAATACAACTTCCTTACTACTCCTCAAAAAGATACTGTTCGGTGTTTAAAAAATATCTCCTGATGCCTAAAAGACCTCAGACTTCTCAGCTGAAAAACTAATTCTGCTCTTTTGTGTTTTAACAATGCATTGGAAATCCTTGCAAGTACCATTTATGGGGTCCTTCCATCCATCACTCCAGCAACACAGATTAAGGCATTGCTCAATTTATAAAAAAAAAAAAACTAAATAGCAAATGGATCATAAGGCACCCAACTGAAAGCCTTTAAATGTGTAAGTTGGAAGTTCTGCAGGTGACCACATGTAAGCTAAGGCAAATTGCAGAAAGTTCTGCCTGTTTCTGAGGTCAGAAATGATTTGAAGCCACCATCTGCATAATACAAGTTACAGTAACTTCATTATAGAAATTGCAGTTTGGAAAAATCTGTTCTCTAGTCTTTTAGGGCTGCATGCAGTCCTCATAAAAAACTGTGTTCCTTGCCAATGAATGCATTAGCTGCTGGCCCGTATCTGTTGCACTTCAGAGAACGAGCCTCTAGAGCTGATCCTTGCTAAATCTAGAAGAGTTGTATTTATCTTTATTATTCAGCTCAATGCATTGCATTAGCTGACCTAAAGCAAGCACCAAATTGAAATGTCATTGTAAAAGTCCATAACTGATGTTCGCAGTTGTAAGAGGCACATCTTATAAAGCATCACAGGTTCTTTCAGTTAGGCACACAGGTAACGCATATGTCTTAGGGGTGGTTCTAGCACTGGTTCCTGTGGTCTAAATCAGAAGTAAAAATGACTGATCATGTTTTGTAAAATGTAATTCTGTATGCAAAGGGAAGATATCTTGATTTTTTTCTTTTAGATTGTGGGCAATCTCCTGTACTATCGTTACATGAACCCTGCCATTGTTGCTCCTGATGGTTTTGATATAATTGATATGACAGCTGGGGGTCAGATACACTCTGACCAGAGGAGGAACCTAGGCTGTGTTGCCAAAGTCCTTCAGCACGCTGCTTCTAACAAACTCTTTGAAGGAGAGAGCGAACATCTATCCTCTATGAACACCTACCTCTCACAGACATACCAGAAGTTCAGGTATGCAAAGCCCTCACAAGCATCTATACAGTAAGAGCTCTGCTCTAGGATGTGTAAGGCAGGTAGACTCCTTATGTGTAGGAATTCCTTGCTCAAAGTTAAAAATGTTCAGTGATCTGCCATAGAGAGTTCCTCACTGCTGAGGAAGCTGAAGTGGGAGTAACAGGCTGTGTTTCTGCTTGAGTATTACTTTGAGAACTGGTAATCTCTGCTGGCTTGGTTGCAGTAAGGCTTCCTTACTGCAAACACATTGTGAGAGCTGCGTGGGGTGATACATTATCCAGCAGAAATTACGTGTTCTTTGTGTCAGGAGGACAGCTGAATGTTTTGTCAGAAGAACAAAGCTATTGGTCAAGAAAAAGCTGTGGGTTTTGTTTTTATTCTTTCATCTTTGCCAAGAGATTCCACACAGATCTTATTCTTTCATCTTGCAGTCATAGGAAATAGCATGTTTTGCTATACTCTGGGACACTAGTTCTTTGGGATTATTGCCTATTTTTTTGGGTGATTATTATTAGCTTGAAGTGTTCTTAAGCTTTGTGACAAACTCACTTTCAGAACTTCTATCTTTAGTGTCTGCCCTTCATGAAAGCAAATGCACTGTTCACATAAAGGGTTTCCTTGTGAGATTTGCCATAAATACAGACAGTTAAAATTAGTCATTCTGTTTAATGAAGTATTTAAGGGCGTGATATTGTAAGCATGAAGAAACAATAGGGTAGAAAGTGTTTTAGCAATAATAACAAATGCTTATGAAAGAGAGAGCCTACTCTAGTTAGCCCCTTGATCACTACAAAAGGAAGAATTCCTCCCCTAATTAAGCCAACTTTATATGAAGCTGAGTCTCTGCGTGATTGTGCTCTGCACTTTAACTAAACCCTTCACAAACACCAACAGTGCTCTTAGCTGCCTGTTCTGCTTGTGCTCACTCAGCAACTGCAATTGCAATGCTAGCTGCGTTAAAAGCTAGCAGCCCTACCTAGATCTTTTCCTATGCATTTATTACCTTCTGCAGGAAGTTGTCCAAACCCTTCTTAAACCTTCGAGATGATCTACCTCCACAATCTCCTGCTGAAGCAATAATCAGTATTGTGCCACCTGTCAGTTAAACCAGTGCTTGCTTTCATTTATTTGAAATTAATATTTTCATGCTAGTTGGATTGCTTACCCCCTTGTCCCACCGCTGTGATTTTGTACGACATTATCATATTGCTCAGATTTTCCTCTCCAAACTGAGGAGTCCTAGGTTTTGGGTTTGTTTGGTTTGGGTTTTTTTTTTAATACCAAATTTAAAGGTTCTCTGAACCTGAAATGTGCATCCTCATCAGCAGCACAGGGCTGGCACAGTGAAGGCAGGACAGCTCCTGCAGCATGCCTGTAGGCCTCATCTAAAACTTTCTCCCAGGTGCTCCAATTCAGGTCCTCTTTGGGAAACAAAGCAGTCCTCTGATGGGAGGACCTTGCTGTGTCTTGGCTGCCTGTGCATATCCCTGGAGCTGTCAGTAGCCTGGATACACACCTCTTGTCTTGGGAAGCAGGTCTCAGGTCCATGTACATGCTAGTCATGTCAAAGTAACACTTCAACCACACTGCGTTTTTCCCTCTGAAGATTCTTGCATTCATAAACAATACTACACTTCCTGTCAGTTTGAGCAGCTCAGTTTGAGTAACAGCAAATTAAATACTTGTATGCACAGTGGTAATTATGTGCAGCTATTTCAAATAATTTCTTCTTGGCATGCTTCACACTACCAAGTGCCTTCATAAAACTGGAGGGTGTCTCTGGGGAAATCCTTTCGTATCTTCTAGAGCACTAAATACAGATTTCTCTAGGTGTTTAAAATTTACATTAAAATATTGCATTTCATTGAATAAGAAGAAAAGAAAATTACCTTTAAAACAATCTTCCTCCAGCTGTACAGGAAAGACAGGCATTTTTGTTGTTGTATAAATGTGTTGCTTCCTTTAAAAGGTTCCTTTAGAAACCAAGTGTATACTGCAGGTTGTAAGAGGAATATAATGCATGTCAAAGATCTGATTGTGGGTTTTTTTATGTTACAGGTTAACTGAGTTTATAGGGGATAATTATTGAAGTATTTCTAATTTTCTCTTAGGAATTTTTTTCAAGCAGCATGTGATGTTCCTGAACCAGAGGAGAAATTCAATATTGATGAATACTCTGACATGGTGACCCTTAGCAAACCTGTCATATATATCTCCATTGAAGAAATTATCAATACCCATTCAGTAAGTCAATGAAAATACACTACTCAGACTAAAGTGCACAGATTATTAAACATTTGCAACAAACAGTCTCTGGGGAAGCTTAGTATTCATTCTCCCTTTCGACATAATTTCTTCAGTTCGTGTCTGGAATTCAGTATTAGATTGCATTTTTCCTAGAAGACTGCTTCCATGTAAAAGCATCATCTCAAATGACATTTATATATATATAAAAAATATAACATTTTCTGATAGAAGGCAGGAACATTTTTGTTCTAATCTAGTGTGACACTTCTATTTATACTTAAAAATACTTTCTTGTCTTGGCTAAGAAAGTGATGCCAGTTTGAAGAAGCTCCTTTGACTGTGGGAACAGAGGAAAAGTCAGTGTATTTCATGACTGGAATTCTGTCATATGTTTTGTTGGAAGCAGATGCAAATGTCTGATTTGGAAGGACTGAGCTGTGGCATCCTGCCAGTTCTTTATCGTGGGTAAAGAACAGATTAACTGCTGTCTGTAGTATGACTCATTAGGGTGTAAGTTAAATGTCTACCACATGGTCTTTTTAAAGCTGGGATATTACTATCTGTTTCCTGGCTTGCAAACTGTTCCCTGCCCCGCCTTACCAGCCCAAAAAGAACTTACCACAAATATTGTCAGATACACTATAGAAAAGGTAGAATACCTAACTCCCACTACACCATATTCCAAGTCAGCTTTATTCAAGTCAAAACTAATAGCCTAAAAACCTATTTTCTGGATTGCCTTTATGCCTATTCTTTCTTTTAATTTTTTAAGGCATAGACTTATGTCTGCATGTTTATGATCAGAGCTTACATTTAAACACTAGCGTTGCTCAAATATTCCTTTTAGTGGGTCTGTTGCATGTCTAGTATGTTATTTGATCTTAATGTCACAGAGCATTGCTATGCAATTTTATATTAGCTAATAAAATACTCTACAAAATATGAGGTAATTAATTGCCAAACAAAGGAGGTCAAGGAAATGGTCTTTTTTTGATAACATGACTACATGCACTTGCCTGCTTAGAGCAAACAAGCAAATAGTTCTGAAGACCACGGTATTATCTGTGTGCAGTACATTTACCAGTTGATTCTCCTTGTCATGTGCCACCTCTTCCACCAAACCACCTCTGGGAGCCTAAGCCTGAGTTGTCTGCTCACACTGCACGGTTCCTGCAAATGTAAATTAAAACTTCCATTTTGGTCATACAGCTCAAAAATACCCCTAGTTTGAATAACAGGAGATGCATAAACAGTTTGTCATGTGTAGCTCAGCTTCAGAAGCTGTTCTCAAATCTGCCCTCTGTCATCATCTTCCAAGGCACTTGCCTAAACTTAATTTTCATTGCACACTCTGTAGGATGTGGCTGGAATGAGGGAACTGCTGCATTCACCAGCTCAGGTTTTTTAGTTCTTCCCCATGTATCTCTTGGCTTTGCCCCAGAGAATTTGTCCTGTGAATGTCTCTGTCACTCTGTGCTTGTATGGCATCAAGCACAGTGAAGCTCTAATGAGTACATACAGTGTTTCTCAGCAGTTCCCACAGTATCATGGTCAACATTATGTACAGTGTGGGGTAACTGCTGCACATAAACTTTTTTAAAACAAGTTAACGGTTATGGACTTAAGCTCACTGTGTCTTGTAAGTATGTCTGGAATGCCTTTCTTTTCTTGACGTACGCCTTCTAGTTGTCATTGAGTTTCTAGTAGCCAGTAACTTTTGAATGACTATAACTTGCAGTGTTTAAAGTACTTGGAATCCTGGCATTTTTGCCTACTGTGCATGCTTTGCTGAAGCTAAATTTCAGTGAAGCTTAGTGACACTACATCTTTCCATCTGTCTTCCACACAGGGAACATTGCTTTTATGGGTAGCGGACTGTTGAATCTAGCCATCACTAATGTTGCTGGCTTTATTTAAGCCAGCATGATGTTACTTTTCTTACAGATAGCAAGGGCCTGTTTTCAAGAAAATGTAACTGCCCCATTCACGGTCTTCATTAATTTGGCTTACCAGTATTTTTGTGGCTTAAAGTTTTGAGAATGTGCCCAGGTATGGAAGTTATTGTGCGTATGTTCACAAATCTCCTGCAACTTCTAAGTCTATTAGGAAGCATAGCTGTCTTCTCACTCACAAAATATAGTAATTTTTGAACGGTATCACGGATACGGTTGTAAGGTACTGGAGTGGATATACAGAAAAAATAGGTATCTTTCTGTGGACCAACAACCCAGTCTTCATTCCTTTGTGTGCTTAGTTCAGGATGCAGCGCTGAGATGCTCTACTTGGGATTATCACCCTTTACTCTGTGGTACTTCATTAGTCCTAAAGGCAAATTTTAACCTTCTGCTTAGCTGTGATGTTCAGCACTCCAGAGACAATTGACAGAGGAGCATGGCAAGCTGTTTTATGGCAAGAACAATTCATAGTCTGGAACTGAGCATGCTTCCCCACTTTGGGTCCTCCTTAATCCTAATCACACTAAGTCTGTATTTTTCAGTGTTTAGTCTCCAGATTTATTTACAAGTATAAACACACTGGGAATGCTGGGTGGTTTTTTTGTTGGGGCTTTTTTTGATGATGACTTTATTAACATTTGTTCATAGCTACTATTAGAACACCAGGATGCCATTGCTACTGAGCCGAATGACCTGCTGAACGAATTGCTGGAAGGGCTCGGACCTGTTCCTGATGTAGAGTCTTTCCTGGGTATACAGTTCTTCTTCTTTAAGGTTAACTTCACCCTAGGGGCAGAGTTAAACAAGAGCTTGATTTAAATACTCTTGTCACCCATGGTGAAAGCTGCTTCATTTACTATAGTTCTTTTCTGAACACTTATTGTAACATTGCTCCTTATAGTTGAACCTTCTTCTAACAGCACTATTCACTCAAAGATTATGTGATTCAAAATCTAAACATCAATGTTTCAAGCAGAATGATCCAGTTGTGTTGAAGCTGCAGACAGAAAACAAGTAATTTTAATAACTTTTTTTCTTGTTAATGTGTGCTAGAAACTTACAAAAACTGCACAGGGAATTCTTAAAACAGCCATTTCTTATTTTTACTCAATTATCCAAATAAAAATGAAGTTTTAAAAATCATGCAAACGTATTAGTTATAAGGAAATTTTGTGACTGATATTAATTTGCCTTTATTGTAGTAAGATGTAAAGCATTCAGAAAGTAGCTAGGATGTCATGGGTAATACCAGCTTCCAAGTTATAGCTGCTACTCTTTAATTTTTCACTACCACTGCATGTTAGTACAAAGGATCTTAAATTGTTTGTACTCTTCTTTGAGAAGAAGATATGTGAATCTCTTGCACATCAGTAGATGAAAAGCAAGAATTGGTGGCAATTCCAAAATATTCTATCTGGGCTTATAAATAGCTAGCTTATGGTATTGATCATTCAATGCCCCAAAAAAAAGAATGCTTCTAAATCATAGGAATGGGTGTGTTATTTAAAATACTGAATATTTCTGATGACTTACACTGATTTATCTATGTTCTTGTTCACTTCATGCATTGAATCATGGGAAAGTTGGCAGACTTGAAGTAAAATATGTTTCCTTACAGGGGAAGGAGCTGTTGATCCCAACGACCCCAACAGGGAAAGCACACTGAATCAACTCGCAAAAACAGAGATTTCACTATCTCTGACAAGCAAATATGAGTTACGAGAAGGTGAAGATCAGGATCTCAAAAACCTGATGATAAAGTAAGTTTTGCTCAAAAAACTATATTCTGGCTACGCTTTTTGTCTGGTTTGTTGGTGGGTTGCTTTTTTTAAAAGAAGGTTGCTTCTACCCTGCTGCCCTGCCTGTGCACATTTCTTAAGTGCTGAATGTACTCAGTTTTCAAAAGCCAGTTTGTGTTCAGTCCTGCTCAAATGTCTGCAAAAGTCAGAGAAACTGTCCATTCTTCCAGAAAGATAAATGTACTGCCACTTGTATTTTGGAGCATGACCGGATCATTATCTAACCTAGTAAGTACTCTTCCACGAAGCTGTCAAAGTGTTCTGCTTTAAAACACCACAGCCTTGGGAAAGCAGAGATGAAAAGCTGTCTAGCCTTGTAAGTGACAGACAATATTACACTGTCCTCTCCTCCCCCTTAAAGGAAAACACATCCCTGACACACTGCCATCAGGCATCTGAACAGGATGTGACTGTCACTTCAGCAGGAATAGCGCATACTTTTATCCACGGAAAGAAAACTGTGTTTATTCAATTTGGTGAATTAAGAAATGGTAACTGGGCTACCCTGGGATATAGGCTACTTCACAGTTGAAAATGTTTTTATAAAAGCCCTTAGTATCAAATTATTGGCACCCTTCTTTTGAAGTTATTTTAAGCTGTCCAGAATAAGCAGTGGCGTATTTAAGATCCTGGCGCTTCCTGAACCAAAGGAGGGAGAATGGGAGGCTGCTGTCCTCTATTACTAGGCTTACTTTTACCCCACAAGTGTGAAGGTTAGAAGTTCCCTTTAAAAGGAAATACAGCATAAGGATTTTACACTTCTGCAAGCACTAGGACTGTAGACAGAGGCTGTAATTCAACTCTAACCTGTTAGGGGTCTTTTTCCAAATCAAGAATCAGTAAACTGAATTTACTAGGTAGTATGTGAAGCATTACTTCTGAAGAAAGTTCTTAGCTAGGATGTCTGTAGTAAGTAGTGCAATTTCTATAAAAGCCATAAAGGCCTGTTTCATTTTGGTTTTTTAAACTGAGTTTTTTCTGTAACTTGTCAAATATAATTTGAGATCTAAAGCAAAGGGACAGCAATGACAGTCAAACCAAAACTGTGTTAGTCACTTGGTGTTCCAGAGACCAAGGCTCTAGAGTTTTTCCCAGGCTGGTTTTGTAATAAGAATGCCTGCTGCTATCACTTAAAAAAAAAAGTGCTTCCTGTCCTTCTTTCCTCTGTGTAGGAGTAAAATGCTACTCCTTAATGGAATCCCTAAAAACATGCAAAATCAAGGCCAAAAGAAATGTCTTTAATTCTGTGCACTGTGTGGAAATAATGTTGAAACAATAGCATGAGAATAGCAAAAGAATTTTTTATCCAGAGAAGGGCAACGAAGCTGATGAAGGATCTGGAGCACAAGTCCTATAAGGAGTAGCTGAGGGAACTGGGGCTGTTAAGCCTGGAGAAGAGACTCAGGGAGGATCTTACTGCTTTCCACAACTACCTGAAAGGAGGTCGTAGGCAGGTGGGGGCTGGTCTCTTCTCCCAGGTAACAAGCCGCAAGACAAGATGAAATGGCCTCAAGTCACACCAGGGGAGGTTTAGATTGGAAATTAGTAAAGCTTTCTTCACTGGAAGGGGTGGTTGAGCATTGGAAGAGGCTGCCCAGGGAGGTGGTGGAATCGCCATCCCTGGAGGTGTTTAGAAAAACACATAGATGTGGTGCTTTGGGACATGATTCAGTGATGGATTTGCATTAACTGTTGGACTTTATGATCTCAAAGGTCTTTTCCAACCTAAAAGATTCTATGATTCTATAATTTCACTTCTCTATTGTATAACCATTTTCCAGTAATGTTTCTCATATTTTGAGGAAACTTAGTGAACAATCTGACAGAAGATTAATTAGCAACCTGAGTTAAATTGCAGCAGTATCAGAAGTTACTTACTGCTGCCTTTTACACAAGAGTTGTGTGAATACATATGCTTAGCTTTCCTACCTTAGCTGCAGAGGAGTCTTGCTGCAACTGTGAAGATAAAAATACTTGGGTATTAAATACTTTTAAGGTTTCTGCAAAGAGCGCTATGATTTGCTGGTAGCCCTGTCTAGAGGACTCTGCTTAAGGTGCCTGGACGTTGTGGTTTGAGTGTGCAGGTGCTGCACGCCAAGTGGCAGGTCAAGGGGGAGGCATCCAGCCCCAGGTTGGGGTGTTTCTGGAAAACAATAGAGCTGAGCAGGTTTGGTACAAGGGTATTGGAAGCTGAAGGGAGGGGAAGTGGAAATAAGCCTTGTGTCTTGTCGGCCATATCGGCACCAGTTTCTAAGGCAGTGCATAAAACACTAATGCTGTCCCATGTACATTAATGTAGGCTGCGGTGGTGACCACCAGAGACTGACAGAAATTGTCAGGCAGAGAAAGCCAGCAGTGTGTTGATGTAGTCAAAGTGAACCAGCTTTAGGAAATCTTTTTCAGTCTGTTTTGGGGTTTGATTGTTTTTGCAGTTTGGTTTTTTGGGTTTTTTTTTTTTCCCTGGTAAAATGTAAGGGATTCCAAGGGAGTTTGGGAAGGAAATATGCATTTAACAGCAGTCCTTCAGAAGCTGTTGATTGTGCTAGAACTGCTCAGTGCACTTAGCAGCTCTGGGTGAGCAGTCTAATTTCCAGAAGGTTTAGCCGGTTTCCTCTTTAACGTGGAAGGAGCAGTGGTTTAGGTATGCCTGTGCTGTCAGTCATTCCTACCTTGCTATCCCTTTCATGGAAGCTTGGATCATACCCAAACACTGGGTGTTTTTAGAAAACATTGCCTGTATATGAGTAAACCTTTTGTGCCATTTAATTGAATTTTTTAAAACTTCCTAGTTCTGAAAATACCAAAAAAAACCCCACCAAACAATTTGTGTAGGTAATTTATCATTTTAAACCAAGTCATGAGGTTTATCACAGAAGCCTTGATCATAATTAGATATTTTCCTGTGAAACTTAAGCTGTATCTTCAAGCTTCTATGAATTTTTAAGAATGAGCTATATCTCACTTGTAACAATGTCCTCTAAATTAACAGAATTCTGCAGCAGAGTTCTTGGAAGTATTATGGATAAAGAGGCAGCAGGAATGAGATAAAGTCTTACCAAAAAACCCCAACTAGTTGACATATCAGGGTGTAGCAGCTTCCCTTTTTTAGCAAGGAAATGCTTCTCATAGGTTGCCTCTAGAGAAGTATCTGCCCTTAAATGGTGTGCATAAATGCACTGGTGTGCGTAAATGCACCGCATCAGATGTAAAATACTTTCAGAAGTTCAGCAGTTTTGAGTGCGTTCCCACTTTATTCAGTACATATGACCCTTAATGGAATCATGCATAGCTCAGGCTTTGCAAAGATGGCAAAACAGCAGATAGGAATATAATGATCATAATTAAAAACCATATGTGAGATGTTGCTTGAATTTTTATGTTAACAGTTGTTTTACTGTGCTAGTTGGTTAACTGTTTTCTAAAAAAGGGGAAGAAGTATGCATGCCTTTCTTTATTCAGACCTGTGTAGAAGTCAGATGTTCAACACTAATAAAGGAAGCTCTGAAACATAAACATTACCAAGCATCCATAATAAAGGGGGAGCTTGCTAGTTGTACAGTTGAGAAAATGAAATGCCCAAGTGATTCAGTGACAACTGTTTTGTAATATCCATGTATCCTTTTTAAAAGGACCAAAAGACTTATTGTGGATGTGATACGAACACAGCCAGGGGATACACTCTTAGAAATACTAGAAACACCAGCCACAGCACAACAGGTAAGTGCTATATTGTGCCTGTTCAGGAAAGAAGGTATATATTTTATTATAGCTATTTGAAAGACTTAACGTATCTCTAGCTTTCTTTACCACTCTGTAACAATGAAATAATTGTTGGTGGTTTTAGATTATTCAGAATCTAGAGCCTTCAAAATGTGAGACTTGCAAATTTTCTTTCACTGTATAATTGGCAACAGCTTCAGAGGAAAAGAAAAATTATGTCTTGCTGTCAGCTAGCACAACTAGAATAATACTTTTTCTTTGCATTTTTTGTAAACAGGGTCTCTTCTGTATTTCAATGCAATCAAACCATCTGAGGTGAACCCTTCTACTAGATTTTTTTTTTTTTTCTCATGACCTCCAGAATCTTAAGTCAAGTTCCCTAACACTGAGTTTATTTGCTTAAGTAATACAAGCAAACATCTGCCTGGGGAACTACTGCTGCCCTTGGCATGAGAATTGACTGGGAAAGAGCTCCCAGTTGAAGGTTTCCCTGTAGATCCTGACACACAATGTTACATCTCAATGTGCACATTTTAGCTTACCTCAGTGTGTGCATATGTAGGGTACACCTGTGAAATCTGGACAGTTTTTCCACAACTAAATGTCAGTGAATCATCTGGCTGATTTTAGGCATATTTTGATTAACTGAAATAAACAATGAGGTGTTGTGATTAGTTACTTAAGGTATGTCAAAAGGCACAGTAAATGGAGCGCTTTCACATCATATGGTAAGGGGCAGGCTTTATTTATATCCTTTTGATTCTTGATAATCTCCTTTGAGAATTCAGTGTACTTGAATACTGAACTGTTACCATGAGCTGGAAAATAACTCTTCTGGATTTTTTTACCCAGGAATCTCAGCACTCGAAACTTGCAGAAAAACGTGCCATCTTAAATTCCAAAACTCCAGAGAAAATAAAGCACAGTCAGTCTATTTTTGAGGATGGGCAGCTACCAATAGAACAAAAGAAAAGGAAAATTCAAAGAAACCTCCGAACACTGGAACAAGCAGGTCTAGTGTCTTCAGCAACTAAGTACCAAGAAATTATAAATGAGATTGCTAAGGTAAATGGAACATACTTCCCTGTATATTGACGGGTTTTAGGCTGGCAGTGGGCCTAAATCCATTCCAGCTAGAGATGTGCAATATATAATTTCCAGAGAATACTACACTAAATCACTGAAGTATCCATACAAGGAATAAATCATCTTTGCTGAGAAAATAATTGGGAGACGATACTCTCATGCATAACTAGCTGTACTGAATAACATGCCACTGTAATCTTTGTTATCCAGACTTGATACTGATGCTGTTTTAACTTCTCCAGTACAATGTGTTTCAGTATAGCCTTTTCTATTTTAGAAGGAATCAGAATTACCCATCAGTGTTTCAATTAATAATTAATGCAGTCTTTGTAAAGGTAAAAAAGTCTTTGAAAAACCCAGCATGTTCTCTGATTGGTGTTTAACACAGATCTGCAGGGGCTGGGTAGGGCATAAGCCGAACAGCAGGCCAACATGGTGCCCATACTGAGGCTGGTAGAGCACTGGGCCTGCTGAGGACAAATAGGCAAATCCTGTTCCAAATCCACACCCGACACTGGCTGTAAGAGTCTTAGTGTATTAGACTATCTTTAATTACTCATGAGTAAATTACACATAGCTCACATGAGTGATTCACATATTATAGATACATATTTTTTAAAGTGGCAAATATTTCAATATATAAATAAGTAAATGGCTCAAGTGAGCTAAGTCTTTAATATAAGTACATCATGTTACACCTACTCTGAAGTGTTATTTTAAAGCCCTGCTCAGTTTAGGTGTCTGCATCTGCTTCCACTTAAAACAAAACCATTCTAGGTATACATTCAGTACCCCATATTTCCTACCTACAAGCCTAGATGCTTTGTTTTGAGCCATTAAGTCAATCTGAAGGTTGGGATGAGCCTTAGGACTGCAAGTTGCTTTATTTTATTTTCAACTACCTCAACTCAACCATGACCTTCAACTGAAGCTCTAGTTTAGCAGTAGCTACTTCTTACCTAGTTGAAGCCCAAGCTGTCATTTCTTAGGCCTCACACCAGGAACCAGCCATGAGAAAGCTTTCATTTATAGCATGAAGACATCTTCCTTATGTCTTCCTTGTTTGTCATGCCTTGGAGACCACAGCAGAGTTCAAGATATCACCACCCATATACATAAGTAGCAATCTGATTGTTGTCTTCCATACAATCACGTAAGCCATAGTACTCACTAACATGACAGTTCATGCTTTCTCCCAGTAATTCAGTCACTTTGTATAATTACAGATTTGAATGCTAATAAGCTGAAACTTTTTAAAATTTTAAATTAACAAACAAAAAAATTAATAAATTTATTTAGGATATCCGGAATCAAAGAAGATACAGACATCATCGGAAAGCTGAACTGGTGAAACTCCAGCAGACTTTGAATGCACTTAACTCCAAGACAGCATTCTATGAAGAACAAATTAATTATTACAACACCTATATAAAAACTTGTTTAGACAACCTAACAAGAAAGTGAGTTGGAGTCATCTTGGTTTTCATATTTCAATGTGTTTTCTCAGGAGGGAGAGCAGGTATTAATCTTTAGTTGCAAGTTTTGATTCCAGCAACTGACAACACAGATTAAAAAGGTCCATGGGAGTTGTCAGTGTGACTTGAGACAAAACCTGAAAAGTAAAGTCTTGCATTTATTTAAAGGTGCCTTACAGAAACAGGCCTGAGATGTATGTTTGTTTTCAATATATTTAACTGGTGCTGTTTTGATGTCCTGCTTTGACAAGCAGCTTCAGGAAGTAAATATTGATTTTTCTTCCTTCACTAAAAGGGTCGGGGTTTGTCCTTAGAATGAAAAATGGGAAAACTGTACTTCTCAGGTACAATGCAGTTACTCAAGAGTAAGCCCCCTGCCAATGCCACTGAAGTGTCAGAATGAGAACACTTTACTTACTTGCACACTGGGAAAGCTCCTGTTCACCTCATAGATCCAAAAATGAACTCTAATGGCCAAACTTTGTAAACATACAGTGACATAGATGTTAAATAAATGCTATTTTAAAGTGATGATTGTGGACTCTTTTTGGACCAGGGTTGCATTTCACAATCAAATTTAAACATGCTAAAAACATAGTCAAAATCATTGTGAAGATGTTTAGACTATTTGCTGTGTGCTAACAATCCCTCTTAATTCTTAGATTTGTTTTGAATATTCTGTTCATTAATAGACGTTCAAGAAGGCAGAGTGAAGGAAAGCTGAATATGGCTAGAAGAGTAGCTGAAGTATAAAGACCTGGTAGAAAAGTCAAAAGCCATTTTTCGTGTTTTCTTCCCAGGAATTCATGGAGGTCAATTAAACTAGATGGAAAAGAGGAGGTGAAGGGAAGCAAAAAAACGAAGCAGGCCTCATTAAAGTACACAGCTGCAAGGCTGCATGAAAAAGGTGTCATCCTAGAAATTGAAGGTCTTCAAACCAAGCAGTAAGTGTGGTAGAAAACAATTCAGAGAATTTTCTATTCAACAGCTCCTTAAGGGGCGTGGCTTTTGTTAAAAGAAATCTTTGCAATTTCCTGTGCCACACCTAAAATTACCTCAGACTTTTAAATTCAGAAGAATGATAAAGCTTAATTGTCATAATTCATTTTTTCCCTTGTACCATACTATAAGATTACCTTGGGAAAACACCTGAATAAGCCTGTTTTGGCATTGGCTTAGGTGGAACCACTACAAATCCAGCTGCATTCTCACTCCTAATGACTGGCTTGTTAAGCAGTTGCAGCTTTTTGGTTTTTGGTTGTTGGGGTTTTTTTTATTTATTCAGCAACTGTTTTCATATAACTAAGTAAACACCTGGTTTTCTGCCCTTCCTTACTATGGCAAGGCAAATGCATATGGTGGTTCAACATGCCTTTTTTATCTATCCATTATGAGGCTGCTGTAGTGAAAATCTTCCATGCTCTGCACCCTTCCATCCATCTTCTGCATGCAAAAGAGTTTTCCAGGTTGCAGTTTTTTTTCAAGTGGGTTCTTCAGGCAAAGGAAGCCATATGAGGCAAAGTGAAACCAGAGAAGAGTGTGCACACACCTACCAGGAGACACTCAGGTGTGGCAGAAAGAAAATCTGGCTGCCTTGTCCTATGTTGTATATGCTTGGTCATCTTTTTTTTCCCTGAACTTCCCACAGCCTGTTATTTTTCTCCAATACAAAAAACTTGAGAGCTCTGTATTACATACTATATGTACACCAGAAAGTCTCCCAAGATGTTGCAGTAGGGATGGGGTGGTTCATCTGACACAATTTACACTGCTTACAGTCAAAGTTCTTTTGTGTTCTGCAGGCTTTTTCCCAAAAACTGTTTCTGGACTATAGAAACATGCACAGCATGCATAATTAATTCCCCATGTTTTTGTTTTGAGGTTTAAGAATGTGATGTTTGATATCACACCTGGAGAAGAAGTGGGTGACTTTGAAATCAAAGCAAAATTTCTGGGGGTTGAGATGGAAAATGTGCAGCTCCATTTCCAGGTAATTTGAATTTTGTTACTTTGCTATATAGTCACAGTTGCATTTCCTCTAAATATAAACCATTCCAAATTTTTTTATTTGTATTCATGAACTATTCAATCAGCACAGAGCAGCAGATCATGTGGGTAATAACTATGTAAGTTCCATAGGACACTGGGCACAGAATTGTGTTCATGTTTACATTGGGGCAGCTGCATGAAACCAAATGCTGTGTTAGTTCAGTGGCAAGCATCAAATACAAAGAGAAAACAAAAATATACAGAAAGCAGTATTTCTTCTGTTTTGCGTTACCAACAGTCTGTAATTTGGGATCCAGAAGTCATGCAGTGTTTTCTATGCCTATCCAATAGCTGCTTGTAACTGTTTAAATTGTGAAGGACCTGGAGTTTGAGACGGGCATCATGTGATGAAAGTGACCCCATCCTGTTGCTGTAAAGTATGGATTCAAACACAGAGACTAATAATTTCATTTTCTATTATAGGATTTGCTTCAGATGCAGTATGAAGGTGTGGCTGTAATGAAAATGTTTGATAAAGCTAAAGTGAATGTGAACTTGCTCATATTCTTGTTGAATAAGAAGTTCTATGGAAAATGAGTGTCTTCAGATACCATGGACTGCACCCATCAGTAGGAAGTCTATTCAGTATTTTTTTGCTTTTAAGCATTTGTTTGAAGTTTGTCACTAGGCGCTTTGTAACTTTTTAAAAAAAAAAAACACCACCAAATGTTCAGAGGAATGTACACAGTGCCTTTTCAGCATTGATAATGAAGCAGAAAAAGAGAAAACAGATTAATTTAAACAATTCCAGATTTCATTGGTGTTGGTACATTCAAATTAAAATATTGTTTAGGACACTTAGCTATTGTGGTTGAATGGATTTTAAGGTAGGCAGAAACTGAATTTAGTTGAACATATAAGCCTCTTCCTATTAAAACATGTTTAAATGACCTCAGATAAATAATATAGTTCCTATTCAATTTTTAAGTATTTACCAAAAGAAATCCTAATTTGTTTCTAAGGGATAGTTTGGGCAAATATTTAGTTACGTACTAAGCCTATTTTCTGGCAGTTTTTCAATTGTAAAGCAAACTTATTGTGCAATTCAAAAATTTGTATAGGTAATTATAAAGTGACAATAACGTCTTACTGTACAAAAATATATTTTGTGATTCATTCCTACTAAATGCACTACTGCCTCATGTAAAATGACATTTTCTACTTTCACAGCCTTCGGAGTGGCATTGGGGAAATCTAAATAGTGAACAGTTTTTGTTCAGTTTGAAGTATTTGAATACGTAAATTGTGCCTGTCTGTCTTTTTTTAAGAAAATAAATGCAATAAAATCAGTATTTAGATTTTTTAATAGTCTTTGGAGATTGTTCTATGTAAAATAAACATTACCTAATAAAACTGGCTTGATTCCTAAATTTTGTTTGAGTCATTAAAGCAGCAATCCAGATGGTAGTGAAATAACTTCGAGTGCTTTTATAAAATGTAATCTAATGAAGCTTGATTGTCCTCACAGGTATGTTTTGGGAAGGTTGCTAAGCAGTGAAGACTTCATGGCCTTTATGCCATTGAACATGATGATGATTTTGCTGGTGAACTACCAATTACACCTACAGAGCAAAAGTGTATACAGTAGGCAATGTGATAAATAAACCAAGAGAAGATATTTCCTACTCTCACTTTCCTCACGACAAACACTTCAAAAGATGGACAGTGAGGCATTCTAGAATGCACTGTAAAAGCAAATATTAAACAAGTATTAATTCTGAAGGTGGAATAAAACGGGGTAATCACAGCAGCAGATATATGGACTACAAGTTTAGTTGGTATTATACAAGCTGAAAATGATTACACTTACTGGAGATTTATGCATGGCATTAAATTTGGACCCTTGACTACTTTAAAACAGCTAATATTACTAATTGAAAGATAAACAGCTCCTATGGGCTTCCATTTTTCTTCTAGTCAATGTATAAGCCACTTCAACGTGATATAAATGCTGCAGTATTAATACCCTGTTCACTTAAAATAGCTGGGTGGGAAGGTGAAAGCAGCACTTTTACTTCCAAAGAAAAGTGAATTATACTTGAATATGAATTAAACTCACAATATTTTGTTTGCCTTTTAATTTGTAACAGCCTGGACTAATCCCTATGTATTTTTGACAAATTCTAGCCAAGCAGGTAAGTCTGAACAGATACAATGTTGATCCTAAGACCAGACCTTTGAGGTAATGTGTGGAAAGCCTGGAGTTCTGCTGGTGAGACATACCAGAGCCCACAGCCTTTGCGGCAGAAAGCTGCTTCTGGATATGCTGTTTTATGTAATGCGCTTAACACATCTAGTGACTGCTTAGTTCTAATGCAACCAGCATGTTCCTAGTTATTTCCCGATGTACGCAAGCTTAGGAAAGCTTATTTGGTTCTGAGGTAATGACACATATGAAAGGTACAGTCTCTGTTCTAGTACTCACCTTTTCCAACCATTTCTTGGGCTTCCCAGAAATGTACATCAAAGAGTAATTTCCATTCATTTCTTTTTAACTCCTTTATAAGCTTTTTTCTTAATTAACTAGCTCAGTTTAGGGCCTTGTCACTCAACAAACAATAAACCCTGCTAAACAGGACTGACCACAATGATTACTACCTAAATATAAGAGTGATGGTAGTACCAAGTACCATGCAAAGCAGCAAAGTAGTTCTGTGTCCACTCACTGCCGTCCTATGCTGCTGACAGCTACTAAATACAGCAACAACAACAAAATAAAACAAAAAAAAAAGGCTTTTTGGAGCCTGCTGTAAGCTGCAATTTAGGGTCTTCAGAGTTAGAGAGGACTTGAAGAAACCAGTTTTATTCATGAAACAGTCCTGTGGAAAGATTTGCATTGCTGGTGCAAAACCTGAGGACAAAGCCAGTACAGCTGAACAGGGCCTAGTCAGTTGTCACCATAGAAGAAAATGCATCTTTCCTTGAAAGACTTGGCTATGTTTCAACTTTGTCTTCCTTAACTGGTGCTAATGAAAAGAAATTATAACAGCCAATAGCCTTAGTCTTTTAACCCCAGAGTTTGCATCTTTCTACCACATCTCTTTAGAGCTGACTAAGAGTACTTGGCAGCTAAATTAGTTATTTTGGAACTTACCCATTTTGATGGAGCTCTGAAGCTCCAAAGCTATCCACAAAATTGCAGAACATAATCTTTCTTCTTTGGCCAAGCAGACAGAAACACCGTCATAAGCAATAACTTTGTTCTGTTTTGCTTTCTGCTAATCTTCAAACATTCTTCTTTAGCTGTCTTTAAAAAAAAAAAATAAAATACAGGAGCAACGCAACAAACTTCCCTCTAACAGCAAATCCAAAGAGTGAGAGTCACATCCGATTTCAAAAAGTCTAACTAGATAGACAAGCCTCTTCCTGGAGGACTGAATTTTGCCTCTTGAGATAACCTTAACCTTATCTTTGAGCAGGAGCTACCCTTCCCAGGCATGCACCAGGGTAATTGTGTATTAAACAGCAAAAAGATGGCTCCTTCCCCAAACAGTAATGACAGTAATCTTACTTACATAGTTGTAGGCTTTTTTTTGGTAGGCTTACAGTGTTTAACAGGATTAAAGTTTTGTCCTGTAATGTGCTTCTGCCAGAAAGCAAAGCTCTGAAAAAGGTGCAAGAAGTAGAATTAAAAGTGGTAACTGGTAAAAGCTTCAGAAGTCATGAACTCCTCACCTCCATTGCAATCAATCAGTTCACACAGAAAGTAGCAAGCAGAGTTGCTTAACTACAGGATACAAAAATTAAATTTGGTTCCCAAATGCAGACAGCAAATTTAACAAACACAGGATTGGGGTTTTTTTTAATTCAATATTTATAGCAATCTAATTACAAAGATGGAAGGACAGAACCCTACGACTGTTCCTTGTATCTGCAACTAAGCTACTCCCTGCAGATTTAGTCCAAGTTTCCCTTCGTGTCTTTCACAAACTTTGTAGACTGGTTTATCCCTCAAGCACTGGCCCCTGGTGAAGGCTGCTTGAAACTTCAGAAATACAAGTACTGCCAATGTATGCTTTTCTGAGGTCTGGTATAACATTTACAAATATATATTTATTTTAAAGACTGATATTTAGTTGACTTCTATTTCAGGTTTAGATATTTTTAAGCGTTACCTTTGGGTATGTTTATGGAGCTGTGATATCACACGAATGCCCAAGAATGGCTTCACTTTCCCTTCCTAAATAGATGAAATTATCTCTGATTAAGGTATTTTCTAAATAGGTGAAGAATGGTTAAGGTGTTTTGTGTGGGTTCCTTAGTGTGTTTGGGGTGATAGAGCTGTAGAAAGGCCAGCCAGCTGTAAAACTTATATTTATTACTTCCCTTTGCTCCACACAGTTTGGAGCCAGCCTTAACAGTGCTGTAACATAGCAAGTGGTCAG
The DNA here is from genome assembly GCF_023638135.1 of Falco biarmicus. NCBI lineage: Eukaryota > Metazoa > Chordata > Aves > Falconiformes > Falconidae > Falco > Falco biarmicus. The sequence continues at coordinate 59,497,295 of NC_079311.1, forward strand.
ATTGTGGGAAGATCATCGTAGAGACATGGACCTTAACGGGAACCAGTATTTGCAATCACGCGTATTTGTTTTCCGTGGTTTTTACTCTCAGTTAAACAGCAAAGGTCAGTGCTCCTGTAGTAATATAAGCACTGCATACACAGGAACAAGTTCTAAACTGACACCACCCCCTTTTTTGTGGTTGTTATTTTATTTTGCTGTAAAGAGAAGGATATGTGGTTGATGATGGGACACTATGCCCTAGCAAACCAAACGGTGTGCACTTGTAAAGCTTTTGACTGAGTCACAGGCCTAAGAAATACAAAACACATGCACTTTTCTCGATTTTCAAAGAGAAAAGCCTAAAGAATAGCTGCAATGTCACCAAAATATTTTTCTCTATAGCTTTTCTATAGGTTCTAGTTCAACCAGCTCCTGATACATGCGCAGCTCTGAACGACAGAACAAGCTTCCCTGCCCAAGGGAAACCCGCTGAAGCTCGGGGTGGCGGGTCTTCCTCGGGGGGAGACTGCCAAGCTGGGTCGTGAGCTGCTCACAGGCTGCACCGCGTGTGCGGAGCCCGCCACCTGCGAGGCCCGCTGCCCGCCTCACGCAGCCCGGTCCGCGCAGCCGGGCGCCTCCGGGTGACCCTGACCGCCCCCGTGGGTAGCGCGGCACTTCCGCCGGCCCCGACTGCGCTCCTGCGGGACACCGGCGACCCGGGCTGCAGGAACAGAACCCGCGAACTCAGAATAACCCCCCGAGAACCGCCCTTTGCTCTGCACCCCCCGCCCCGCCACCCTGCCCGAGCCCCCGCCCGCGCCCCCCCACTCCTCTACGGGGTGCCAGCGCCTGGGCGGGCGCGCTGCGGGGGCGGTGCGCTGTTCCCCCCGGTGCCGGCTCTCCCCGCCCCTCCGCCGGGGCGGCGCGGCGCGGCAGGAAGCTCCCCCCTCCCCCACGGCCGGAGAAAGCCCCGGCGGCCGCGGGGCGGCACGTCGGCAGCCGCAGCCTCCCGGCGGACGGCAGCCGCCGCGCCTCGGCCGCACTCGCGTCGCCCGGCCGAGCACGGAGGGAGCGGAGCGGGACCGCGCGGTGCGGTGCCATGGTGCGGCCGCTGCCCGCGCTGCTCTGCGCCCTGGCCGTCCTGGGCTGCCCGCGCCCGCCGCCCGCCGCCGCCGCCGCCCGCCTCGGTGAGTCGCCGCGCCCGCCCCGCGCGGGGAGCTGGCGGGGGACGGGGCGACCAGCCCTGCCAGGCCGGAGCGCTCCGTGCGCGGGGGGGGCTGGGGGAACGGTGGCCGGGCTGGCGGGGGCGGCGGGGCTCTCGGCGGCGGGGCCGGAGCTGTGCGCCCGGGCAGGGGACAATGAAGGAGACACGCGTTGTGGCGCAGCATGGGTGGGGGGCGCCCGGGCTGGGCGAGGGTCTCCCGCTCGGAAGCGGTAGTTGGAGCTTGGCACCGAGTTTTCTTCGGCGCTGTGAAATGCCGCGCTACGTTTGTTCGCATAGCAGTCGCAAGGGAACAGGCTAAGGCAGAGTTAGCCTGGGTAAAGTAACGCCGGACCGATGTGTTTTGAGAACTGTTTCTTTGAATAAAGGAAATATCATAGATACGAAATGCATAGATCTGAGGAAGATGCAGTGCCGTAGGTCTGCTGATGGTGAGGAATGGCTTACAGTTGTCCCACGGCTAAAGAGGTGGCTGAGCCGTAGCAAGTTAGCATGGAGAGAAGTGACCGGGCTGGCGAGACCTGCCCGTGGACCTCCTTAAAAAACTGGAGTTGCCTTTTGGTAACAACTTCAGAAGCTGGAGTGCTGGCTGAATCTGTAGGTACCGCAGAGTTTACCAACACAACATAGTTGAGAATGTCCACCCGAAGTAGATGCCCTTCATGGTTCTCGGTTAGGAGTAGCGCTGACAGCAGCATCGGTGCTGCAACTGGTGAGACCACGAGTCCACCTGGCTCGGGGCTTGTCTGGCAGTGCAGATGCTGAGGGAAGGAAGGTAAGAAAAGCAATGCAGACATGTCGCCTCCCAATTTCTAGTAGAGGTAGATCAGTACAAAGGGCAAGATTATGCATCTAGAGATCAGCAACGTTTTTCCTGTAAAACTCGGTTTAACGTTTCTTTCAATCACATAGTGATCATAGCGCTGCTGAACAAATAACTTCATCCCTTAAGACGCCTGGTGGGAAGACTGTTCAAGCTCCACATTACAGAAGAGGGCTGATTAGAGGAACTGAACGTTGCGTACTTTGGCTGCTCAAATGAAAGCTGAAAGGGGACAGGGCTAGCGTTTGTAATTATGCTGGGAGGGAAGTATCAGGGCAAATAGTTTTGGCTAAACAACTTTTTGGCCAAGGTCATGTGGGAATGAAGGGATCACAGTCATGTTTCTATTGGAAGTCTAAGGAAAATGACCTTATTAACAACAACAAAAGGCAGGCGGTGTGTAGGAGACAAATGATATGTGTAACGCTAGGCAAAAAGACTGTGCTGTTGGGCGCTATTCTTCCAGTTTATGGCAACATTCAAACTTGGTTTCCTGCCTTTCGCAATTATAGTTTTCATTAAAGAGGACCCCAAATTACACTATTTGCTGCTTGCTTAGGAAATAATTACTGAAATAGTTACTGTGTTACATCATTAGGAAAAGGACGATTCAAAGCCAGTTACCTCATGTGCAGTAACAGTAATAAAGCCTGGCTATATTAACATGCCTTCTGCTCTCCCCGTGCTCACTCCCACTGTAATAATATCATTTCCGCGCTGACCTGGATAACTCTCCCCATTTCCATCGCAATGTACTTAATTCCCATCCTCTATGCACGGCTGTATCCTCCTCGGGTCTGCTCTGCCCTTGCCCCTGCAGCTTCCCCCCTGCTCTTCCCTTGGTCCTTTAGTATCCAGTTACCACGTTACTGACCTGTGCTGATCCTGCAGGCAAGTGGAAAAGCAATAGCTTGGCAGGGGGTTGATGCTATGTGCTTGCAGATTAGCCTACCAGGTGTACCTGCCGAGACTTTCCTGCCTGGACTTGCCTGGTTGGGACACTGATAGTGGGGTAGAGAAGTGTTGCTTCATTGCTTGAAGACAAACACCTGTGGTGAAAGAGATCGAAAAAGGAAAGCAAAAAGGAGCAGACATTGGTTGCAAGAAGACAATACTTCAGGAAAATGTGTTCAGATTGTTACTAGTCACTCATTAATACAATAACTAATTCAGTATGAAAGGAGGTGTTGGCTGAAGATTTTTTTTTTTAAAGACATTACGGTGTTTATTTTTACAAAAGCAAATAATTGTCATCTGTCCTACAAGATTGTATCTTACCTTGTTTATATAAACATGTCTGGCATGTGCTTCGCATTCAGCCTGTGATTACCTAATTTATGGGCCACTGAGTAGTTTAGATTCTAGATGCTTATCTGCAGATTATGCAAAGGGAAGATAAGAGAAACCAACTTTTTGTTACAAGCCAGCTGTATGGGTGCAGTTGTCATCAGTAATGCCTAGAAATCAATATTAACTGTTGTCCACCAGCACACTGAACATACTTAATTGGCTTGAGCAGGAGCCTATTCTTTAATTTTTCACCTCACAAAAATATCCCTTGGCACATAAACATTGCTGGTTTGTAGCATCCTGTCCAGATTTATGGGTCTACAAAAATACTTTAAATTTTCTTTTGGAGCTCAAGAGTGCTTTTTAAGATTAGTTGAAGCAGTCTTTTTTTTTTTTGCTCTGTACTTCTCCTTTCAGAGAACAGTATGTGCAGTAGCCTTCTGCATATGAAAGTAGACATAAAAGGAAATTATAAAATAGCTCTGTGTAAAAAAAAAGAAAAGGAGTGCCTTTCAGGGTAAGCAGAATATGTGTATGCTGATCTTGAGATGAACAGTACGTAGTACTTCATGGAAAACAGCACAATATAGATTGTTAAAATCAAACAATCCCAAGCTTACTGAGCTTTCTACATAATTTCTGTATGTCCTTGTTGGAGAATCGGTGCAAAGACCGCAGTAAAAGAAAACTTCAGGAAATTTGACCATTATACTCTTTCTGCATAATTTTTGCCTTTCAAAATACTTATTGGGAGCAAATAAGAGACTGTATGTATATTGTTCAGTGTCCTGACTACACACCACAAAGATAAAGCCTCAGTGCTTTGTCCCGCTCTTTCTTTGTTCTTAGTTTCTTAGTCCTGTCTTTCATACCAATTTATATTTTACAAGTACCTTGATAGAGCTGTTAACTCTGGCATATCAGCAATGAGAATACTTTTAGTCATAAAAATAGTAATCCACCAGCTTTGATCTCTTCCAAAAGGATCAGGTGACAGCCTAGCAAAAATAGAATGACTGAACATTTATGATTGTTACACAAAGTTAACCTCTATTTTCCTAGCAGATTGGATTATTAAAAATTACTTAAGATGTAGTGAAATATGTTTTAGAGACATTATATCTAGAGCTTTAAAACTGCTAGAAGGGAACATGTGACAGATTCTGGTACAGCTGTAGGTAGATAAGAATAGTTCTAAAAACTTTCCTGTAGAGCTACTGTATTAGCTGTCTTGTTATTGGCTGTCTTGTGCTATCCCAGATTATAGGTAATGCCTGTTTCCCATTACAGACCTTTATGTTTATTGTCAAGGTTCATTAAGATCTTTTGAAATAATATGACATAATTTCATCCTCTTCCCTTCAGTGTATAAATCTCTGATCATCGGCTTTTTCAAATAAACACTGACACAAAAGGAATCCAGAACCTCAGGGCACTGACTATCTTCCTTTCTGTTTCAGGAAGCATGTAGTGCACTATTTTTTCTAATAATATGCAGACACAGTGTCATACAAACATACAAGCTGCTTTGCAAAGGAGAAGTGATATGTGGCCATGAATCTTTTAAATTAACGTTAAATTGCATTTCATCAAGAAAGTTTGAATTCCTGGTCTCTGTATTATCAAGTAGCAAAGAAATAGTGAGTTTGGGGTCTCACTGCATTTCTCCGTAGACCTGGCTTTCTAGTACCTCATGTCAGATAAGTTCAAGGGGCAGATGTGGACTGAGGATGGAGGTGAGACAGGACACAGTATGCAGGTGTTGCTAACAGCATCAAGGTTAAGTTCAACTCTGAACTTTGAAGTCTTTGCTTACACAAAGAACACATAGTTTTCACCAAGTTAAGATATTACTCTAGATGATTTTAAGCAAACTAGAATTGTTTATGACATTTCTTTGTCCTGAGTTACTGTAATAGGATTCTACTTTAGAAAAGTTTGATAATGGAGTAATGCAGACTTTAAATCATTTAATCTGAGAAAGTTCTAAATAAGTTAGCTCCATGAATTCAGGATATAATTAACATTATTAGCAGTGTTCAAGTAACTGTAAGCAATAGCTAAGGCAAAGATCAGTAGGTGATAAAAGGTAACTGGCCCAATCATAATTTTTTTTTCCTTTAGCACATTTCCATACTGTCCTAAGTTAGGAGTCACTGATGAGAATTGCGTCAGGTTACCACCAAGGGCTTCCACATTAAGTGACTTACCCTCAGTCGTTAAGGGTCAGTGGCTCTGTCGGGTTTGCTCACTAGTCCTCAAAAAGTGAGACACTGCGGCACTGCTAGCTCAGGTGAGGCAGCGCAGGCAAAGTCCTTCAAAGTTCAGGGGTGCTGGGACTAGAGAGATGTTTGCTGGAAGCATCTCAGTTACCACATGCAGAGGTCATCTGGGCAATACCCTCACTCTCATAGAGTCCATTTATATCTGTGTCCCCCAAAAAGATGCCTTCTTCACATGAAAGCATGTCACCTCTTCATTTGATTCTTGACACTGTTCTCCAGCGGTGGAGAAACCAAAAAGGACATGTAGACCTTCAGAGACTAGGACCATCATAGTCTTCTGTTTCAGAAATTTTCTGTTTTAGAAATGTCAGTGGAAGAAATACATGTTCACAGTATTCAAAATCTTGAATTCATAAAACTTGTATGTACTGGAGATAGTAGATTACTCTTCCAAGATTTTTCATCACTCTTACTGATGTCTTTACCATAGAGACAAGCCTCTGGGCATAAGAAATTGGGGGGTTTTAGTTCTTAGTTCAAGTATAATAACAGTTCTCCCAAAAGAGGTGAATACCAATGGTGTCAGTCAGGACAGATTTCTATTGCAATAATCATTAAGTACTGGAAAGCACCTAACTATTTGATGTCAGCCACAGGCTGAAGTTAGAGGTGTTAACTGTAACTTTCTGCTGCACCTGAACTGCTGAACTAGGAGCTGACTCCTTGAGCCATCCAACTGCTTGGACTAAACTTTTAAAGTAAGGTTAAAGATTAAGGATCTATAGTTTTGCCTTTTGTTAGTCTTCTCTTTCAGATGGCAGAATAGACCCTTTTATAAACTGGTTTAGTGTCCTTCTGTGCAAACACTGAATCTCACATACTTCTGCGCATTTGTGTTTCAGTAAAAGTACTAACTGCAGTCTATGCAACAAGTTCCCAGGCTCAAATTCTCAGCCAGCATCTTGTTTTCGGGCCTGCAGAGGTTACAGTCTAGCCCCTTTGCATATGAAAACCATTATCTCAGACTCTTCCCCTCTTTTGTCCTCTCTGCCTCCAGAATGCTACTGTGACACAGCACGATACATATGGGCACAGCACCTTTTAAAAAAACCCCAAATTTCCCTGCTGCTCCTCTGATCTTCCCCCGCATTCAAGTCTGAATTTCACCAAATCCAAGCTGGGCAGGCCCCTTCTCCCACAGCCTCTACACAAAGGGGGGTGACTGCCTGCTTGAAACTTCAGCCACTCCTGCTTTTGCCATTTGCCTTCTTCAGCTGCTTTTGTCCTCATCTGGTTTAAAAAAAAAAAAAATTTGAATTGCTATAGAACAAATAATTGCTTCTAACAACTAGCATCTTAGGTGAATCATGCTTTCAGCTCACTGATTTAAGCTAACACACTGTCATTAGTATTTTATTTGTGTACAGTTCAACACAGGATGAGTTGCACAGCTAAATAGGTGAATGATTATTGTAGTAGTAGTAGCAGTAGATGAATGTAACTGGCTCACTTCTGTCTGCCCATAATATCTTCTAATTCTCCTATGCCTGACTACATAAAACTGAAGCTCAAAACAAATCTCCATATGAACAGCTTCTCTAAAATAATGTCTAAATTAGCTCTTTTGATTGTTTGAGATTTTGGGGTGTTGTGTTTTTTTGGGTTGTTGGTTTTTTGGGGTTTTTTTTTTTTTTCATAAATGTACTCATACCACGTATTCAACACTTTGTAATGCTAACTTCCTAACTCATTACAGCTACATTTGAAAGGCAGAGATAACTTTCCCTGACACTTTTCAGTCACAGCCATGAAACCATGCTGCAGAAGACCCTGCTGTAGAGGGAGCACTAGTGGCAGTTTTCAGAAGTGCCCCGAGGGCACACTGGACCCAATGTCCTCAGTGATGCAGCTGTGGGGTAGGATAAGTAGAACTAGGGAAGTGTTTCAGTGCAATCTGTGGCTACCTGTCTGATACAAGCAAAGGTTGATCCACACCCACCTTAAAAACTGCATGCAGGCTTCTGCCATCTGGGTTGATGGGGGCTGTCAGGTAAGATGACTCCAAAGCACACAAATATTTCAGTAACTTGATGTTTTAGTTGCACTGTAACTTTTTGTTATTTTGGTGACAAGTACTCCTAAGGGGAATTGTGTGTATGAATACCCAGCACCTCATTCACTACAAACTGTATGAGGGGTCTGGCAAAGACAGTACTGGGGTAGAAAATTTACTGTTGTATTTGTGTTAAAGTAGCCCAAAGAAAACATAGATGGAATTGGGTCCATAAGCACAGCTCGAGTCCCTGCCATAAAAAGCTTCCAATCTAAGAGGAGACAAAGGAGGATATCTTACCCAAACTTGTAACAGGAGCTAAAATAAAAAGGTCTGGACTAACACCTGTGGGCAGGCTGCACTTGGAATCAGGATTTAACTTTACTATTTTGTGTTGCTGATATGGTATTAGCGTTCCTTTTTGAAAGATGTTTTTGCTTCCCATAGCATGTAAATATTTGCTTATTAATCTTAACACATTCTTATTTTTCAGCCTCCCCACGTAATGGTAGCGTACCACGTGTCAGAAGTTTTGTACTGTCTTTTGTAAGTCACCAGGATGAACCTATACCTAGTGAAGGTGATACTGAAAATGACTTGGAAGTTGGATCGGGAGCCACCAATCAGACTGGATCATTCCGACGTGAACAACGAACAGTGTCAGTGCAGACAGCAAGATACCTCACCAGTCCATGGCTGACACGTTTTGTTCCTTCAGTTTACACCTTAGTGTTTGTGCTGAGTCTCCCTCTGAACATTACGGCGATACTCGTGTTTCTGAAAAAAATGAAAATTGAAAAGCCAGCTGTAGTATACATGCTGAATTTGGCCCTTGCAGATGTCCTGTTTGTGAGCGTGCTTCCTTTTAAGATTGCTTATCACTTTGCTGGAAATGACTGGGTTTTTGGACCTCAGATGTGCCGTTTCATCACTGCTGCCTTCTACTGTAACATGTACTGTTCCATAATGCTTATGACAAGTATCAGCTTTGATCGCTTCTTAGCAGTGGTGTATCCCATGCAGTCTCTTGGGTGGCGTACATTAGCACGTGCCTCACTGATTTGTTTCATCATATGGCTTGTAGCAATAGCTGGGGTTATACCTTTTCTCATCAGAGAGCAAACAATGGAAATACCCAAGTTAAATGTAACTACTTGCCACGATGTGCTAAGAGAATCTGAACTTCACAGCTATTACGTCCACTTCTTCTCCATCTTCTCTTCTGTGTTTTTTGTAGTGCCTTTTATAATTTCTACTGTCTGTTACGTGTGTATCATTCGATGTCTTAGTTCTTCTACCATTGTTGCAAAACAAAATAAGAAGACACGTGCCTTGCTGTTGTGTGTAGCTGTTTTTTCTGTTTTTGTTATGTGCTTTGGACCAACAAATATCCTCCTATTAATTCATTATATCCATTTTTCTTATGACAACAGCTTAGAGTATCTCTACTTTGCCTATCTACTCTGTGTTTGTATCAGCAGCATTAGCTGTTGCATTGACCCCTTTATTTACTACTATGCTTCTTCTCAGTATCAGAGACAACTTTTCAGTCTCTTCAATTGTAAAAAGACTTTTGATCCTACCCACAGTGATCAGTCAATGACTACCACTAGTAGAAGAGCTACATGCTCTACTAATGTGAATAATAGTGTCTACAGGAAATTACTAGCAATGCATTGAGATAACATGCCTTACACATGCTTAATATTTAGACAATTCCAGACAAAAAAAGAAAGACAGTATTATATCAAAGAAATGCAAAAGCTTAAACCAAGTTGCTGTACAATACATAGTTCTATGGATTCATCATAGTAATGCACAATTCAAATTATAACTGTGTATGTGTATATATATAGCATATGTAATGTAAATAGGTTAATGTAGAGGCCATTTTAATAGTTAATAGTAGTTGTTGAGTGTTTTTCAAATAAACTTTTCAGAAAAATCCTTTGGATTGTTAATTCAGTTGATTGCAGGGGTTTTATGAAATACCTTTTTAGGATTTGGAACTGTATCAGGTTGATTAAATTCTTTACTTACGGAACCATTCCATCTGTCCAGTACTTCCTGAAGAAAGCAACAATGTATTTCCAGGTTTGAGGGTTTTTTTGCCCCCATATTTGTCAGTATTTCTGAAAGTATCTGTAAACTTCATTTTCTTAACATCTTGCATCTTGGACACTGAAATTATTTATTTTACATTTGTATATACTCCATTTCAAAATAGTCTATGGTTTAAAGGAATGTGAGCAACTGAAAACCAGCTATTGATTGGTGCAGTGTGTCAGGGGAGATAATTCTCAGCAGCTAGAACTAGCTTTTCTTCTGGTAATCCTCTCATTGATGTACACTAGGCGTCTTGGTTAGGAATGTGGTATTTTTCACAATTTCACAAAAAATTGTGCATTTTATATCACAATAAATCCATGTTGAATGGCTCTCCAGAAAAATATACTGAAAAAGCCGTATTTATCATCTTGTTATGCAGTTTGCAAATATGTCCTTTCATGCACTTGATTAATCATCATGCATTTAGGACTTGGAAACGTCCTTTATCCCTCTATGTCTATATGTTTGTTATATTTTACATTGTGTCCACCTCTCCTGAAATTGCTGTGGTGTAGAACCCGCTAGCAAACTTAATTCTATGTAGCATTCCTTTACTACAAAGGATGCTAAACCCAAGTAACAGGAATTCAGTTTAAGAAATGAGTGTGTAAGTAATAGGACTGTACAGCAAAATGGAAATAAAAATAAGAGGGAACTTGATCAATATTTGCCATAGGAATCTGCCAAGAAGTACAGCAATGGATAAAAGCTGTTTTCAGTCCAGCACAAGTGGTAAGAAATGGATCTTTCTGCATACAGTGTGACAGTGAGAAACTTATTTGTAACCATGGTCTCTCATGGGTTTGTGTCTGTTCCTTAAGCCTTAAGCATAATTAAGTATTGCATACCATCTCTAGATGTTTGTTCTCAAGAATTTGCCACTTTCTAAGTACATAAGCACTAAATATGTATATATATGTAGTTGGTAAGGCTAAAGCCCCACAAATGAGACATAGTCAGTTACATTCTCATTTTATTTAATATCATATTAAGGGTGGTTTTGGTTTTCAGCAAAATCCAAATGCATTTTAAAACCATGAACATCTGCTTCTTGCTGCCAGAAAAAATGACTTCTGTGCTTCCTGTAGTTAGGGGCTGGGGGACTGCTTTTTAGACCTGTTACATAGTTGGGATTTGTTTCAATGTCGTGATATTTTGTTTCATGATAGTGTTTTATTTTTAGGTAGCCAAAAGAGACATCTAGTTTGCTTTGCAGGGGGCGGTATTACATGCTAGGAGGGATGCATGTAATTCTGCATTTTGAACGTGCAAAACAGCTTGGCAATCATAGCAATTATTTACTTGGTTTTGCTTTTGCTTTTGCTTGTAACATCTGTGTGCTCAAGAGCATTTGTAAATGAGGAGCTTCTTCCTACCTTGTAGGGTAAAAAAATGAGAGGGATGAACACAACTTTTTATCCTTATGACTAAGAGCATCAACAAAGTTCTTGAATAAGAACAACTAAAAAAGATTTTATGCGCATTTATAAACCAGTATCCCAGCTCTGCCATGTGCACTGCTGAAGATGGTTTTGCTGATGATTCAGGCTTGCATGCAAATGAAGAAGAAAAAAAACCAGGAAAGACAGTTACAGCACACAACCCTTAAATAGAAAGGACTCACAAACCCCAGCAGACTTCTTGGTAACTAGCTAAAGTGTTGAAGTTGCCTTTGGAAAGTATTCTTATGTTGTCTAGGCATGTCTGAAGACACAACACTTGACAGGCTTAAGGAGTTGGCCCATGACAACCTCATAAAGTTCAACAAGGCCAAGTTCAAGGTCCTATACACAGGTTGGGGCAAGCCCTGGTACCAATACAGGCTGGGGGATGAAGGGATTGAGAGCAGTTCAGCGGATAATGACTTGGGGGTGTTGGTGGATGAAAAGCTGAACATGGCACAGCAATGTGTGCTTGCAACCCAGAAAGCCAAGTGGTATTCTGGGGTGCATCAAAAGAAGCGTGCCCAGCAAGTCAAGGGAGGTAATTCTGCCCCTCTACTCTGCTCTGGTGAGACCCCACCTGGAGCACTGCATCCAGCGCTGGGGCACACAGCATAAGAAGGACTTGTTGGAGTCCAGAGGAGAGTCACAAGATCGTCAGAGGACTGGAATACCTCTCTTATGAGGAAAGGCTGAGAGAGTTGTGGTTGTTTAGCCTGTAGAAGAGAAAACTCTGGGGAGACCTTATCGTAGCCTTTCAATACTTAAAGGGGGCTTATAAAAAAGATGGAGAGAGACTTTTTACCGGGGCCTCCCCTGACAGGACAAGGAGTAATGATTTTGAAGTGAAAGAGGGTAGGTTTAGATCAGATATAAGGAAGAATTTTTTTTTCGATGAGGGTAGTGAGACTCTGGAACAGATTGCCCAAAGAGGTTGTATGTGCCCCATCCTCTCAAGTGCTCAAGGCTAGGTTGGATGGGGCTCTGAGCAACCTGATCTAGTGAAAGGTGTCCCTGCTTATTGCAGAGGTGTTGGACTAGACAACCTTTAAACGTCCCTTCCAACCCAAACCATTCAATAATGCATGCGTAGGCATCCTACTCATATTGATGTTTTGCAAGTGCTTCTAGCAAGCTTCTTGGCTAGCCTGCAAATGCATACTTCTGCACACAGACAGAGAGGTGATTAACAAGTCAATTGTCACACAGCACACTACTTGCTAAAACATACAGCAAATACCACCTTTTCATACCAAATGAAGCATTAAGAGTTATTCCACGTTTTAAGCTCCCACAGCTAGTTTCACACCTCTACTTTCTGTTGAGGCCTCAGCCTGAGTGGATTGCAAAAGTAAGCAAATTGCTACATAACTGGAGGAGTCTCAAACCAAGGCAATGGCAGCTCAGCTCTTACTGAATTTGGCATCTCCGTGCAGCCAGTTAGTTGGAACATGCTACAGTTCTCAGTGACTGATTTTACTTCAGTATTTGGTGGCAAGAAGGGCAGGACCTGCTCAAGCAGCAGCAATTTATGGAGCCAGCCTGAGGCACAAACAGCATTTGCATAACAGGTTGTAACTGCTGAACATGGCCATGCAGCAAAGCACAATGTGGTAGGCAGCCTTTTGAGGAAGCTGAAACAGAAATGTACTGCAGTTCAGACTGATATGCTTAAACTAACAGGAAAAGCTAACCATCTCTTCATGCTTGGTGCACCCTTGCACAGCTAGCTGGGAAAGAAAATGAACAGCTTGTTTCAGGGGGAAGGGGAAGAAGTGAAAATCTGACCAAAAGAAATTAAACTCATCACTGTTACATGCTGTTTCATCCATACTTTCTCCTCCTCATTCTTTCCTTTTTTTCATAATATCAGGGTTAAGCTGCATCATTTTTTGTATGAAGCAAGCTAACCGTGTGCCAAATAATGTTTGGAAGTGAGAAGGTGTCAGGCACTAAAGATGCATAAGAAAGCTTGCTAGTGTTCCAGATATGTCAGCTTCATATTGTGGCAATACTGGCAGGGGCAAGATTTGGAATCAGTGTGGTTTCTGTTGGCAGAACACCTCACACAGCTGTCATTGGTATAATGTACTTCACAGGGGAAGGTCTGCTTCATTTAGCATGACAAGGATTTTGCAGGGATTGGTGCACTCACATTAGAAGTATTTTATCAGTCAATGCCAAGCATGCATCACCTTACAACCTGGTCCCTGCACCTTGACTGCACACAAAGTATGGTCTGCTGGCTGTTAGCTCTGCATCCCTATTTAGTTGAATCCTAGCCAGAATTGTGAGCATGGCTGCAAAGTGTGTTCATGGTGTTTTACATCAAGCAAACCGCATCAGGCCACTGGATCTCTCCCAACTAGAGATGGTATCCAGAAACAGAAAGAGAATATGAGTTTATTAGTTATCACCAGCAATGGCTTCGCACCAGAGCTCTCCAACAGCTGCGGGAGGAAAGGCCTGGTGTGATGGGTGCAATATTTAAGTACATTCCTGAGTAAGGCCTTTTATTGATCATTTTAATCTTCTTTTGATCTGGTCACAGTTTGATCTTGCAAGAGGCTGAGCAAATTAAAAAAATGAGATCTCTCACACATTTACAATTAGTGACCCATAAGTGCATTTTTATGGCATTTGGCAATTTTCAAGTGCTACAGAAATAGTTTAGTCATACCTAATACAGCTGGAGAAGCTGAACAAATAACATGCTATAATCCAAGTCAACACTAGAGAGCATTAAAAGAACTAGCTATGGCAGTTGTAATTTGGCTTATTGGGGAGGAGACCATTAGGAACCAGATCTGAACATCATGCTGAACTGCAAAATACTGTCTAGCAGTTTAAATAAACGTGGATTTGGAAAGGTGAAAAAGTATTGGAATTGTGTTGGAAAAGTGGGTGACTTTATTTTAAACAAAACCTGTAAAAAACATTCAGTGAAGTTTTAGGGAATAATTTATCTTTGTGCTATTAGCCTTATAATAGTGGTGTCCATAGCACCACAAACAAGCATCTCCTCAAAAGTGACATTTAAAGCATGGCACTACACTCAAATGCATTGCACACAGCGATGTAACTCCATCAAGGTAATTTCTGATCAAGTCAACCCATAATGAAAGTCTGGCTTGGTGTTCCCTCACCAAAATAAAAATGAATGACATTAAGTCAAATTCATCTTTATTCCACAGTAAACCTAGGAAAGTCACTGTCCTTGCCTTTGTCTAATCAGTTTGGGAGTTTGTGTTAGGAATTTGCGGTCTTTGGTATTTTTTTGTGCCACACAATTACATACTAGAGGCAGCAGTCCTCGGGAAGTTCTCATGTATGTTTTTTCATCCCTGTGGATGGGGCAGCATGTGCCCAGGTGTCACAAAAGGAAAGGTCAGGTTGCTTAAAGAATCACCACTAAAGGGTTTGAGCAAAATAGGTTTAGTATGAATTTGTGGAAATGCAACTGCACAAGGTTGCCAAGGTTCACTTCACTACTTACTACACGAACTAAACGCACAGATATAAATTAAAATTGAGTCAGAACAGAGCTGAAAACAGTTTGTAAAGATCAAAGGCATAAGAGGGTAAAGGAGATCTTCATGTTGAGTCACAAGGTTTAGAGTGGACCCGGTTGCCTTCTAAACTCTCAGAGTTTAGGTGCAGCTAGATTCAATCTTAGTTTCAGACTTGGTCAATGGTTTATGTCTAATAGGAGAGAGACAGAAACCGGGGTAAAGAATAAGGGAGAGCCTTCTGCTGAGTCGCAAGGTTCAGAGTAGACCCTCTTGCTTTCTAAACTCTCACAGAGTTTAGGTACAGCTGGATCTACTCCTAGTCTCAGACTGGGACAATGAATTAGATCTAGAGAAATATAAAGAGTGAGAGGAATTTTACCATTGAGTCAGAAGGTTTAGAGTAGACCCCTTGCTTCCTAAACTCTTATACTGGGTGCAGCTATGTCCAATCTTAGTCTCAGACTTGGATAACAGTTTGTATCGGAGGGGCAGTGGAGGCAGGGTGTGTGTGTGTGGCGGGTGGTGGTTTTTGTGCAAATTCAAGATCATCCACAGGATTTCAGCAGCAAATCAGTAATATTTGTTTAAATCGCCAGAACAACCTAACTACTTCAAGCTTGCAATGCTTATTATAACAAAGGTAGACCTGTCAAAAGTCCCCCTTGAGTTCAGTGAAATATTTACATCTAATGCCTTTTACGTTCCCCAATGGGCAAAGGGTTGAGCCTTGAGGAGCAGGGGTATCAGCTTTTGGTGACGGTCCCCCAAGTATCACAAACTTGGGAGTCTGTGAGCTCTGAGCATCATCCCGTGCAGAGGGAGATGCTGGCTGCAGCTCACGGTGGTCCAAGAAAGCTCAAAAGGGTCTCACTTTAGGACTGCTCTTTAGAGGGCTGTGAGATGACTGGTTTTAGTCATCTGTAAATTTCCACCCTGGCTTCAACCTGAGTCGGTAACTTTTCAAAAATTCCAAGAATAATGTTATCATTCCACTCAGGCCACCACCTGGTCAGAGGTGTTCCAGGGGTGTCAGTAAATAACTGACTGTCTCCATTCCTGTTCCCTGCTTTGACCAGTCAATGGGACTTCCAGTACGGACAGTGCCGTCTCTGCCTTAGCCAAGTAGGAGTTACTAGTAAAATCAAGGGGTGCTTAACCTCCCAACTCATTGCTCAAGGTGCCAAGGCCTACCTGGCAGCTCTGGGGTCACAGAACAGCCTGGAGAAGGGGAAGAGGCCACAGCAGGCAGCGGTGGCACGTGGGGCTGCCTCTCCCAGCTCGCCCTCCCGCGGGGCTGGCCGCCCATTCCCGCCGGCTGGCCACGCTTCTCCCTTCGACTCGGCTACAGGGCAGGTGGGACCACTGCCGCTTCCCTCAGAAGCGTGGACAGAAAAGGAAAATAATTTAATAGACTTCCGGAGGAAGAGTATCTAGAAATATTTTACCACTATTGGCTCTTTATAGTGGTTCAGATTTTGGTTTTGGGTTTTTTTTCAGATATATGTTTAAACAATTCAGGTTTTGGCTTATAAACAGGAAAAAGCAATCACCACCAGCAATAGAGGAAGCAGGTTGGGATCCTAAGACCACACCTTTCAAATCTGTTTCAGCCAGACACCAAACTCCACCTATTCAGTTTATATTCCAGCAGGTGTGGAGCATCCCTTGGGCTCTGTGTGCCTGCTAGAAGGGGATACAGTGGTACAGAAGCCAGTGGTACCACTGATGGGAAATGATGATGCTGAACACAGGCTGTGGGAGTCTGTTTCCTTTCACGAAGAACAGCACTTAATTGGAAACAGGCATCCAGATCCAGAGGGTGCATTTTCTCACTACCACCTCTTACTATAATGTCCTGTTTACTGAAACTTCCCTAAACACTAGAGTGTTTCTTGTCAAGACAATATCCCACACAGCCCTCCTCACTATTTACACAGCAAGGTGCCTTGCAAATCTATTTTCAAATCAAACTGGTTTTACTGTCAAGTAATTCGTCTCTGCTCATTACAACTTAACACAGTGATTGAAGTTTCTTTTCTGATATGGTCACTCCTGTGATTTTCCACTTCTCTTTCCTCTTTTACAGCAAACAATTTTTACTGCCTATTCTAATCTTGCATTGCTCATTAATATTGTTGCAAAGCCAAACAGAAGAAGATGTGTTCTTGCTTGCAGCAAACTTGTGGATTTACAAAGTGATACCACTCAGATCTGACATGTTTTCCAGGAACCATAAAATGTGAGAAATTTGTTAGAGTTCAAAAATCAGGTCAGCTAGCATAACCAGAATAATTGCACAGCATGTACACAGATAAAGCTTTACAGCTGCCTAAATCATGTAGTACTGAGAACTCACTCCCAGATGTAGAAAAACAGAGAGACAGAAGGAGAAAATGCAGTTACATCCAGCTAGTGACCCATCACAAGTGGTGCACCCCAGGGCTCAGTATTGGCGCCAGGTCTATTTTATATCTTTATTGATGATCTGGATGAGGGGATCAAGTGCACCCTCAGCAAGTTTGCAGATGACACCAAGCTGGGCAGCAGCGTTGCTCTGCGGGAGGGCAGGAGGCTCTGCAGAGGGATCTGGACAGGCTGGACCGATGGGCCAAGGCCAACTGGATGAGGTTCAACATGGAGAAGCGCCGAGTCCTGCACTTGGGTCACTGTTGTGACCACCATAGGGTGACAGCCAGCTGAACATGAGCCAGCAGTGTGCTCAGGTGGCCAAGGAGGCCAACAGCACCCTGGATTGCACCAGAAAATGTGTGGCCAGCAGGACAAGTGCTCTACTCATCACTGATAAGGCTGCACTTCAAATACCGTGTTCAGGTTTGGTCCCCTCACTGCAGGAGGGACGTAGAGGGGCTGCAGCGTGTCCAGGGAAGGGCAACGGGGCTGGGGAAGGGTCTGGAGCACAAGTCCTATGACGAGCAGCTGAGGGAACGGGGGCTGTTCAATCTGGAGAAAAGGAGGCTCAGGGAGGATCTTACTGGTCTCTACAAGTGCCTGAAAGGAGGTCATAGGCAGGTGGGGGTCAGTCTCTTCTCCCAGGTAATAAGCCACAGGACAAGAGGAAACGGCCTCAAGTCACACCAGGGGAGGTTTAGATTGGGTATTAGTAAAGCTTTCTTCACTGGAAGGGTGGTCAAGCATTGGAAGAGGCTGCCCAGGGAGGTGGTGGAATCACCATCTCTGGAAGTGTTTAAAAACACATAGATGTGGTGCTTTGGGACATGATTCAGTGGTGGACTTGGCCATGCTCGGTTAATGTTGCACTTGATTTTAGAGGTCTTTTCCATCCTAAATGATTCTATGATCCTACAATTCCATGAAAGCTTTGTTACCAAACTTGTACAGTTTTCTCTGCCTGTTCAAGTGCTAATAAATCTCCCTTCTTCAGAATAATTCCACGAATACTCTTCTTGCATGCTTTTCTTATAGGTTACATAAGGAATTAACCTGTATATCAGTGCCAATTGCAGAATTTCTTTCAATTTATTTTGGCGCTCTGTTTTGTCTCCCCTATGCTGACTCTAAGAGATCATGCAGTTCTAACCAGCAAAGAATATGATACATGTAGTTAGTTTTCACAGTCTTAATGTCCAAGTAAATGAAAAATATGCTGAAGATTTCTGCTTTCTAGCACTCAAGCACAAGCTAAATGACCAAGAAAACAGTACTACTACCACTGAAAATTGTATTTACAGAAACTCTGAAATTCAGCTTAATCTCTTACTTTGCTTTAGCATTTTTTTCCCTATTTTTATTTGCATATTATCTTTAGTAAAAAATTTTGAAAGCAGGGACTTACTGCACTTCACTCACTAGATCAAACATATTTGTAAATCTGCTCTGAACTATATGGACATTTTTCATTAAACAGTTAAAACATTTTATATGTCTGCGTCAGAGATACTGAGTTTTATTACTGAAAATTCTTTCAAAATTACATTTAAAATGTTAGGACTGTTTAAGAGATAGCTTGTCTAAAGGTATACTATCTTTCATTAGCCCAGCTGATACTTTGGGGTGGGGGTGAGGGGTGTGGAGGGGTGGGAAGGGAAGGCAGTGTTTTCAGTACTTTAAACCATTCTGGGTAACTTTCCAGGTTTGTGTTTTCTTATCTTAGTTTCCAGACTAAGATCAGTAGTGCAGCAGCCTCTGTATATCTACCAACATGATCCTAACATAGTGACGCTTCCTAACTTGAAAATCAGCCACCAAGAGCTATTGCTCTTTTGAGCAAAATATTTTATCTTTGCTTGACCACAGTACCTCCTGTTAGTACTCTAATGAAACAAGATGTTCTTTATTTTCATTTCCTCACTCCCTCCTTCCAGACTCGTACATAAAAACCAAACTGAGTGAAGAGCAGCGTGAAGGAAAAGCCACTTCTCCATTCAGTGCAATTTTTTGACACTGTGGGTAAACTGAGGTCTGTAGAAGCAACGCCCAGAGATAAGGGTTACAGATCTATTATGAATATATGGGAAACCCTATGAAGATATCAACAGCATTTTCTTTTAAACTTCTGGGTGTTTAGCCAGGTGCTTGAGGGAGAGAGGTGCCTGTAGTGGCTGGATAGTGATACTGAAATATAAATGTGATTTTAAATTTTATTTGAGTGTCATGATTTTCAAAGCCATTAAAGAAAGGCCAATCTATCCCTGCAAAACTAGTGAGCTGCTGCTCAGCAGAGCAGGTAGGCAATTTGCAGCTACATTGAGAGCTTCGTTTACCCAGCCCAGCATCACCTCCCCAAGCTCAGGCTGGGGACAAGCCGCCCCCAGGTCCCTGGGGACAGATGGGACAGCAGCTGGTGCCTCTCTGCAGCTGTGGCTTAGCTGTCCCAGCCCTCCTAGCCCTTCAGTCACCCACATGCCCAACTGATGAGCACACACACACCCAAAGTGAGGAGGAGGGGCAGGCAGGATGAAGGCAGCCTTCACCTTCCTCCATCCCCATGGCTGAAGCTCTCCGCTACAGCCTAGGGTCTCACATGCAGCAGTGTACAGGCTCTGGGGTGTGCAGCTAGCAAGCCTGTGTCTCTCACATTTTTCTGGGACTCAGGAGCTTGCCCAGCCTCTGTCCCCAAGCACAGGGACAGCCATGCCTGAGGGTGCTTGGGCCAGGCAGAGCCTGGGCTTCCTCTAGCAGACATAGAGCAGTGATTTTTGCTGCCCCCATTAATAGGCAGGTGTCAGCCTCGCCTGTGCCACCAGCCAGGCACAGCTCTTGAGTTTTACAAGACTTCATTAGGATTTAGCCAACTCTGGTGAGAGGAAACAGGACTTAGCTTTATGAGACAGCAAATGAGCTCCTCCTGACTAAAATTGTGTGGGTTTGTCCATGTGAGTGACCTTGCATAGGCTAATTTAGGACTTTCCTTTGACTGAGGAATACCCTCTCTTGGTCATGGTACCAGACATAAAAACTAGCTGCCTCCAGCTTTCCTTCAACATCTCTTCTTCCTGTGTGAGCAATGTACAAACAGCTCAGGTTTACAGGATGCAGGAACAACATGCATCAGACCTTACAATGGCAGCGGAAGGCACTACATGAAGAGGGTGGGACCATGGAGTTAGGGGTGGTATCACCCTTCCGTTAGTGAACTGGAACAGTCTTTCCACTGGCCTGGGACCTATGGGCACATGGGGTTACAGGGCAATCTTACCAAATACTGCTGATGTGCAAGGTACAGACACTCTGAGGAGTATGCAAGATGGGAACCCACACTGACAGCCTCATGCCCAGCTTGTGTATGTGTATGTATTAGTCATTTATCAGAGTTTTATTTTAATCCATTGTTGTAACTGTGACTGCAGCAATATCAAGTAGGTATTTCCTGTATTTTTTTCTCAAATACAGAAACCAGTTGTTTTACAAACCATAACAAAGCTGATCATTTTTCATAATGACACCAATAAGAACATCCAGCCCCACAGACTAAAATTAGGGCTTCTACATCAAACCACGAGTTACCTTCTGCAGCAATGAGACTGCATGCAACAAAAGGAAGAATTTTTGAAGGTGATCTTCCATCACAGTTCACTGGGAACAAATACCACATAAACCATCTGCAACTCACTTCTGTAAGCAAAGTAGAAATATCATGTGTGAGGGTCCTTGCGGATGGTCGTAGCTCATCAAACAAATGCTTTGGGACAAAAGTAGGGACAAATAGCCTTGCTGTCCTTTGTGTAAGCATTTGCTTAGAGAGTTTTTTACACTTGCTTGTTGTATTGGACAAGAACCTACTATAATTGTAACACATTTTGACTGGAGCATAGTAAGGACAGCCTGATTTGCACTATGACCAGGGCAGCTTGCTATCACAGCCCTGGGTTTATAACTCATTTTCAGCATATAGTATATTTGCTGCTTATTCTGAGACGCTACTGAGTGTTGTGAGCAGTTCATTTGGAAAGGTACAAATGATGAAGTTGGATGTTTACTCTGGTGATTCTGTTCATTGAACTAAAAATTTTAATTGCACAAAGACTGAAGGTATCAGCTAGAGAACAGCAGGGCTTTCTTTCACTCCTTACAGCTCCTGTTGTTACGGAGTTAGTGTTCAAGCCAGAAAAGCTTTCTAGGCTTTGTTGTGGAGGCTTCTGTTGGAGTCACCACCAACACATTTCGTGCATTATCTTGGTTTTGATATTATGGACTTGTGTATAGGGTGTAGCAGCCAGCTCTACCAAGTATAACTGTTTCTTTAATTAAAGGCAAGTTGATACACCCTGCAATCTCTGTGAGATTCAGAACAATGCAGACCAGCATTGCCAAGTGTGTCACACCTCTGGAACAGCTACTGTAAAATTCACTGTGAGGTAGAAAGTGTGACTTCATAACTGTCCAAACACTAAGCTGCTTTGCAGATTACTTCCTTCCACATGTTACCCTTGCTGTGCTTCTTGTCACTGTACTATGACTCCACAAATAAGCATGTCTGGGAATAGTTGATAGTAGGGAAACACCTCCACCAATTCATAAAATACATGCATGTTTTGATCTAAATCAAGGGTATGGTAATCATTAATAATCATGAGATTGCCACCCTTTCACTAGCTTTCAGTATTACATTCAAGGGATTTTCCCTTCTTTTTCCCAGTCTTGGGCAGGACGGCAGAGCCTTTTACTTGCTGAAGGTCTGCTCTGCTTTTAACAACATGCTAAAGTGCAGCTCTGTCAGGTTTCTCGGTACCACAAACAGACTCTCCTCCTACTTAAATGCACACCCTGGGAGGCCTTTCCCCAAGTCAGAGCCCAGCTTAGTGCTCTGCACACATTTCAAAGTCCCTCCATAGTCAGGGTGAAAGGAAAAAGGCAAGTGTGCCTCTGCTGATGGGAGAGTTTTAATTATTTAGACCATTCCTGCTGAAGTGTCTGGGAGCAACCAAGGTGCCTGAACTGAAAAGGATGGTCCTTAGGGCTCCTTTGCAAAAAAGGACCCTCTCTTTGACTGTGACCATACACTGTTATGCAGACTCCTGTTCTCTTTCTTTTTCACCATGCGCTCAGAAGGTACACTGGAGCACAATTTCTTAAGCCCTCCTGTCTTCAAATGCTGTAGAAACAAGCCCACATTCACAATTCTGTCCTTCCTTTATCATCTAGCCAAGTATCGATGAACTCATCTGTCCCAATAGTGTTATTACCCATAACAAGTACAAAATAAGTGGTTTACTCAGACTATTGTGCAACAGCAGTTGTCCTAATGAGTCAGAAGTTATCACTCACATGTATAGTAACACAACAAAGTTATTGCCATGAAAATCTTTTCCTCTAATAAATGCTTAGTCATACCAGTTCTATCCACATAATTAGATATGTGCTTTGAGCAGGCTCA
The DNA here is from genome assembly GCF_023638135.1 of Falco biarmicus. Taxonomy (NCBI): domain Eukaryota; kingdom Metazoa; phylum Chordata; class Aves; order Falconiformes; family Falconidae; genus Falco; species Falco biarmicus. Next base: position 59,519,808 of record NC_079311.1, read on the forward strand.
GGAGTTACTCAGTCCTGCTATTGCCAAGGGATAGGTTCAGCTATTCCATTTCTGTAGTCTGTATGGCAACAAGAAGCACATAGGAACAAAGGTAGGAGACAGACAGAGCTCTCAAAAACTGTCCTGGGATCTCATGGCAATACATCCATCTCAGCAACTATGGAGTGTAAAGGAACGGTAATGTTCACGGTCTAGAGTCACTGTCGTGGTTTAACCGCAGCGGGCAGCTGCTTGCTCACTCCTCCTCACCCGGAGGGGCGGGGAGGAGAATCAGAAAGGAATGTAAAAAACTCAAGGGTTGAGATAAGAACAGTTTAATAACTTAAACAGAACAAAGAGGTAAGAACAACAACAATAACAACAACAATAATAACAATTATAATGGAAAGGTGGGGGAAAAGGATGAAATCCAAAGGAAAAGGGAAAAAGGAAAACAAGTGATCTTGAGATACAACTGCTCACTACCCACTGACTGATGCCCAGCCAGTCCCAAGAAACGATCCCCTCCCAGCTAACCCTTCAAGTTTACATACTAAGCATGAAGTCCCATGGTATGGAATACCTCTGTGGCTGGTTCAGGTCACCTGTCCTGGCTGTGTCCCCTCCCAATTTCCCGTGCCCCTCCAGCCTTCTGGATGGCAGGGCCTAAGAAACTGAAAAATCCTTGACTTAGCATAAACATTACCCAGCAACAACTAAAACCACCAGTGCGCTATCAACACTGTTCTCATATATATATATGAGAAAGATAGCCAAAACACAGCGCTGCACCAGCTACTAAGAAGAAAGTTAACTCCATCCCAGCCAAAACCAGGACAGTCACTAAAAACACGATAGAAGGAAGGCTATTCAGGAAAGCCCTTTTTTTGTGTATCCACTTGCCACATGACAGGACCAGCTGTCCCTGCATCACTCTTCATTGATGCTTGTCTAATCTGTTTCCATAAACCTTCAGTGATGGAGAGTCCACAGCCCCGCCCCCCCCCCCCCCCCCCCCCCCAGCATCTAATGCTGGCCTGTTTATTTCCCTTCCTTTTTCAGTTTTGCTTTTTGTTTGGTTGTGTTTTTTTCAATTATCTTTGCAATTATGTAAAGTTTTCTGCTGGTCTTCTCACTTCTAGATTAAACAATTCCCATCCATTCAACCTGTCTTTAACAGATTGTTCTCCAGATCTTGTGTTCTCCTTCCCTGGCTTCTCTGTTCTGTCTGTGTCATACTCCAGTTGAGGCTTTGTTGATGCTGAATACATCAATGTGGTTCATTTTCCAGTTTGTGCTCTTCTTGCTCCATCTAGTATGGTGTTTGTCCTTCCTTTTTGCAACAGCATGACATAGCTGACTGATAATCAGCTTTTGTTCCTCTGCATTCCAGTCTAGAGATGATGCTAATTGGGACTTGGAAGCTCAGTGGGGGAAGAACTGGTTCAGTACAGACAGCCCTTTTGACAAGCAGCTCTGTAGCCTAACCCAGTTTCTTATGTACAAGCATCAGTGTGGGAAATCCAGCTGCAGTATGATCCAGACACAAATTAATCATCAGTTCCACAGATTTTCTTAATTCATCTGCCGTAAAAGAAAGACCATAGATAGTAGTTTGTAACAGCCTTTGTGGGTTTTTTCAGTGATTGAACAGAGGAACAAAACTATGCTGATCTCTCTTGACACTTGTCTACCAGCAAAAACTAGTTTTTTAACTTCTGTCTTGCTTCTAGTTGTTGTAAAAATAGTGAATAGTATTATTTGGACTAAGACTTTTTACCACTATAACTGTATTGTAGCTTCTTACTCCTTCCAGTGGCCACTACACTAATCAAACTGAACACAGCACTGACTTAAAAGTAGCGGTGGGGAAAAAAATGGTAGGAAAACTTGTAGTGTATCTGAACTGACTAATTAAAATATCTTAATCTCTATGTTTGGATTTAACACTTTGCAAGCATTAAATCAACTGCATCAAAAAAAAAAGCCATTCTGAAAGAGAGAGATATCTGTCCCTTTGAAATTCTGGAAGAACAAAAGACTCTTCAGGTCTGGATGCATAAACTGAAGCTACTGTTCATACTTCTTTTTTTGTTCTGCAAGTATCCTATTCAGGCATATATTTCCCAAATTCAGAAGCCTGTCCTTTTTATTAAAAAAAAAACCCAAACAATCTAGTTATAACTGGTCATTTTAGTAAAGCACATGATGAATTCAGATCCATTTCATTCCCAAAAATATTTCATTATAATTTTTATCATGCTGTATATCAGAATTTAGTAATGCAAGCTTTTTTCTGAATTATCTGAAAGTTAGTTGTTTTTATTTTGAGATAACTGTCTTCCAATTTGAGCTCAATAGAATACTATTTTCAAGCCCTTTGAAAGCAACTAATAGCTATGAAGCGTGCCACTTAATCCATAAACCTCAGTTCCTTAGAGGCCAACTCCAGTAAGGAACAGGTGTGGTACTTCTATCCCTGGAAAGTTAGAGGAAAAACTCCCATTAGACAGGTTCTCAATCCCTATTTCAAATACAGTTATGATGAACTGAGAATATATGGACCACAGGAAATGCAGTTGATGGAAACTATTAATTAACATCTACCGGAACCTTACATTCATTATGACAAAAATAGTGAGATAATAAATCATTCTGAGGAATAACACTAAATACAAAAGTTTGAAAAGCACTATCTATCATAGAATTGTATTTATAGAATACATAGAATTGTACATAGAATTGTAGGATCATTTAGGATGGAAAAGACCTCTAAGATCATCAAGTCCAACCATTAACCCAGGACTGACATGTCTGTCACTAAACCATGTCCCAAACTACCACATCTATGCATTTTTTAAACACCTCCAGGGATGGTGATTACACCACCCCCCTGGGCAGCCACTTCTAGTGCTTGACCACCCTTCCAGTAAAGAAATGTTTCCTAATTTCCAATCTAAACCTCCCCTGGTGTGACTTGAGGCCGTTTCCTCTTGTCCTGTGGCTTATTACCTGGGAGAAGAGACCAGCCCCCACCTGCCTATGACCTTCTTTCAGGCACTTGTAGAGACCAGTAAGATCCTCCCTGAGCCTCCTTTTCTCCAGATTGAACAGCCCCAGTTCCCTCAGCTGCTCCTCACAAGCCTTGTGCTCCAGACCCTTCCCCAGCCCCGTGGCCCTTCCCTGGACACGCTGCAGCCCCTCTACGTCCCTCCTGCAGTGAGGGGCCCAAACCTGAACACAGGGTTCGAGGTGCAGCCTCACCAGTGCCCAGTGCAGGGGGACAGTCCCTTCCCTTGCCCTGCTGGCCACACTGCTCCTGACACAAGCCAGGGTGCTGCTGGCCTCCTTGGCCACCTGGGCACACTGCTGGCTCATGCCCAGCCGGCTGCCGACCAGCACCCCCAGGCCCTTTCCCACCAGGCCCTTTCCAGCCGCTCTGCCCCAGCCTGTAGCGCTGTGTGGGGCTGGTGTGACCCAGGTGCAGGACCCGGCACGGAGCCTTCTTGAACCTCATCCAGCTGCCCTCGGCCCATCGGTCCGGCATGTCCAGACCCCTCTGCAGAGCCTCCTGCCCTCCCGCAGAGCAACGCTGCTGCCCAGCTTGGTGTCATCTGCAAACTTGCTGAGGGTGCACTCGATCCCCTCGTCCAGAGCGCCGATAAAGATACTAAACAGAGCTGGCCCCAGTACTGAGCCCTGGGGAACACCACTGGTGACTGGCCACCAGCTGGATGTAATTCCATTCAATACAACTCATAGTGGTATTCCAGCTGCTTTTTAACCCAGCAAAGAGTACACCCGTCCAGGACATAAGCAGCCCATTTCTCCAGAGGAATGCTATGGGAAATGGTGTCATAGGTTTTACTAAAGTCAAAGTACAATGTACAAGTAAACAACACCCACAGTCTTTCCTCACCCACAAGTGGGTCATTTTGTCATAGAAGGAGATCAGGTTAGTCAAGCAGCATGTGCAGGACCCATGCTGACTGGGCCGGATCAGCTTGTTGTCCTGTGTGTGCTATGTGATGGCACTCAGGATGATCTGCTCCATAAATTCCCTGGCAAAGAGGTCCCTGACAGGCCTCTAGGTCCCCAGATCCTCCTTCCTGCCCTTCTTGTAGAGGGACATCAGATTTACTAAACTGCAGTCAACCAGGACCTCCCTGGTTAGCCAGGACTGCTGATAAATGATGGGGAGCAGCTCAGTAAGCACTTCTACTAGCTCCCCCAGTACCCTTGGGTGGATCCCATCCAGCCCCATAGACCTGTGTTCTAAGTGTTGTAGCAGGTCACAAGCCATTTCCCCATGGATTACAGGGTCTTCATTCTGCTCCTCCTCATCACTGTCTTCCAGTTTAAGGCACTGGGTGCCCCAAGAACAAATGGCTTTACTATCAAAGACTGAGGCAAAGAAGGCATTAAGTACCTCATGATGAAGATGAAGACGAAGACTCTGTTTAGCCCTCCTTTTGGTGTGAATGTACTTATTGAAGTACTTTTTATTGTTTTTTACTACAGTAGACAAGTTAAGTTCTAGCTGGGCTTTGGCCCTTCTAACCTTCTCCTTGGACAACCTCATGGCATCTTTGTGGTCCTCTTGAGTTGCCTGCCCCTTCTCCCAAAGGTTATAAACTTTCTTTTTTTGCCTTAGTTCCAGCCAAAGCTTTCTGTTCAGCCAGGCTGGTCTTCTTCACAGCTAGATCATCTTTCAGCATGTATCATTTAGTTGTATTTAACTGCTGAAAATCATCAGAAGACACAGGTACTGTACTCAGGCACAGGTTTACTGGGTGTCTTCACAGTCTTTTCTTTTAGCACTGTCCAGTGGGGAAGGGATCCTGTACCCTGTGGAAGGGAAGATATGGAACAGTATCGTCTGACTCATTTTACTGTAACAGGAATACTTGCACATGGGTGGGGAACAGAAAACAAAAGAGGGAAAGGTAGGTGCAGCAATGTGTATCCCAGCTGCCTTCTGTGCACAGTAAGCTCTTGTGCTATCAGCACACACTGGCATCACTCCAGGCTGCCTCCTCGTTTCTTCGCTTCAGGCTGGATTTTTTTGTGTAAGTGAGCTGAATGTATATTTTGATAGTACCTAAAAAACTCAAGCAAAAACAGTGCACCTACTGAGTAAGCCACTATGCAATCCTTGCTGTGAAGAGCTGGCAATTACTCTCCAAGAGGCTGTATTATGAGGATTATAATAATTACTGCTTTCTTCTTAAAGTTTTAATGCTGAATGTAGTTACATGAGAATCCGGTTTTTGTGTAAATGTAAAAAGTCCTGACTTTCCCAGAAGAAAAAAAAATCCTTTAAAAATGCAAATTGTGTACATTCTAATGGCTCAAGGTACAAACACAACAAATGAAAAGCTTCGGCTTATTCTTTGCAAAGTAATAAGAACCTGGGTGGGGACTATCAACACCTTCTTTTTAACTCTTGACTACAGACACATTGTTACCACGGTCTAGTTTTCACCAGATGTGATTTTTTTTTCCCAATTGCCCAGTGTGTGTGGTACTGTTTTGGGAATGAAAGAGGCTTAAAAAAAAGAGAAAATACTTCCTATTTAAAAAGCCATAAACTATCAAATTCAAAAGAAAGACAAGCATTATTTTACACCTCCACAACCAAGCATCTAAGAAAGGCTAGTCCTGTGTGGGGATGTCATGTTTGCCATCATGTTACAAAGTCAGTGGTGAAATAGGGGAATTAATTGATTTTGGAGATGAACCTAACTTTGCTGCATGTTGTTCACTTCATTGTTGTAGGCACTGAGAATGTGGAAAGCAATGCAGAAATCATCCCTTTGTGGCTTTGTTTCACATTTTTTAAGATTTTGTGGTGTTCCGTCACATCTCACCAGATCACTGTTAATAAATAGGACATGAGATGCCAGTGTGCCAATGAACACCTAAGTATTTTAAGCAAAGTGGAATAGTTTCACTAGGAGAAAATGGAAATGTCCAAGCACTACACTATCTTTTAACTTGGAGGTAGGAGTTCTGCCTTAGGATAAAGAGGTATGTGAGTTGAGATCCCCCTTACACATTGATCCTAGATCTTCACAATCCTTAAGGCAATTGGTCAAAAAGAGTGTTGCTTCTCTTTTTCTGTAGATTTTCTTTTGGGGAGAAGAAAGCAGAGAGCAAGGAAGAACTTTGTCTTGCCACATCCAGCGGCAAAGCAGAAACAGGATTTTCTCAATTAGACACCTTATGTCTCTTAGGCATGGGGCAGGCTGGCACCCTTCCCCTCAGCTGTTTCCACCTGAGCCCTTAGGAACCCAGGTCCCTGGCTCAGCGCCTGCAGGAATCACACTCCAAAGCACAGCTAGTTTTCCTGCTGTTTTTTTCAACAGTCAGGGTGTTAACTTTCGTGTCAGGCTCTTACAGAGCAGAGACAGCAGAACATGTCCTCCAGCTCCACTCATATGAATCATGTTGACCTCTCTTCCACAAGAGCATACAGGCAACTCCCAATAAGGCCAAAGAAAGCTGGTTTTCTCCAGCATGGACAGCTTGCACCCGCAGTTTACCCAGAGGTTACCAGTGCTCGTGTCCAAGCTCGGTGGGGCTTGCTCCTGCTACCCTGCCCAGCGTGGGAGGCTGGCAAGGAACAGGGCTATTCTCTTTGCAGGGAGTCAGAAGCCAGATCGCATGAGTTTAGCTCTTTGGAACCAGTCTTCACCCTGAAACATTTAATTACTTTTCATAATCTCTTCAAGTCTTCATACAATACTTCATTGTAGTCTCCTATGACCTGTACTGAGTATTTAATTACATATTTTAGATGTTATTTATCTCCATAAGTAGAGGTAATTCAATCATATTTCAATCATTTTCATGTGTAGGCCATGATATACGTGCTGTAAAAACGAAAGATCTTTCAACAGGTCAGGAAAGGTAATACAGTAATGACTCCATCCTAGAAAAACCAGATCAACCAGCTTTTCTGCTAAAGCATAAACAAACCTAAACACAGTGGGAAGAATAAAATCCAACATTTTCATTCTTTCAAATCCATGGTACCACAGTAGAGAAAAATAGGTAGAAAAGCAAAATGTTTTGTTTTGAAGAAAATGTACAGCAGTGAGGCTAGTGTTGAAGCTGTCATCATCAAGAGATATGTTGAATTAAATATGGGAAATTAACCTTTGTAACCCTAGGAATATAGTTTTCTTTCACTGAGCAAACATTTGCAAAACATTTAGACTTCCTTAATTCTCGCACCCACACTCCTAGTTAATTTGCCATCAAACCCAGCAATGATGGCTAATACACTTGGTACCTGTAACAATCACGCAGAACTTTTACATAATTAGAATGCGAGTAGTGCTGCTTTTGCACTTTAGCCTTTTATACTATTTTGCAAAAAGGCATTCCTTGACTTCTAGAAGACTGTACAGAGATAAGGTTACACTGTTTAAATGTAAAATTATTAACTGTAGTGTAAAAGGATTTATTTGGATTTAGCAAAGGAAGCTGATGGGTGTGAGCTCACAACCAAGCCTGAGGGAGCTTCCCCCAGCTGTGGAGGAATCTGGTGGGAGAACTCTGACCTCACCCATCTAGAGCAATGCTTGGTTGGCAGGGAGGAATAGAAAGGTGAAAACAGCTCCTCACTCAACAAGACCCAGAATCGTGAGCTTAGTTGCCTTAAGCGCAGCAGAAAGAGGGTCCCAGGAAGAGCTGCACCTGTGAAGCCAAGCCTGGGCTGACAGCAGACACCAAGCCAGGACCTCGGCAGGAGCAGGGACCTGAAGCCTCTGTACGAGACCCTGGCTGCTGCCAAGTACACCTCTGCCTGGGACCAGGAACAGCTGGCCAGCACAAGAAGAGGATTACCCCTCACAAGAAGCAGGTGAATCAGCATTATCATGCCTGTAGCATGGGGTGAAGCACCTTACTGCAAGAAGCAGTCACCTAGCCACCAAAGGGCTGAAAAATTACTGGGACTGGTGCAATCCAGCACAGCTGAATAAGCACAACTGTCAGAAGAAAATATTTCACCCCTCCTGAAGGAAATAACTGCTTGCTCCTCACGTTAGGCGTCGATTAACAACCCACATCCTGCTTCCACCTTCTGTGTTCCTCAAAGACATTGAATGGTTTTAGGCAGAAATACGAGAAAACAAAAGGTTTCCTGATTCTGTGCCTCGCAGCAATAGCCCCACATTTGAGTCGGGCTCCTGTACTGCTACGCTGTGCCCAGGAGATCAGGGTAGGGCTGCTGGGGTACAGTATTGTGTGGGATCGCTCTCCCTTGCCATCCCCAAAGGAAGCCTAGGCAGGAGCAGGGACAATGTGGCATCCAGGGGTCACAGTGAAGTTCTACATAGTCCTGCAGCAAGGCAGACGGAAGCACCTTTTCCTGTCCTTCCCATGCTCTAACGACCTTTCACCTCTTTAACAGTGAAAGTTACTGCTGTGCATGTGCGCCAAATAACTTGCAAATCCCAACAGCTCTGTCCACTTCACTTCTAAAGGTACATTCAGTAAGTATTTTCATAGGTAACATCTAGACCATACAACACTGTTATGTATCTGGAGTTTAAATGTTCAACAAGTTTCAGCTTCATAGCAGAAAATTTTTTTTTCCAAATGTAAATAATAATTATGGCTATGTTGTTCATTAAACTTAAAAACAAATTAAACAATCCAATTGCAAATTATATAATTCAATCACAAACAGTTATTTTACAAAAACAGAACTCCCTCCACAAAAGGTAATGATGGAGCAGTAAAGTTATTTTTGGTCATACCACTAGCTTTTTTTCATAGTGTGGTAGTCCTCGATTTGGGGGCAAATAACAGCATTGGATTTGATAAAGTGTTTGTGATTTTCCCCTGGTCATATAGTCAGTGACAGGTGGGCTGAGAGACACTGGGAGGGGACGGGGCTGGATCCTGCCACACTGAACAAACACTACAAGAACAGACAGGATGGCTGCGTGGAAAGCAAGTGACTCGGCACAGCTGCATGGCTCTCCTCCTCACAACCTTTTTAGCAGCGAAGTTTGGAAATGGGGAGTTTCCAAGAATTTTTCTGCAGTCCTGGCCAACCAGCATACTTTTTCCATTAAACTCATTTCTTGGTGGACACTGGGTTCTGCTTCTAGACAGATCACAATCCTGTTGATAAAACAAGTACATAAATTGTTCCAATCTCTGTGCTTTTTAACAAATAATCCCTAAGCAAGACAAAAGCAGTGCCCTTTCACCTCAGTGACAGTGATGGCAGGAACTCCCATATAAGCAATCCACAAGCCACTTGAAGTATGGTAAAACAGCATTTATTAGAGCTAGAGAGAGAGAGATGACACTGAAACTAAGAAAAGCTTGTATATGCTCAAAACCAGACAGACACATCCCTTCCATGTTAGAGAGCTGGGAGATGCCCAGTTTCTAGCACAGATAGCTTTCTTCAGTATTTCTAATTCTTCCATCCCCAAGCCACATCCGTTCACAGCCAGCAGCAAGGTATGTGTTGTGGTTTACCCAAAACCAGGACAGTATGTCACAAAGTAGCATGGGCAGACCTGCCCTATCCTTCCCCTGATAACTTACAGTGCAAGGAGCTCTACAAAGGCAGGTTGAGAAGTGCCAGCACTTCCCTCAGATTTTGAACTTCGCTGCTGCAGGATTCAGCTGTGCTCGCCCACCCAAGCCCACAGGTCCTGCTGACACATGGCACAGTTATTCTCCCTGGAGAACATGGGGCTGCTCCCGGAGTCTTCTCTATCACCAAACTCCATCTCTGTCAGGTGCACTGGAGGAAACACAGGAAAACACTGCAGGACATCTGAAAGGAACCTAAATTACATCCATAATGCCACATAGCCATATTAGCATGGCCATATTAGCATCAGGAACTGGCTACTTCAAGTTTAACCTGCACCTCAGAAGAGCCTGAGAACTAGGGCAGATGACCACACTATTCAAAGGAAGACCCACTGGCCTGGATATGAGCCACAACAGTGACCATATGCAGCAAAGAGCAGGACAAACATAAATGGTATTTCCCCAATTACATTCCTACACTGCATTCTGCTCAGGGAAATTCCCAAGTCAGTTATGGTTTGCCTCTTTAGTAATCCTCAATGGATTCTCTGGCACGCATTGCCCAGTCTTCTTGAGAATTTATAGAAAATTCCTGTATCCCCTGCATCCTTCACCAAGGCATTCCACTGGTCTCCTACTTGCTGGGTGTCATTTGTGTGATTTTTTTGTGGGTGAACCTGGCTCCTGGCGTTTGAGTGGATGGCCCCAGCCCCTAGTTGTGTAGCAGAGGATCTGAACAGACCAAAGTGTTCTCGGCTGCTTAGTCAGGTCTCATACAGAAGTTATTCAACACTTTCTATAATGCACCATAAATATTGTTGGACTCTATCAGAGCCTAAACTGTTAATGTGACTGGATTATCATACTGTCTGTTACTCCCAGCTGTAGAAGTTAAATTAAATTCCATTCAATCTAGCTTTTAAGATACATTTGTGTGCCTATTGCTTAACTTCTTTCATTTTAATTTATTGGCATAAAGCTGCAACAGGCAAGACATTACTCCCTGTCAAACCAGGCAATGCCAAAACAATTAATTCCTTCTACTCAGCAGCATGACTGCCTTTTGAACCTTAATGACATGCACTATTTAAATGTCATAAGCCAGGACTGCTGCCACATGAACTGCCCAACCTGTTCAGTGCCCTTGGACTTTTATGTATGTCCCTGAAACACTTCCTTTTACATCAACACAGGCATGCCATCAACTAGCTGGAAAACTGGTTCTGTTAAAATTCTGCCCCTTTTTGGATGAGTATCCTGTGATCATTGTGTGGCTGTACCAACCTATGGGCCAGCACGTAGGGGTCGAGTGGGATAGTGCAGGTCCATGCACATAGCAAGGAAAACAAAAAACTACGGTCTTAGAAGTCATTTAGCTTTCCCCCCTGCCCCGTACTCCTACCAGATGGCTGTTGCAATATTTCACTATCACGATGACTAGAAAAGTTACATTTTTTCATCTATTATTTAGATCACTGATACATTAAAAACATAGATACCAGCAAATCATCTAAACAGTCAGGTCAAATGCTTGAAATGGAATTCAGGGTCAGAAGTTAATAAATGCATGATTCTGTTAAAATTTCCACAGTTAGTCATGAAATGTGGTCAAAATGCCAGATTTTGTACAGGCGACTTACAGAGTAATTCAGACTAGCAGCATATCATAAAATTTCTGAAGAGTGGAGAATAAAAAAGGGGAGATGGATTGATAGTGCACAAACCTTAGATTAAGTTTACTTTCCATTTAGGAAAATGACACTGTGATTCAAAAAAACACGTTTTCTTACCTATTAAAGCAGTTACGACTTTAATTATTACAGGGATCAGTTTTCAAAGAAGAGTAAGAGACAGGTCCTCAAAATAGAATTTTGATTGAGCAATCACAAAATTACAAAGACAAATACTATTTAGAGTAAGTGGGTTTTGAGATCTAGAAATTTTGTTCTCAAGTCCTTCCTTTACAATGTTGGAATTGTTCATACGATTTTTACATCAGTCAGCATTGTTGTGAATGAACATCATGTCTATCTGTTCAACTGAACTAAAAGGCTGGCATACAAACATTCTGTGAACCTCTCAGAATTCACTTCCATTTTGTTTGTTGCAAATAACAGTTGGAATCTAAAAAGACCCTCTGATTACACAGAACCCAGCATTAGCAAGTGCTTAATGGTGCAGACAGGATCTCATTGTTGCCATTAAATAACTTCCTGGATGCTGACTCCTGGCATCCATTCACAAGCAAGAATGGCATTACTGCTTGGGCAAATCCTAAGTTCCTTGGGGGCCACCAACGGTTCTCAGCCAGAGTTCATCCATCCCTAGAGCTGTACCAGGCCTTATCTACACCAAGAAGTGTACGTAACATCAATAAAATTGAGGTAGTTAAAGCAAACACCCAAAACTGAGATGGGCAGAATACACTGGCCAAATGACAGCTCAAATTCTACTGCCTGTTCTCTTCAACAGTTCTGCATGTGTGAGAGCATCACCTGCCTTTTATTGACTATGGTCAGGTTAGAGCAAGCTTGCAGCTTTAATTTGGTGTACATTTCATGAGACTGTTCTGAGGAAGAGTGTTCTTCCTTTCACACAACTCTTCCTATGCCCCATCCCTACATCTTCACAAACATTTTTCTCCTCTGTAGATTTGCCAAGGATTTACTTAAATTTGCCCATTATGTTGTAATTCTGGCAAGGTCACCAAATCATTGCTTTTTTCCTTGAATTGTGGATTCCTTTTGCATAGGCATCCCCTAGAGGTGAGCTGGAAGATGGAGGAAAAAGTTCTCTTCTGAGAGTGCTCTGGAAACTGTGGTGTGAGGAGTAGCGACTGTGTGGTAGCAGAACAACACTAGAAAAATATGCATGCTTCTACTAAACTGGGAAACATAGAAGGGCTGGTGAAAGGAAATGCATGAGGTAGGCCATCCCATTCTGCAGGATGGCAAGAGCAGGAAAACTACCGCAAATGAACAAGGGCACCAGGGAAGCCAGTAGTCAGGCTAGTAAGTGCATTAGCATGTCTGTAGGTTATTTTTACTGGGGGTTACTCTTACTACAGATTGCTAATCATCTCAGACATATGCCTACAAGGCAGAGAAAGAATCAGTTCAAAAAAGGTCATGATAAAACCAGGAGACTGTCATACTTCAGTTTGTTTCTATGGTGTTCTCCCACCTGGAACAGCTTAATGCAGGCAGAAGGACCAGTTCTTAGAGATTGTTTTGGAATTGCCTTGCTTAACTGAACAATTATTTATGCATTTAATCTTACTTCCCAGAAACAGAGGGGAGAGTTTATAGTATCCCCTAAGTGCCCTAATAACCACTTTCTTTTTTAGACAATTTTGTGTTTTAAATGCAGAAGGAATAAAATAAACTAAAAAAATGGTTTTTTCCTAATAGTTAAAAAACCCCACATAATATACTGCCTATCCCTCTGGGGCAAAATGTAATTTACACATGACTATGATTACATCTGTTTTGTACTCAGGATTAATTTCTTATAAAGCTATTTCTTTCAGAGGACTACTGAAATATCTGGCAGCACTGACTGCCCATGGTCCCCTAGCCAGATTTCGGTTTGTGTCTCCCCACCTTCCAAAATCTGGCAATGATCTAGTCAGCTCCCAAGTCTCTGAGACTGCGTCTTCATGCTGTTCTTAGAAGGTGACCAGGTGTGCAGTTCAGTGTCACTCTCTTCGTGCTCTTTATGTCAGACTCACAAAGCACAGTTCTTCTCAGCATCCACCAAACTTAGTGGTTCATGACATTTTTCCACACCTGTTGTTTAGCTCATCAAAATGGGTACAAATCCCATGGGGCTTCCCAGAGGTCTACTGCTACCCTGAAACAGCTGGTGTTCTTCTCCCTCAGTGCCCCACCCAGATGCTTCCTCCCTCTGGGCTCCTGGTCCTTCATTTGGTTGGAAAGCTGCTGCTGTCTGTGTGGTGGGGAAGCAAGAATGCAGAGAGGCTTGAACAAGCCCCGCTCCCCAGGGGCAAAAACATGATGGATCTCAGCAGGAGATCTTGCTGTTGCCTGAGTCACGATTGCTCAGTAATGATGAGCATGACCTAAGTATCTGAAGTCTTCCTAGCTAGAATCAGATAAGACAGGGCCTAGATAGCCTTTCAGTAGCATTTCCTTCTGAACAGTACAGGAGTGCAAAAGCACTGAGGCTGACTCACAACCTAGAGCACCATGTCAAATCTTACTGTACTCAGATCCTAAACAAGAGTAAGACCACTGAGATCAGTGTAATAAAGGATCGGGGTTTTATTCTGCTAGGAATATGGTTGTAGAGTCACTAATGGCTGGGCTAGAAGAATTACTCAAGGAATCACCTGCTTCACCTGCCAGGATGAACTACACATACCTACATAATTTGTTTGTCTAAACCACTTTAAAATGGACAGTGATGGAGGTCCTATAGATTTCCTAGAAAGTGAGAGCTCAGTAAAACTACTGCCAATTGCTAGAACCTTTTTCCTAATATCTAACTTTGCCAGTATTTCAGCCTACTCAGTGAACATGGAAAACATGCTGCAGCCTTGGACAGCTTCGGACATACTTTAAGTCAGTCACCACGTCTCTCCACAATCTTCTTTAGACCAAACAAAATAAATTGCTCCAAACATTCTTCAGATTGTTCCAATTGTTCACATCTTCTCTGGACTTCATCTAGTTTTCTTGAAAGAAGATATGGACTGAGTTTAAAATATCCTCCAACAAATAACTTACTAGCGCTGAATGAAGGAAGGACTTCTTCACCCAAGTTACAGACAACCTTCTTTGCTGCAAGATAATACTGTTGACTCCCATTGTGTTTGTGATTCACTGTAAGGATTTGGATTACCTTAAGAGGAATTGTTCTTTTATACACTCCATCCTATATTCCTTCCAATGAAGGTGTAGAAGTACTAAACAAGAATTGTAATAGACACATACTGAAAATAACTTTCAACTCCCTTCAAAACAGTCTTACAAACCAGTACATACAAAGAGTAGCTCAACTGAAGTGGAAGAAAAAAAAAAAAGGGAAAAAGAAATCCCTCCTCAGTTTGGTCAATGTATCCCAATATTCATTTAATTAATTCCCAGAAGGAAAACCTGTTTACCTATTCTCACTGGCTAGGATTAACATTTCACTATACTCATCAGACTTTGCAACCTCTTCCTGGCATCAGGAAGATTTTGTTGTAAAATTCAAGTTAAATCATTCCTCGGAACTGCTGTGGTTTAATTATATCACTAAAAGGAATATTGAGAGTATTCCTGTATACAGAGAAATCATATGAGAAATGCAACAGGTTTTTAAGATGTTTCAGAATGCTTTCAGCATTTTCAGTTATCACTTTGATTGGTTACCTAACAAAGGTTGGTTCCTAAAAGTAAGTTGGTGTTTGGATAGTCCATAGTGTCAATACAAACCGAGTTATCTCCATGATAAGCCACCAATAAACTTCCTATGTGAAATGGACCAACAAAGATGGTTGAAAGAGAAAGATGTGGAGGATCCCTACCCAGTGCATCACAACTAATAGCGTGATTAAATTTTTCACCACAGCCTTCCCCTCTGTATTTCTACTACAAATAGGTTGCATATCTAAGCATACAGCTCTTTAACAATCTTGTTTCCATGATGACCTTACTTTAAACTCCATATGTTGATGCAAGCTTCCATTTATCATTGTCTGCTTGCAGATGGTTTGCTCTGGAGACCAGCTGGCTGTTACAAAGGACACAGCAACACCCACTCCAACATGCGAGCACATAACAATGTTTAATTTTGTTGAGCTATTATGCATTTTTATCCTAGCCTAGTAATGAACCATCATTTCATTTCCTCAGCACAGGTAACAGAATGGCACTACATGTATCAGATACAAACTCAGCCTAAACTACTGGTTACCCTGACAAATTGTGAGCCATCTGCATATCCCTTTCTCCATATTCCGATCTATGCAGAGAGTACTTCCCCAGTTTACAATAGTAGCAGGATAAGAAGTCAGTACTAGCTAAATGGCAGAATTTTGAGTACATCTATACATGTTAGTAGAGATGTAAATACCATATTATCTGTATATTCATGAGCACACTCCATGCAATGCACCATGGAGAGACTGGATATGACGTCACAAATAAACCCCTTTCAAAACGCATACGTACAAGCACGCTGCATCAAGGTTGCACAAGAAGCCCAAATTATAGCATTTCCTAATGTTCAAATGCTTGATTTTGACACCTTAATATTAGCTGTAGGCACACTCGAAGACAGATGTACCACAAGTTAAGCAACTGTCAACACAAGTGCAGCAGCACCGCTTTATACTCTGCTTAAACCAAACTGTTTTTGTTCAATTTGCATGTCCTCTATTACTGCAAGGTCATGTTGAACGTGAGTCACAGCTGTACTTCCACTTCACTGTGAAGTCAGGTTTGAGCCATCTAAGTTTCTACCCCCCCCGGCACTGGGCATACACAACATTTTGTTCTAGACCTTTTGCCAGTTCTCTTTGTCATGCTCCAGCCCAAGCCCTGGATCTCCTCAGTACAAGAAGAGTTCTAAATGCCAAACATCAGGAACAAACACAGGACACTGCTGATGGAAGGTTGGAAAATCAGGATGACACCTAATAACCATTAAAGGACCGCCTTAAATAACCCATACTACCTATCCCTTCCCCCAGAATTTCATGAATTAATATGCTACTCACACTGGCACCTCCAGTAGCAACAACCCAACAGCACATCAGCATGACATGTTCATAAAGCACATATTTGCCACAGCCAGAATTTCAAAAGCTGCAAGAACCTTGGGGTGGATAGGGTAAGAGAGGGAATGAAAGTGACTTTCTAAATATAAAGTGAAATAAAATAGATCTTTGCTACCAGAGGAAGAGAACAACATAAAACTGCTGCACACAACCCTTCTTGATTCCTAGGATCCTTGCTGGACACACATATAGCATCAGGGACATTAGTGACAACCATTATGTAGTATCTAACAAGCCTGCCAGCAAGGTCAACATGAACTGAGCAGGAAATAGAAAAACCTGTTCAAAGGCTCAGGAAAACAAGCAAGAGAGACTGCTTAAGATGGCACAGGGGCTTTTATGAATGAGTAACACAGGGAGGAAAGATAGAGGACTTCATTGTGTTGAACTGAGTTAACAAAAAGGCTTCTTATATCCAGAGACCTGTTCTTGCACTGTGAAAGCAGTGCCTTGCCATAGCTTAGTACCCAGGTACTTTCTTAAGTTTCCAAAATGCCAGGTGGCTACCCTGAGAACAGGCTAAAGCACTGAGAGATGATGCATCAGCTTCTTCTAAATCAAAATCTTAATTAGGTTTTAAAATGAAAATATTAAAATTGTTTCATTTGAACAAAACTTCACCCTCCCTCCTTGAAACCTTGCACTTAATTGCATTGTTTGAAGG